>NW_023994068.1:895000-1256244 GCF_015586225.1 Lucilia sericata
TCATAAGCTTCCCCCACACCCTACTAATGCCCAGATTTCGGGTCTGAATAACACTATTTCGGCACAAGTTCAACGCCAATGCTCTCTGGTACTAGGCTCTAACTTAGATAGCGACATAGCAATTCCTATCACAGCTCTTGTAGTTCCTCATTTGTCGAATAATCTCCCCTCTCATAACTATTCTTTTTCAAAATTTTCGAATATTCCAAATATACAATTAGCTGATCCTAAGTTCTATTCCAGTTCGAAAATTGACATGTTGATTGGTGGCGACGTTTTTCCATTGATTGTTCGCTCTGGGGTTATCCATAACGTTTGCGAATCTCTCTTAGCTCAAGAAACCATTTTCGGGTGGATTCTTACTGGCCCAGTTTCATGTCACCCCCAATCCATGTCTTTCTATCGTTTCACATTTCTGCGAAATTACCTTAGATAAGGCAATTTCTCGTTTCTGGGAGGTGGAGAATCTTCCAAAGAAGAACTTTTTATCTCCTTCTGATCGGTCATGTGAAGAGCTATATGTTCAAACGACACGTAGAAATTCAGATGGTCGGTACATGGTTTCGTTACCATTTAAGGATGATTTTCCAAATAATATAAACATTGGTCATTCTAGATCGAGTGCAATGGCACAATTTCTTAAAATGAAGCTAGGCTAATTCAAAATGCTGACCTTAAATTGGAATATGACAAGGTTGTTCGTGAATATGAAGAACTTGGACATATGACCAAAGTCGATTCTCCAAATATGTCTCAAAATAATGTATACTATCTTCCTCATCATGCAGTCGTTAAGCCTGAAAGCGTCACTACAAAGGTTCGCGTAGTGTTTAATGCTTCGTCTTCTTCTTCGAATGGACTAAGTCTTAACTCTGTTCTTCATGTAGGTCCGATTTTACAAAATGATCTTACATTATTGATTCTTAGGTGGCGATTCTTTAAATTCGTTTTCAATGCTGATATTCAAAAAATGTATCGGCAGATATTAGTTGATCCAAGACACACCCCATATTAAAGAATTCTCTTCCGAGATAATCCAAATAGTTCAGTAGGCGATTACGAATTGAAAACAGTCACCTTTGGGGTGAATTGTGCTCCCTATTTGGCAATACGTACGCTGCTGCAATTATCGGATGATGTTCGTGATACATTCCCCATAGCAAGTTCAATTCTTCGAAATTCAATGTATGTGGACGATGTCTTGGCCGGAGCACATTCAAAGCGAGATGCTATTCTAGCGAAAACCGAGCTAATCCTAGCTCTACAATCAGCTGGGTTCGAGTTGAGGAAATGGACATCGAATTCCGTCGAGATTTTAGAGGATATTTCCAAAGATCATTTGCTCCATGAAGATTTTCTAAGATTCGAGGATAATAGTTCGGCAAAAACTCTTGGAATCCGGTGGAATGCTCATTCCGACGAGTTTTAGTACGGTTTGGTACGGTTTCAAAATATACCAAAAGAGAAGTCCTTTCCAGAATAGCAAAATTGTTCGATCCTGCTGGCTGGCTGGCGCCATGTATAATTCTTGCTAAAATTCTAATGCAGAAAGTATGGATTGATGGCACCGATTGGGATGAGAATTTATTACCGGAAACACTCAGTCAATGGAAATTGTTCGAAGATAGTTATCCGTCAATCAATTCCCTACGAATTCCTCGTTGGATTGGTTATATTCCAAATGCTGATGTCCAATTCCATGGATTTTGCGATGCTTCGGAAAAGGCATACGTAGCAGCATTATATATTCGCATATCAATCAATGGTGTGGTTCAAACAAACTTGATTTCGTCCAAAACCAAAGTGGCCCCAATAAAGACTCTGTCCATTCCGAGACTTGAGCTTTGTGGAGCTTTACTTCTTGCTGAGATGATTGAGAACCTGTTACCAAGTCTAGATGTGGATAACTATACGGTTTCATGTTGGACAGATTCTACGATTGTAATTTCTTGGCTAGCGAAGCCACCATGTAATTGGCTCGCCTTCGTCGCTAATCGCGTTTCGAAAATCATTCAGATAGTTCCTTTTCCTAGATGGAGTCACGTGAGTTCCGAAGATAATCCTGCTGATCTGGCAAGCCGTGGTATTCCACCACAGGAACTGAAGAGTAGTGAACTATGGTGGTTTGGTCCATCCTGGTTGAAGCATTCAGCTTCCAGATGGCCAAGCCAAAATTTGACAAATTTTCCCATTACATATCTCGAAGTCAAACCGATCCGTACTCATTTTACATACTTTTCAGACTTTGATGACTTGCTAGAAAGATTTTCATCTTTTTCCAGAGCAATGCGTGTGATGGCTTATGTTTATAGGTTCTTCTACCGAACGCATCCAAGTTTTCGTTCAAATTTCTACAAAGCTTCCATTTTAGTCACTAGTTCTGAAATAGTTTCGATTCGTGACAAACTTATTTCCGTTTGTCAAAAGGCTACGTTTCCAAATGAATACAAAGCTTTATCGGCTCGACAAAATCTCCCAAAATCCAGCGAGATTTTAAACCTTAATCCGTTTTAGATCCAGAAGGTTTAATACGTTTTTGTGGTCGATTAGAGCTTTCTTCTGAACTGTCGTATAATGAAAAGCATCCCATCATTATTCCATACAATTCTAAATTCACACGGCTTCTGGTTAATTTTATACACGATATTACTTTACATGGAGGGAATCAGTTAGTTCTTCGACTTCTTCGGTCGCAATATTGGATACCGAAGGCCAAAAATCTTATAAAAGCCACAATAAACAATTGCAAAACAAACAATTGCAAAATCTACAAAAGGCGCTGTCAAAGGCAGATGATGGCCGCGTTACCGGCTGAACGTTGCGAAATTAGTCGTCCATTTACGCACACCGGGCTTGATTTCGCAGGCCCTTTCGACATTAAGAGCTATTCTGGTCGAGGTTGCCGAATGACAAAGGGATACGTCTGCGTATTTGTCTGTTTTTCCACAAAGGCTATTCACCTAGAAGCAACATCCGACCTCTCCACACCTGTATTCCTAGCAGCATTCAGCAGATTCGTGTCACGTCGAGGATGTCCTTTGCACCTTTATTCTGATAACGGAACCAACTTTGTTGGAGCATCTCGAACCCTAGCTAAGGAGTTTCTTCAAACTACACAACACCGCATTCAAGCGAACTATGCTCATCAAAATGTGACGTGGCATTTTATTCCAGCAGGGGCTCCTCATATGGGAGGTTTATGGGAGGCTGGAGTCAAAAGCTTCAAATCCCATTTCCGAAAAACAGCAGGTAGTTTCAAATATACCCATGAAGAGTTGTCCACACTACTTTCCAAAATTGAATCTTGCTTAAATTCAAGGCCAATTTCTCCAATGTCCACTGATCCAACAGACTTTTGTGCCCTAACTTCTGGCCATTTCCTTATAGGTTCACCTCTCCTCACACCTATCGATCCACAAATAAATGAATCCTCTATATCCATGACCAACCGATGGCAAAGATTGAAACTTGTCCACCAACACTTCTGCCAGCGTTGGAAGAATGAATATTTGAAAGAGCTTCATAAAAGAATCAAATGGCAAACACCTGAACGAAACCTACAAGAAGGTGCACTCGTCGTCATAAAGGATGAAAACCTCCCACCGAATTCATGGCGTCTTGGTAGAGTCACCAAAATCTATCCTGGATCAGACATGCGAGTACGCGTGGCTGAAGTATTAACACTTCGAGGGATCATAACGCGTCCTATCGTCAAACTTATACTTTTGCCGACAGATTCCTAGATGTCTTTACTTTCCCTTAGCTTTCTTATTTTATTGTTTAATTTCTTTTTCAGATCAACATGCCTAAAATCGCTTCATCTAAATCCGAGTCATCCGGCGATGGACTCCCAAAAAGGTACAATGCTTATCCATGCAGAATTTGTAAACGCCCACATCCTTTGCGGACATGTAGAAAGTTTTAGCGATGAATATAAACGATCGCATCCATGCAGTCCGTAAACACAAATATTGTTCAAACTGTCTCGCCCATGACCATTCCCATGGCACCTGCTTTTCAAAGCTCGGATGCAAGCATTGTCATAGATTCCATCACACTCTCCTCCATGTGAATCCCCGCTTTTTAAAGGACCTGTTGACTAGTCGTTCTCGTTCGCCTTCCCCACAACATTCTACATCGCGAAAAAGCAGCTCTTCGTCCAGTCGTAAGACCGATTTCGCCTCAGCTTCGACTTTAAAATCCGCATCAACTTCCATCTCAAAATCCACATCGCTAACCTCGATACTGCGCCAAAACACTTTGGTGCTTTTACCCACCGTCCTTGTTAAGGTTTCCTCCAACCATGCTCGGTGCCTACTTGACTCCGGATCTACGGTTAGCCGAGTTTCAAAAGGGTTCGTCGACAAATTGAATCTAACGGCATTCAGCCTCCATGAAGAGACCTTTTGTCCAATTACTCTAAAATCGCGATTCAATTCAGGTTCGAAGATAGAGGGAACATTCGTCGACAATCGGATAACACTTCGTACGCCGTCCGAGTCTCTTCCAGAGCATTACAAAACTAATTTTCGCGATATGTTTCTAGCCGATTCCAAATTTTACGAATCGGCTTCAATCGATATTATAATCGGTGCTGATCTTTATACAAAGGTAATTCTTGAAGGGCTCTTTTCAAAAACAGGGTTTCCTACTGCACAAAGCACTATATTCGGATGGACTATTTATGGTCCATGCTCGCTCTCAGTTTGAAATGCACCTTTTTTTAACTTCAGGCATGCAAAATACGAAACGTATGTTCAATTTTTTCTGAATTTCATAAAACTTTTGAATTGTTCATTTTCGTATTATTTGAATTTGTATAATTTAGTATGTAAGCTTTTAGATATCAGTAAATTTGAATTATATACAAACCTATTAAATTTAATTTCGATATTTTATAATTACTTTCATTCCTTCTTCCCATTTACAGCATTATTTGGACATGTTCGCGGATCCTTTTCATTTGCATGCATCCTGCAAGGCGGTCGGCAATGTTTATGTCAATAACATATCCAACACTGTTTGTTAATGCTATCGCTGTTATTAACCCTACAACTTTACCTTTGTATATATATATATCAAAGCTGTGGTTTAAGAAGATAAATAGCTATAAACATAGCTATTTATCTCTTTCTAAGTTTTATTAACGCCTAAAACGAAACGTCAAGTTGGCCAAACATGTCCTAAGACTGCTTCCGTTTTCTTCAACTAAACAAAAAAAAACTTTTTTTTCTTTTTTTGTTCTGGCCCTAGAGTTAAACACAGGTAATCCTACCATCCCCAATAAAGATATTGAAATTTGTTCCAAACCCTAATACAATTGTTCTTTTTTTTCTACTTTCCAATTGGGGTTTTCTTTGGAGTAAATAAACATTTTATTTTCATTCTAAAGGGATTGTCTTTCAACCATTCCAGCCAACATCCAGATAGAGCTAAACACATATTATTTTAGTTAAAAAAACCTTTAAAGTTTTCTGATGTGAAAAATTTATAGTTTATTATCTGGGATAATTAAAAAAATTAATAAAAGTTAAACAAATAGAGATATGGACACCAAATTTGAAAGAGATATACTCCATTCCAATATCAGAAAATGAAAAACTGAGTACGCAGTTATACCACATAAATTATGTGCTTTCGTATGTATATGGTTTGGTTCGTGTGTGAAAAATGATGCTGGACGGTGTTATACCAAAATTTGAAAATTTGCCGATTGAATATTATTAACACCCATTGATTGGCTACGACTAAAACATCCTGAATTATTTTGTCTATTTTGACTGTTGTTCATAAAGGTATTCTTGTTGTTTTTGACCTAAATTAGGTGAATTATTGTTGTGATTTTAATAATTAGTAGACTTTTGTCCAATTAAATTAGAATTACGGTTAATTTAAAAATTTTTATTACTATTTTGTATACTTTGACCAGAATTGTACGATAAAAAGATTGTGAATTTACAAAAGACCGAAAATGGTTTCCAGAAAATGATTTATTAGGATTATTATTAGAAAATTTTTATGAAAAAACTTGTAAATTATTATATTTTTTAGAGAAATATTCTGTTGCTATCAATTTTTTTTTGCCTTTAATAAAGAATGAGGATTTCTTTCATCAAGAACTAATCTTGGTGCACTGGGTAGTTTATTAATAAAGATCTTTAAAATCATTCCTTCAATGTTACTACAACTAAACCATTGTTGTGTTTCTATGTCAATGCTACTTTTAAAGTTTAGTTTTGTTAATAATTTTAAAAGATAATAATACCAAAATTTGAAAATTTGCCGATTGAATATTATTAACACCCATTGATTGGCTACGACTAAAACATCCTGAATTATTTTGTCTATTTTGACTGTTGTTCATAAGGTATTCTTGTTGTTTTTGACCTAAATTAGGTGAATTATTGTTGTGATTTTAATAATTAGTAGACTTTTGTCCAATTAAATTAGAATTACGGTTAATTTAAAAATTTTTATTACTATTTTGTATACTTTGACCAGAATTTGTACGATAAAAAGATTGTGAATTTACAAAAGACCGAAAATGGTTTCCAGAAAATGATTTATTAGGATTATTATTAGAAAATTTTTTATGAAAAAACTTGTAAATTATTATATTTTTAGAGAAATATTCTGTTGCTATCAATTTTTTTTTTTTTTTTTTTTTTTGCCTTTAATAAAGAATGAGGATTTCTTTCATCAAGAACTAATCTTGGTGCACTGGGTAGTTTATTAATAAAGATCTTTAAAATCATTCCTTCAATGTTACTACAACTAAACCATTGTTGTGTTTCTATGTCAATGCTACTTTTAAAGTTTAGTTTTGTTAATAATTTTAAAAGATAATAATAAAAATATCTAATGCTAGTATTCAATTCTGCTGTTTTAATATAATTAATGATACTTTCAATACTGTCAGATATATTTAAATCATTCTTTAAATAACTTTTACCTCCTCCCAATTCGTCGGATTGTTGTTGTTTATTAACATGTTTTTGGTATTTCCAATAATTTTGTTTCGGATTCTCAAATCAAAGTCCGTCAAAATCATGTTCACGGACTTCATCAACATGTTTAATAAATATTTGGAGTTTCTCCGCTCGAATTGGGGAACACCATCGAGTATTAGAAATACGTTGAATGTCATCTTGTTTTTTCTTCTTTCCGAATTTGTATCTTCTTGGTTTGTATGTTTATGTCACTTCTGTAAGATAGATAAAAATAAATAATGCAGAAATTTTGCTAAGTTCAGTGATATTTTGTGTTTTGTCCTGTCATGTTCAGTTTAATAATTCATTGTAAAATTTTACATTAGTTATTGAATTTAATATTCATAGAAAAATAGTGTAATTAATATATTGTGAATTTTAAGTAGTAAAAAGCAATATGACAGTGTTGTGTTAAAAATCAACTTTTAATAAACATTTAAAACGTTTTCTTAATTGGTGAAATAATTTAAATAAATACTAAAAGTAATTATCTTCAAGGATTATATAAATAAAATTAAAAAGTAAGTAGTCATATTTTACATTAATTTCCATAATTTTTAAACCACGTCTAGTATGTTTTATTAACAGTTATTTTATTTTAAATTTTATATCTCTCTTAGTGGCCTCCGGTAGGTTAGTGGTTAGTGTTCTAGTCTGGTAGACCGGAGGTGGTGGGTTCGATTCCCACCTGAGGCACTGGTTAAGGAGCGCACAACAGGCCCGATAGAGGCCTAGGTGTATGTCTTCGGATTTGATGTACATATGTACATCCTCCTTTCAAACTAACTAACTAACTAACTAACATATCTCTCTTAATTAGTTTAGGAGTTATAGACATTTAAAGATTTTTTTTAAATGGGGTTTCATTTAATGAACATTACATTTTTAACCCATTTAGATTTATTTGAGTTAAATCTTAACTTTCAATATTTTTTTAAACTATTTTCACGCTTAGATCCTGTTTCTACATTACGTATTATCACTTTGAGGTAAAATTTTATTTGTATTTCTTTATCGGAACAAAAACAAAATACATTTACATTTTTACTTAAAGATTTATTTGAGTTAAATCTTAACTTTCAATATTTTTTTAAACTATTTTCACGCTTAGATCCTGTTTCTACATTACGTATTATCACTTTGAGGTAAAATTTTATTTGTATTTCTTTATCGGAACAAAACAAAATACATTTACATTTTTACTTAAAGTATTCACACGCTATCTGAAATCATATATTCAAATTAATACTACTGTTTTATAAATTACTGGAATACTAGAATTTTAATCGATTAAAGGTTTTTTAATGTCTTTGTTTTTTATGTTCCATATTTTCGAAATTTTTCACTTGATAAATTCGCATTCGCGTGTATTTTTTTTTTTAATTTTAGCTCCCACATTATAGAAAATTTCGAAAGTACTATTTGAAGAAGGAAGAGGAAAAAGAAGAGAGGACCAAGTAAAATATTTTCAAATTTTGGTAATGAGTATTGTAGGTAATGTAGTTATTTCATACATTACTTGGTAATGAGTGGCCGTTATTAATAACATTAATTATTTTTTTGAATAAAATTAAAATTTAGCCAAATCGGTGCAGCCGTTTTCCCATTTTAGATAAATCGAAAAAAGTGTGCGTTGTCAATTTTTCTTTCCGTTAAAACCTAAGTTGGACTATGACGAACATTTCAGTAAAAAAATTGTCCAAATCGGTCTAGCCGTTCTCAACTGATGCAATTACCAATGAACGACAATTGATTTTTATTTATATAGATTGGCAAAAATTGCCTTTTTCCCGAAATCCTTCAACTACACATCGTAGGTACGGTGAAACTATGAGAGGTATTAAGATCATTCTTTTTGTTTCATTTGTAACACATTGAAATATTCGTCTAAGACCCATAAACATTTTTATATTCAGTGTCCTTATTAGATTCTAAGACGATCTAGCCATGTCTGTCAGAGTCCAAACGGAAGTAGCTAGAGAGCTGAAATTTTGCATAGATACTTTTAGTTGATGCAGTTTGTTTGGAATGGAAATGGGCAATATCGGTCCACGATATCGCCTAGCCCCCATATAAGGTCCCCTTCAGAAAATGACTTTAACGCTTATAACTGTGCAAAAGAAGCATCTATAGCGAAGAATTCGACATGAACATATTTCATAGGAACCTTAATATCATTGTAAAATTTTATAAGGATCGGTCCATAATTGACCCTATTCCCCATACAAGTTCCCTTCAGAAAATGACTTTAACGCTCATAACTGACTAAAAAAAGCAGCTATAGCGATGAAATTCGACATGAACATATTTCATAGGAACCTTAATATCATTGTAAAATTTTATAAGGATCGGTCCATAATTGACCCTATCCCCCATATAAGGTTCCCTTCAGAAAATGAATTTAACGCTTATAACTGTCCAAAAGAAGCATCTATAGTGATGAACCTAAATCGCTTTGTAAAATTTTATAAGTATCGGTTCATAATTGACCCTACCCCCACATAAGGACCCCATCACAAATGTCTTTAAAGTTCATTACTAGCCTAAACTAAAATCGTTGTAGAAAATTTGACGAGGATCGGTCCAAATTTACCAAACCTCCCCCTCAAATAAGGTCCCTCCCAGAAATTGAGCTTAACGCTTTTTACCTTAAAAATACAAGTACAGCGACACAATTCGATTTGTGAAAAAAATCTCCAAAAAGTGACATTTTCTCCCATATGAACGCATTTACACACTTTTGCGGCGGTGTGCGGGCTCTTACCCTCAAAATAATTGAATAATATTTTACAGTCTTCCAGAAAAGCCTATTTTCGATCCACCCTATTAAAATACTTTTAGCCGAATTAAAACATAACGAGTGAGAGTGTTATATTCGGCTGTGCCGAATCTTATATACCCACCATCAAACCGTATGCCGTAAAAGGAATGTTCCCCTATAAACATCAGGGTGATATTTGGAATATGGCTTAAGTCAATTATGGACCGAGCTCTTTTGAACTAACAAAATATTAATTTTTAAAAACAATATATTTTTGTTAAATTTTTTCTTATAACTTGGAGTTTTTATAAGAAAATATTATGTGTATTTTTTGAGAAATTAAAGTTAAACATTTTCTAAACAAAACTTATGTGATTGAAATACAATTATAAAACAAGTATATAACAACACCCCCTCTCAATCACTAAGTTGAAGTTCTTTTCGAAATTGAGCGAATTTGGTTGAATCCAACGCTTTTGTGAACATGTCTGCAAGTTGTACATCTGTTGAAATTGATTCTAATTTAATAACGCCTTTTGAAATGTAATCACGAACAAAATGAAATTTCATATCAATATGTTTTGACCTCCTCTGTTATTTTCACAGATAGTAACTGCTTTTTCTTCTGAAAGTATATGAAGATCTATTAATATACCTCTGATCCAAATAGCTTCAGAAACCGCAAGACTAAGAGCAATATATTCGGCTTCACTGGATGACGTTGCTACTACTGTCTGTTTCTTACTGCTCCAAGATACTGTGCAACCAAATACTTTAAAAATATAACCGCTTACAGATTTTCTATCTTCAGAGTCTGAAGCCCAGTCAGCATCTACGAAACCAATAACGAACTATACGTTTTAAACTTGTCCAATGAATATCACTTGAAATCTTCCCATATATCCAATCTGGTAACATATATCTGGTCGAACACTTAACATCAGGTACATTAAACTGCCCAGCATTTCACGATATGGATACTTAGTTTGGATATTTGATTTATTTTGAGAAAGACATAAACCTTTTTCCATATGAGTTTTTGCATGGTTACAGTCGCTCATTACAAATCTTTTTAGTATCCGTTCAATATTCAAATGTTGCCTTAATTTCATAACACCTTTTTATCAATCTTCGTTCCCAAGTTATATTGTAAAAGTCCCTTTTAAGGTTTTCTATTTGATTTATATCATTCCCAGCAATTAACACATCATCAACATATAAAAGCAAATATAATACATTATTATTAAATTTTGTGTAAAGACAGGCATTATTTTTCATACCAACACCTTGGACTTTGTTTAATTGATTTATTAAGTTTGCATACTAAATCTGGGGAAATTTCAAGTCCATCAGGAATCTCCATAAAAATGTCTTCCTTCAAAATTCCATACAAAAACGCAGTTTTTACATCTAGTTGATGCAAATATAAACTTTTCTTTACACTAACTGCTAATACTATGCGAATAGTAGAGAGTTTGGCCACCGGGGAATAAGTTTCTTCATAGTCTATACCTTCTTTTTGAAGAAATCCCTTTGCAACTAAACGCGCTTTATATCGGACTGGATTACCTCTAATGCGAAAAACCCACCTTGATTTAAGTAGCTTTCGGGCTCTGTGAAATTACAACCAGAAATTGCGGAATTTGCATAACCTGTAATATAGCCTAGAATCTTGTTTCAACCTTTCTCTTCTTCTAGGTTCGGTTGTCACCTCTTCTTCGTTCTCACTAGAATCTTCATTAGAATCATCATTATCAATATTAGGATTTTCATTAATTGGTTCTTCTTCATTATCTTCCACAGAAACGACACAGGCATTATCAATATTTGTTCGTTTCCTTGATATAAAATTAAAACATTTTGTTTGGCATCTTCTTCTTTTTCTTCCTTAAATGGAAATGATGACTCATTAAAACGAACATCTCTAGCTGTAATTATTGTTTTCTTTTTCTGATGCCATAATCTATAACCATTTGTAATATAACCCATCATCACCATTTTAACCGATTGACTATCCAATTTCTTTTTCTTTTGTTGTGGAAACCATAAATAAGCTTTGCAGCCAAAAACTTTTAATTTTGAAACATCTGGCTTTCTATTATACCATATCTCAGCAGGAGTTTTCCTGTCATCAATGGCTTTACTTGGGGATCTATTTATCAAGTATGTTGCTGTTAAAGCAACCTCACCTCACAAAAACTTTGGCGCATTTGCCTCAACTATTATTGATCGCATTTTTTCCACTAAATTTCGATTAAACCTCTCAGCAACTCCATTTTGCTGGGGTCGTTTGAATTTGTATTCCCTTTCCTTTAAAATATTCTTTAGCCTCATTTGATGAGTACTCCCTACCCTGGTCTACAGTTACCATAGCAATCGGAACATTATGCAACGCAGTTGCCATTGTTTCATATTTAACAAAATTTTGAAAAACCTCGGATTTCTTTTTCATTAAATATATGTATGTGAAATGACTGAAGTCGTCAATAAAACTAACAAAATATCTATAACCATCCCATGTTTGGGGTTCAAACGGTCCACATACATCTGTATGAATTCTTTCCAGAATACGACTTGACTTTGGACGACTTCCACTAAATGGATTACGGCATTGCTTACCTTGAATACACGTTTCACACATACCAACAGCATTGAAACAATTAATGCCATCTACCATCTTATTATTAACGAGTTTTTGCATACACGTATCACTTGCATGACCCATTCTTGAATGCCATAACATACTGGACTCAGTAGTAGTTGCATTTGCTTCTTTGTTTTGTTTTGCCAGAATCAATTTTAAATTTCAAAATATTTTGCGAATTGGATGGGGTTCTTTTTAAAACTCCTGACATAAAGCATATTGATTTTGATGTTGATGCTGTACTTGCTCTTTTGTTTGTCGCTAAACGCACACGACAATCCTTTTGTTTTATAATAAGGTTTGCCAGGATAACCAGGGTACTTTTTTTTAATTTAGGTTTAAGAATTTATTTTCAAAATTCAGATTTAATCACTAATTTAACAATATTTGAATAAAGAGCAAAAGAACAACCGGAGAACTGAGCAACCATGAACCGCAAGTTACCGGACCAGACTCCTCGATTTAATCAAGGACCAGACCTTAAATATGTTTATTTGATTGTGTTTTTAGTATATACAGATGTGTTAACTATGGCTGTAAGAACCAAGTTACACTATGTACTACCACAACCTACATTGCCTGGGATCTATGGCTGTAAACACCAGTAGATTCCCTATGCACCACTACAATGCCTGGGATCTATGGCTGTAAACACCAGTAGATTCCCTATGCACCACTACAATGCCTGGGATCCATGGCAATAAATACCAGTAGATACCCTAACATTACTACTACCGAGATGGATTTGTTTTGCCTGCGTATGGCTGCTATCGAAGCTGTTACAAACTTGCGATAGCTGTCCATCCACTACGGCAGCACAAGCCCAACTGAAGAGGTAGTGATATTGACTTGTAGTGATAATGCATTGTAATGATATTAAATGGTAGTAGTGATACAACAACATGCTGTGCGCTTGTAATGTGTAGAGAATAAAGAGAGTGGGTTGCTTAGTTCTCTTATACTATACTAATAATTCTCTTATACTAGTAATCTCTTAAATTAAAATACTTTTACAATAGTAATTTTATTACAAAATATATACATATATGAAATAAGAATAGAAATTGTTTCCAAAAAATATGCAAATTAATAACTTTCATTCATTAAATAAGAAAAATATACAAATTAAATATTTTCATTTATTAAATAAATAAACTATGTATGTAACGAATTACTTCGTTACATCTCCCTCTTTGTTTTTTTTTTAATCTGTCGTGGCTACATCGCTCCTAGGCTTTGGAAAAACCAGTTTTTCTTTCCCGAAGACGATCCACACATCGAGAGATCTTCGAATATAAACTTCGACAGGATATAGATTAGTTTCCACCAGAAATAGAGTACGTTTGCCTGGATTTATAGGTGTAATAGAGGAAAGTACATCAAGGATATTTAAGTTGGAAGTATTTATATTGTCCTTATCAGGGATAGTTAAGTTGGATGTATTTAAGTCATCTTTATCGATTTCCAGCTCCTTGACCAACTGGGCTAATACGTCAGACTTCTTCTCCTCGGTGGTAAAAGACTGAAAATTGAGGTTGGGCAGGTACAAGAATGATAAACTAAAGATTATGCCATCAAGCAAACTCATTTAAAACTTTCTGCGCATGTTGTATCTGTGACGTCAGGCAACCTGTGTTTCTATTGGCTAAAAATTTTCAGATGTCAAAATATTATTTTGTATGTAAAAATAACAGTGGTACAATTTATATTTTTTTTACGCAATTTGTTTGTTTATTATAAATTTAATTAATATACATATGATTATTATTATGTTGTTATTTTATTTAATTTCCTTTTTCTTTTATTCATATTTTGAGAAATTTCGGCATTTAGTAGTCTTATTCTAAAGAACATTCTACATCTAAAAAAGAGTTTCTTTACTTCTTCATTTCCTTCAATATCCTTGGCTTCCAACAAATGTTTTTGGATATAACCACTCGTAAGCATTAATTTTTCGCCATTTAATTTCAAAAAAATAGCATCACATTTTTTTAACGTTTCCATTAATGATTTTGATAGTTTACTTAACCCACCTTCACTTAGTTGATTAACCCATGTAAAATTTGAATCTGTTTGAGGATTAACCACAAGGTTTGGGTTTTCATTTTTTAATTTGTGGCAAATATATCCGGCCAAATTTTCCAAACCGTCATACTGCAAGTTTTCCATCTCGTTGTCATTACTTTCTGTTTGTAATACCTCCTCTTGGATACCAGTATTAATTTTCTTAAATATTGAACCTTAATTAAGAACAAGGAAAATTTAACACTATTATTTCAATTTTAATTTTTTAAAATAACCTGTTAAAGAATTCTTCTGCAGTTCTAAATCGGGTGTATTGTCAACCTCGACATTTGCGTTGTTACTTAAAACGCCTTCACTGTATCCCAGAATATATGACCTAAGTCTATATTTGAACTCTTGGCGGTCGGGGTGATCGTGAAGTCCACCTTTAGATCTAATTATTCCAAAAAAATTTTCCAGAACATCCTGGTTTAGTCTATACGTTAAGATGAAGTCAATATTATATCTATTCTTCAATTCATCATACAGCATTTTTAAGGCGTTATTTGATTGAATGATACCTGTGAAATATTTCAAAGTTTTACATTTAAAAAATTCATAACAAGGAATGTATGTATACCTTTTTGAAAAGGTAACAGTGTTTTTTTTCCAACCACGCGTATCTCTGACATCATTTGCGACATATTATTTAAGATGTCATTTTGTATTTCTAGTGCCAAACCATATGCGTGGCATCGCTCTCTTGTGTCTTGCCTTGGCACCCTTGTGTTCATTACATCAAACCAGTCATTTGTCTATTTAAGAAAAATAAAAAAAAATAAAAATAACGTTCCTAATATTTGATATAAAAGTCATTACCAGTTTAAACAATTGACTACATTCGCTCCAATTTTGATCTTGCAAATGTCCTAAACTCGCAGCACGCGTAATAGATTGCGCAACGGTATGCGAGAAAAGTTTGGTAGCCAGTTTTACCTTCTGCCTTTCGACTCCAACTACATTTAGATTATGCGCAGATATTTTATGTGTGATTTTTAAATCATTGAATTGGAGAGACAGGAGATTTAAAATAACATCTTTTTTAACTTCCTTGTTATTAATGATGAATCCACTATCAATAAAATGATTCCTTAACAGTTTGATTAGATGGGGAACATCATTGAACACAAATATTTTTGTATCGTCGTACAAAAACCTGAAAATTTAAAATAAAATAACTATAATCCAATAAATGCGTATTTGTTTAAATTTTACCAAGGCTTGTTAAAATCAACTCCAAGTTCATTAAATAATTTTCTATTTCCACCACCTAAATCGCATACGATTGCCACAATTGTGAAGCCACACTGCTTCATTCTCTTCAATATATCAATTAAAATTGACTTTGACATTTGGCAATCATAGTATATTGGTTGCTTCCAATTTGCAATTAATCCTTTAATTCAAATAGATAATTATTTAAAAAATACTTGAAAGTGATGTAAATAAGTTACCTCTCAACAAAGCTACTTGTATGTTATTAGCAGGTGCCAGCAAAGAGTCTGTTTGTTTGTCGTAGCAGTACTTTTTTTTCGCCTTCATTTCGTCAAAACTCAATATACATAACTTTTCGGTTTCAGGCATTTGGTTAGCCGCAGACAATATTTTTACAACAGGATCCAAAATACCTGTTGACATATCCAATTTTTGTGACCACCTTTGCAATGTTCTCACCGAGGGAAGGGGAAAATGTTTCTTTCTTAATAATTTGTACGCTTTTGCACTTGCGGAATACAACGTTATTGATTGGGCAATATCTGCTTCCGTAAAGTTTTGTCTTTTATCGCCGTTCTTGAGTTTTTTAATTTGACCTTTAGTAAAGAGACGCTTCAAGGAATCCTCTAGATTAACATTTGCAGAACTTAAACTCTGAACTTGACGAGTCAAATTTTTTATTGTAATCTCAGATTGACTCTGTAATATTTTTATTACTCCATTCTCCTTCCTCAAAACATCTCTAAGAATGAATTTAAATAAATATTTGTGAATAATTTAAAAATTAACATACATTTCCATTTCCAAAGATTTTATATATTGTTGTAGTTCATCTTCTTTAATGTCTGTAGTCATCATTGGCGTGGATTTCTTGTTCCAAGGTTCAATTTCATTTGTATTTTGGTTAACATTTTCATTGGAAATTTTGTTTACATTTCCGTTTGAAATTTCATTCATAGTTTCAATTGGAATTTCATCTGGGGTTTCGTTTGGAGTTTCATTTGGAATTTCAATTGGAATATCGCAAGACTCTATGCTGGGAACAACCCCCGGTTTCAATTTTTGTGTACGGCGATTACTAAATCCTATTCATATTCATGAGGAAATGGCCTACCAAAAATAACATTTGTGATAACTTACCCAGCTCAAATTTCAAATTTCTTTCGAAGTCCTCTGGTTTAAAGTGTAAGGCACAAATTTTTTCTTTTTGGACATTAACGGGTTTAAAACGGTTACAAAATTTTACCCAAGACTTTCTTTGTATTACATCCTTCGGGAAATTGTAAAAGGATACAGCTTCGTATACAAAAAGTGTTAAACATTTAATTAAAAACACACACAATTTTAATTTTTTCACAATTTCTCACATGTTTTTTTGCTATTACTTTGCTTGCACTTGCCCACTGCACACTTCATGTTTATATTCTTTATGAAATATTTCTTTTTGGTTTTCTTGATATTGGGACTTTCTTAGATTACTTCACTTAATATATTTGCAATATTATTTTTTTAAAGAAGTTTTGCATTAAAATTAAAACAAAATTCGTTGTATTTTTCGAAATCTGTTACAAATTTTTTTGAAAACTGTCAATGTATTTTTGAATGCAAGGTTGCCAACTCTCACTTAATACATAAATTTTTCACAAGAAATAGTATTTTTTATATAGGAAACAAATATGTCAACACTTAAAAGGGAATAACTACGTCATCTAACGGTAAATCATGCGCAAGGCGTAATCTTTAGTTTATAATTCTTGGGGCAGGTATGTTATGGATTGGATTTCGATAATTCTTCTTCTTTTGCTGTCCTCACGCTCCATTGCTTCACGAAATCTTTGGCAGCTACGTTGGAACTTGGTGTCGTTCATTATTAATTTCTACGAGAAATAAGAAAATAATTTTACTTTTTTTTGTTTTACGCGTGGTACTGTTTTAAGTCTTTGATATGGGCCGTCCCTCGGTCTTTCTTGGAGTTCTGGTCAGTTAGGCGTACTATAACTGGAGATATATATTCACTAACTACATAAGGCCCTTCAAACTTAGGCGCCAGTTTAGCAGCAAAATAATCTATCGCTTTCGACAACACTCGCTTCTTTAATAATACCAAATCTCCTTTTCGTGGGGACCAATCACGCCTTCTCAGATTATAATATTTAGCCTGTGAATTTGCTGCCCGGTGGAGATTTTCTTGGACACAGTTAAAGATTTCTTGAAGATGGGTATGTGTTTCGTCAGGATTCATATGAGTTCCAATGACCTCCGATTTAGTTTTCTCACTAAACACTGTGTTAGGTAGCCGTAATTCCCTGCCCTGTGTTGGTGGAGCTCTGTCTACTGGAGTTTAAAGCTAAGGACAACTCAGGTAATCGCTCATCCCATTTCCGTTGATTATATTCTGTGAACTGTGCTATCATTGTTTTTATGATACGATTAGTCCTCTCTGTGGGATTCTCTTGTGGGGAGTAAGGCGCTGTAAATTGCTGCTTAACACCGAGAGATTCAAAATATTTTTTACACTCGCGGCTAGTAAACTGAGTTCCATTGTCAGTCAAAAGAACGTAGGGGACACCAAATCGTGCTAAAATTCTTTCTCTAAACGCCCTAATAAAAGATTTTGTAGTGGCTTGTCGAACAGCTACAAACTCCGACCACTTACTAAATTTATCATAAAACACTATCAGGGTGGTATTTCCATGACTCGAGCGTGGCAGGGGGCCAACAAAATCGGCGCAAACGGTATGCCACGTTTGGGAAACGTGAGATGAATACATTTTTCCGGCTAGTGGTTGTTGTTGTGGTTTATACCGTTGACAAACTTCACACTTACGCACGTATTTCGCAATGTCACGGAACATGCCTGGCCAGTAATATAATTTTGTTGTTCGAGCTGTGGTTTTATTTATACCCAAGTGACCAGCTGTTACGTTATCGTGACATTCAGAAAGAACACGTTGCCGTTCTTCTTTGGGTAACACTAATTTCCAAGGAACCGGATCCTGCTCGTTAAAGGCACTGGAATCGTAGATATGCCGTCGTAAATTTCCGTTTATATCAATTTGGTAGTCTGGAAGTTGTTCAGGTGAATTTTGTACCAGATTTAACTTATTTACAAACCATTTGTCATCAATTCCTCTTCCTTTGACAAGTGTTTGCAGTATTGGGGTTGTGTCACTACCTTGCTCTGCAGGGTATCTGGACAGCGAATCTGCAATAACGTTGTATTTGCCTCTGCGATACCGTATCTCGTAATCAAACTGCATCATTTCAAGCGCCCAACGTGCTATTCGACCTGAAGGTGATTGGATCGAGTTTAGCCACTTCAGAGATTGATGATCAGTCACTATAACAAAATGATATCCTTCTAAGTAATGCCTCATTTTTCTTATTCCCCAGATTATTGCAAGGCATTCCTTTTCTGTGACAGTGTAGTTCTTTTCAGGCGCAGACAAAGTACGGCTGGCGTAGGCGATCACTTTCTCCCCTTCCTCGAATTCTTGCGTCAATACCACGCCCAGACCAACATCACTAGCATCTGTTTGTAATATAAAGGTACGGCTGAAATCAGGGCAAGTAAGAGCAGGTGCTTCAATAAGTTTTTGTTTAACCTCTTCGAAAGCTATTTTCTGTTCAGAACTCCACTCCCACTTCTTCGTTTTCTTTAAAAGATTATTTAGAGGGCTAGTAATTGTTGAGAAGTTTGGTATAAAGCGACGATATCACGCTGTAGTATTAAGAAATGAACGCAACTCCTTTAACGTCTTTGGTTCTGGTAGAGCTACGACCGCATTCACCTTTTCGGGATCAGTGTGTATTCCTTGCTCACTTATAATATGACCCAAATATCGAATTTTCTTTTTTGCAAAAGTGCATTTTTCGACGTTTATTCGTAGTTTTGCGCCAACTAATCGGTCGAAGACAATTTTAAGGTTATTTATATGATTTTCCAGGGTGCTGCCAAGGACTACGATATCATCTAAGTACGCAAATGCAAACTCGTCCAGTTCAGGTCCAATCACAGTATCGAGAGCTCTCTGAAACGTAGCTGGAGCCGAATGAAGGCCAAAAGGCATTACACGCCACTGGAAGAGTCCACGACCGGGAACTGTGAAGGCCGTATAAGGCTTGCTTTCTGAGGACATGGGAATTTGCCAGTATCCATTTCGGAGATCAATTGTACTAAAAAATTTGCTATTCTTAAGTTTTTCTAATATTGCGTTTATTTGAGGAATCGGGTAAGCGTCACGATATCGGTCCACGATATCGCCTAGCCCCCATATAAGGTCCCCTTCAGAAAATGACTTTAACGCTTATAACTGTGCAAAAGAAGCATCTATAGCGAAGAATTCGACATGAACATATTTCATAGGAACCTTAATATCATTGTAAAATTTTATAAGGATCGGTCTATAATTGACACTATTCCCCATACAAGTTCCCTTCAGAAAATGACTTTAACGCTCATAACTGACTAAAAGAAGCAGCTATAGCGATGAAATTCCACATGAACATATTTCATAGGAACCTTAATATCATTGTAAAATTTTAAAAGGATCGGTCCATAATTGACCCTATCCCCCATATAAGGTTCCCTTCAGAAAATGGCTTTAACGCTTATAACTGTCCAAAAGAAGCATCTATAGTGATGAACCTAAATCGCTTTGTAAAATTTTATAAGTATCGGTTCATAATTGACCCTACCCCCCACATAAGGACCCCATCACAAATGTCTTTAAAGTTCATTACTAGCCTAAACTAAAATCGTTGTAGAAAATTTGACGAGGATCGGTCCAAATTTACCAAACTTCCCCCTCAAATAAGGTCGCTCCCAGAAATTGAGCTTAACGCTTTTTACCTTAAAGGATCAGTCCATAATTGATCCTATCTATACACATATGTATGATGGTAAAATTGTACATAGATGTAATAAATGAGAAAATTGTTTTTGTTGATAATAACGAAAGCATCCATTCTTAAATATCAACGTTTATTTATAAGGAAGCAGTCCGTTTTGGCAATGTTTTGATGGTGGGTATGCAAGATTCGGCATAACCGAATATAACACTCTTGCTAATTCATATAAATTATAGTCATCTATACTGGGTGTTATAAAAGATAAATATATAAATAATAAATATATATATAAATATATATATATATATATATATACTTTTTAACCAATTTTGAGTTTATCTATATATATCCAAATAGATATTTGGAAAGATAATTTTGTAGACATTACGATTTTGCTATAAAATGGTGCAATAATTAATACTTAAAGCCTCATTTTGTGAAAAAGATCTCCAAAAAGTGACATTTTCTCCCATATGAATGCATTTACACATTTTTGCGGGCTCTTACCCTCAAAATAATTGAATAATATTTTACAGTCTTCCAGAAAAGCCTATTTTCGATCCACCCTATTAAAATACTTTTAGCCGAATTAAAACATAACGAGTGAGAGTGTTATATTCGGCTGTGCCGAATCTTATATACCCACCATCAAACCGTATGCGGTAAAAGGAATGTTCCCCTATAAACATCAGGGTGATATTTGGAATATGGCTTAAGTCAATTATGGACCGAGCTCTTTTGAACTAACAAAATATTAATTTTTAAAAACAATATATTTTTGTTAAAGTACGCAGTTTTTATAAAAAAATATTATGTGTATTTTTTGAGAAATTAAAGTTAAACATTTTCTAAACAAAACTTATGTGATTGAAATACAATTATAAAACAAGTATATAACAACACCCCCTCTCAATCACTAAGTTGAAGTTCTTTTCGAAATTGAGCGAATTTGGTTGAATACAACGCTTTGTGAACGCCTTTTGAAATGTAATCACGAACAAAATGAAATTTCATATCAATATGTTTTGACCTCCTCTGTTATTTTCACAGATAGTAACTGCTTTTTCTTCTGAAAGTATATGAAGATCTATTAATATACCTCTGATCCAAATAGCTTCAGAAACCGCAAGACTAAGAGCAATATATTCGGCTTCACTGGATGACGTTGCTACTACTGTCTGTTTCTTACTGCTCCAAGATACTGTGCAACCAAATACTTTAAAAATATAACCGCTTACAGATTTTCTATCTTCAGAGTCTGAAGCCCAGTCAGCATCTACGAAACCAATAACGAACTATACGTTTTAAACTTGTCCAATGAATATCACTTGAAATCTTCCCATATAACCAATCTGGTAACATATATCTGGTCGAACACTTAACATCAGGTACATTAAACTGCCCAGCATTTCACGATATGGATACTTAGTTTGGATATTTGATTTATTTTGAGAAAGACATAAACCTTTTTCCATATGAGTTTTTGCATGGTTACAGTCGCTCATTACAAATCTTTTTAGTATCCGTTCAATATTCAAATGTTGCCTTAATTTCATAACACCTTTTTATCAATCTTCGTTCCCAAGTTATATTGTAAAAGTCCCTTTTAAGGTTTTCTATTTGATTTATATCATTCCCAGCAATTAACACATCATCAACATATAAAAGCAAATATAATACATTATTATTATTAAATTTTGTGTAAAGACAGGCATTATTTTTCATACCAACACCTTGGACTTTGTTTAATTGATTTATTAAGTTTGCATACTAAATCTGGGGAAATTTCAAGTCCATCAGGAATCTCCATAAAAATGTCTTCCTTCAAAATTCCATACAAAAACGCAGTTTTTACATCTAGTTGATGCAAATATAAACTTTTCTTTACACTAACTGCTAATACTATGCGAATAGTAGAGAGTTTGGCCACCGGGGAATAAGTTTCTTCATAGTCTATACCTTCTTTTTGAAGAAATCCCTTTGCAACTAAACGCGCTTTATATCGGACTGGATTACCTCTAATGCGAAAAACCCACCTTGATTTAAGTAGCTTTCGGGCTCTGTGAAATTACAACCAGAAATTGCGGAATTTGCATAACCTGTAATATAGCCTAGAATCTTGTTTCAACCTTTCTCTTCTTCTAGGTTCGGTTGTCACCTCTTCTTCGTTCTCACTAGAATCTTCATTAGAATCATCATTATCAATATTAGGATTTTCATTAATTGGTTCTTCTTCATTATCTTCCACAGAAACGACACAGGCATTATCAATATTTGTTCGTTTCCTTGATATAAAATTAAAACATTTTGTTTGGCATCTTCTTCTTTTTCTTCCTTAAATGGAAATGATGACTCATTAAAACGAACATCTCTAGCTGTAATTATTGTTTTCTTTTTCTGATGCCATAATCTATAACCATTTGTAATATAACCCATCATCACCATTTTAACCGATTGACTATCCAATTTCTTTCTCTTTTGTTGTGGAAACCATAAATAAGCTTTGCAGCCAAAAACTTTTAATTTTGAAACATCTGGCTTTCTATTATACCATATCTCAGCAGGAGTTTTCCTGTCATCAATGGCTTTACTTGGGGATCTATTTATCAAGTATGTTGCTGTTAAAGCAACCTCACCTCACAAAAACTTTGGCGCATTTGCCTCAACTATTATTGATCGCATTTTTTCCACTAAATTTCGATTAAACCTCTCAGCAACTCCATTTTGCTGGGGTCGTTTGAATTTGTATTCCCTTTCCTTTAAAATATTCTTTAGCCTCATTTGATGAGTACTCCCTACCCTGGTCTACAGTTACCATAGCAATCGGAACATTATGCAACGCAGTTGCCATTGTTTCATATTTAACAAAATTTTGAAAAACCTCGGATTTCTTTTTCATTAAATATATGTATGTGAAATGACTGAAGTCGTCAATAAAACTAACAAAATATCTATAACCATCCCATGTTTGGGGTTCAAACGGTCCACATACATCTGTATGAATTCTTTCCAGAATACGACTTGACTTTGGACGACTTCCACTAAATGGATTACGGCATTGCTTACCTTGAATACACGTTTCACACATACCAACAGGATTGAAACAATTAATGCCATCTACCATCTTATTATTAACGAGTTTTTGCATACACGTATCACTTGCATGACCCATTCTTGAATGCCATAACATACTGGACTCAGTAGTAGTTGCATTTGCTTCTTTGTTTTGTTTTGCCAGAATCAATTTTAAATTTCAAAATATTTTGCGAATTGGATGGGGTTCTTTTTAAAACTCCTGACATAAAGCATATTGATTTTGATGTTGATGCTGTACTTGCTCTTTTGTTTGTCGCTAAACGCACACGACAATCCTTTTGTTTTATAATAAGGTTTGCCAGGATAACCAGGGTACTTTTTTTTTAATTTAGGTTTAAGAATTTATTTTCAAAATTCAGACTTAATCACTAATTTAACAATATTTGAATAAAGAGCAAAAGAACAACCGGAGAACAGAGCAACCGTGAACCGCAAGTTACCAGACCAGACTCCTCGATTTAATCAAGGACCAGACCTTAAATATGTTTATTTGATTGTGTTAGTGTTTTTAGTATATACAGATGTGTTAACTATGGCTGTAAGAACCAAGTTACACTATGTACTACCACAACCTACATTGCCTGGGATCTATGGCTGTAAACACCAGTAGATTCCCTATGCACCACTACATTGCCTGGGATCTATGGCTGTAAACACCAGTAGATTCCCTATGCACCACTACAATGCCTGGGATCTATGGCTGTAAACACCAGTAGATTCCCTATGCACCACTACAATGCCTGGGATCTATGGCAATAAATACCAGTAGATACCCTAACATTACTACTACCGAGATGGATTTGTTTTGCCTGCGTATGGCTGCTATCGAAGCTGTTACAAACTTGCGATAGCTGTCCGTCCACTACGGCATCACAAGCCCAACTGAAGAAGTGGTGATATTGACTTGTAGTGATAATGCATTGTAATGATATTAAATGATAGTAGTGATACAACAACATGCTGTGCGCTTGTAATGTGTAGAGAATAAAGAGAGTGGGTTGATTAGTTCTCTTATACTATACTAATAATTCTCTTATACTAGTAATCTCTTAAATTAAAATACTTTTACAATAGTAATTTTATTACAAAATATATACATATATGAAATAAGAATAGAAATTGTTTCCAAAAAATATACAAATTAATAACTTTCATTCATTAAATAAGAAAAATATACAAATTAAATATTTTCATTTATTAAATAAATAAACTATGTATGTAACGAATTACTTCGTTACAGTTTATGTCCCTTTTTCCTACAACGGAAACATACGCTATTAAATTTGTTATATTTGGTTTCACCGCTAAATGCTGCCGTCTTCGTCACTTCAGAATCAAAACGATCTTGCCCCTTTGCATCTTCAGCAAGTAACCTCTGCTTCACTATCTCAATATTCAAATCCGCTTCTCTCATATTTTCCAACGCGGCCACTACCGGGTCAAAGCTATCTGGTAGTGTGACATAAAGTTGAGCAACAATATAATTTTCAGATAATTGAGCACCAGATGTTTTAAGTTTCCTTATTATATCTCCGTAAACATTAACAAATGTTTACGGAGATCATCATCAGACTTCATTTTCAATAAGGCCAACTGTTTTCTCAATATCGTCTGACTCGTAATAGACTTCTTTGCAAATGTTTTGTGCAAAGCTGACCACATCTCCTTAGCAGTATTTTTATCTCGTACACATTCCAGATATTCATCAGCAATTAAACTGACCAAAGTTGCTTTAGCTTTCTTGTCCTTTACCATAAAGGATTCGCCTAATGCAGGCTCGGCTGGGGGAACATCATTGATAGCATCCAACAGATTCAAAGAATCTAAGTACATCAGTACACGAAAACTCCAGTTTTCAAAATTGTCTCCGCGGAATTGTAAGATACCGTAAGAAGATTACCAGACCAGACTCCTCGATTTAATCAAGGACCAGACCTTAAATATGTTTATTTGATTGTGTTAGTGTTTTTAGTATATACAGATGTGTTAACTATGGCTGTAAGAACCAAGTTACACTATGTACTACCACAACCTACATTGCCTGGGATCTATGGCTGTAAACACCAGTAGATTCCCTATGCACCACTACATTGCCTGGGATCTATGGCTGTAAACACCAGTAGATTCCCTATGCACCACTACAATGCCTGGGATCTATGGCTGTAAACACCAGTAGATTCCCTATGCACCACTACAATGCCTGGGATCTATGGCAATAAATACCAGTAGATACCCTAACATTACTACTACCGAGATGGATTTGTTTTGCCTGCGTATGGCTGCTATCGAAGCTGTTACAAACTTGCGATAGCTGTCCGTCCACTACGGCATCACAAGCCCAACTGAAGAAGTGGTGATATTGACTTGTAGTGATAATGCATTGTAATGATATTAAATGATAGTAGTGATACAACAACATGCTGTGCGCTTGTAATGTGTAGAGAATAAAGAGAGTGGGTTGATTAGTTCTCTTATACTATACTAATAATTCTCTTATACTAGTAATCTCTTAAATTAAAATACTTTTACAATAGTAATTTTATTACAAAATATATACATATATGAAATAAGAATAGAAATTGTTTCCAAAAAATATACAAATTAATAACTTTCATTCATTAAATAAGAAAAATATACAAATTAAATATTTTCATTTATTAAATAAATAAACTATGTATGTAACGAATTACTTCGTTACAGTTTATGTCCCTTTTTCCTACAACGGAAACATACGCTATTAAATTTGTTATATTTGGTTTCACCGCTAAATGCTGCCGTCTTCGTCACTTCAGAATCAAAACGATCTTGCCCCTTTGCATCTTCAGCAAGTAACCTCTGCTTCACTATCTCAATATTCAAATCCGCTTCTCTCATATTTTCCAACGCGGCCACTACCGGGTCAAAGCTATCTGGTAGTGTGACATAAAGTTGAGCAACAATATAATTTTCAGATAATTGAGCACCAGATGTTTTAAGTTTCCTTATTATATCATCAAACATTAACAAATGTTTACGGAGATCATCATCAGACTTCATTTTCAATAAGGCCAACTGTTTTCTCAATATCGTCTGACTCGTAATAGACTTCTTTGCAAATGTTTTGTGCAAAGCTGACCACATCTCCTTAGCAGTATTTTTATCTCGTACACATTCCAGATATTCATCAGCAATTAAACTGACCAAAGTTGCTTTAGCTTTCTTGTCCTTTACCATAAAGGATTCGCCTAATGCAGGCTCGGCTGGGGGAACATCATTGATAGCATCCAACAGATTCAAAGAATCTAAGTACATCAGTACACGAAAACTCCAGTTTTCAAAATTGTCTCCGCGGAATTGTAAGATACCGTAAGAAGATTCACGCTTGCTATCGCCCATAACCTCTTATAATATGGAGTACGCAGTTTTTATAAGAAAATATTATGTGTATTTATTGAGAAATTGAAAAATTCGAATATGAAAATATTTGACAAAAAACATTTTCTAAACAAAACTTATGTGATTGAAATACAATTATAAAATTACAAGTATTATTAAAACAAGTCTATAACAACATTTTTAAAACGTGAGCGTATGAGTAATTATCTGAAGAAGACCTTTATATGCGTCAATTATGAACCGATACTCATAAAATTTTGTACATAGATTTCGATTTGTATAGAACTTGTTTATGTCAAATTTCATCTCAATACTCGTATTTTAAATAAGGAAAACTCGTATTTTAATAACCAAAACTCTTTCCTGAAGGGAACCTTTTATAGGGGCTAGGGTCAGTTATAGATCAGTGCTCATTAAATTCGAAATGAAGAATTATGTTCCTAAGTATATACTTACATGTCGATTTTCATTGCTGTACTAGTAATTTTCTGAATCCTGCCCAATAAATTTTCTAAAGAGGACCTTATATGAGGGGTATGGTCAATTATAAATCTATCCTTATAATTTTTTGTAGACCGATTTTGGTTCATATAAAACTTGCTTACATTGAATATTAACGATGTATGAATTACCGCCACATAACCGTATTTCATAACTCGTATTTTTAAGCCAGCTATGATCTTTTAAGTAATTTTCTTAATCGGACCTTATATGGGGGGTAGGGTCAATTATGGACCGATCCACATACTATTTGTTTAAGAGATTTTGGCTCGCGAGGAACTTACTTGTGTCAAATTTTATCGATATACATTAGTTTTCGTTTATAGTCATCACATAGTCATCATCACATTAATTATATTGCAAATTTTATTAGATTTTAATGTCTCAATTTTAATCGATCAATTTTATATAAAAAGATTACTCTATAGTCCATTTTTGATATAAGCACTTTTCACATACATATATGCCATCTACCCTTAAAATTCATGTTATATAAAAAAAAACTTAACGATATTGTCACATACGAAATTTTTTCTAGAAAATTAGTTTTCAGAGTCGCAAACCACTACTACAGCAAAAAAAAATGTATCGTAAATTAACTAGTAACGATTCAAATGAAGTTTTTGTTGAAGATGATTAAAAAAGATTAAATGCAGTAGATATTTTGAGACATTTTTGATTTTTGATTCAACTGTAACTAACATCCTCAATCTAAAACAGACTAAAATTATTGATTTTTTAAATGTAATGCTATTGATTTAATGTTATCATGTTCAGTATTAGTACTCAACTTTGATATTTTTGTTACTTCATGTTTTGAAGACATGAAATTTGAAACATTTCGCTTTTTACGTTTTATAAAATTTTTAACAATTAATCTGATAATCCAACAATCCATTCACCATTTACTTAAGTTTAGCGATTGTTTTAATAAGTTTGTAAATGTAATCGGAGAGTTTTTATAAATATCCATTGAATTATTACTTAATAAAGTAACATAAATATTATTTTCTTCCATACTTGAAGACATCTTTAGAGGAAATGATTAAAATAGATTTTCGACTGCAATACATATATGTTTAAGTTATCAATTAATATCATTTTCATGAATCCATGAATTATATTCATTTACAAAACCTAACCATTTTACAAATAATTGTTCTCCACGACGTTTCAACACCTTTTCAACCAAAAAAATGTTGGGAACTTTGGTTTTTAATAATTCTTCTTCATAAAATCCACCTTTTATTATATTCCCATTTAGATCAATAAGCTGATAGGTTATAGGATTTGTAATATGAATTTTATTTATTTTAAAAACTTCTGAAGACCAATTTGGTGTATAGCCTTTCTCAAAAACATTTTTATACTTGTTTATTCGAACAAAATCATTTAATTTATATTTTCCTTTTTTGAAAATTTTTAAGTTGCTGTACACATTTCTTAAAAGCTTTTGTTAATTTTTTTATTAACAGAATTGGGTGTTGTTTTTATAGAACTTTCTTTCAATAATTTTTCTAATATATCTATCCATTTATAATTTCCTTGCATACTAAATTGTTTCCACATTTTATTTTTTAATGTTCTGTTAAATCGTTCTACTATTGATGCCTTCATATTGGAATAAGTATGATAATGATTTAAGTTCAGTTCTTTCATAAGAGTTTTAAAGTGTGTATTATAAAATTCTTGTCCTTGATCTGAATGTATATTTTTGGGGGATTTTCCTTTGTTTAACTTTATAATATGTTTTAATGCATTCGATATTTCCACTCCAGTTTAATGGTAATGCATATGCATACTTTGAAAATACATCAATTATTACTATAATATATTTAAAACCTTTATTAAACTTTGCAAATGGAATCATTTCCACTAAGTCTATTTGCCATGTATCTAAAATTCCCCATTGAATAAATCGACGTCGTTTAAAGTTTTTTCTTGCTTGATGGTGAAGCTCATTACCATGTCTATATTAGACAAATATTTATTATGCTAAACGTCAAATTGTTATCATGATAAAAAATTAGCAGGTACAGACGGTATTTATTAGAGTTATATCAGTGTTGTCGTTATGTCAGTGTTGTCTAAAAAATTGTTTAGACAACGTTGTCTTGATAACAAACGTCATCACAGTGGGGCAGAATGAAAATTTTTTGGAAATAAATCTGGCATTTCTAAACGGCCGATCCGATCGGGATAAAATTTGGCGTGAGCGTAGCCAAGGAGTATTCGAGTTTAAGTTTTGAAGATGAACCCTGCAGATGCCCCAGGGACGGCGCTGTGGCGGCTCAAAGTAGGGTACCTACGACATTTTTCTGTTTTTCACCCAAATATAAAAATTTTTATATTTCCTGAAAGCGCTTGGACATACTACTTATCTCTTATAATATCCGAGTTATAGGCATTTAAAAATTTAGTGAAATTTACCATACCTTGGTCCGCCTTTTTTTGAATACCGGGCGTAATTTTGGACCAAATGGACTCAATTTTTTCTTGTTAGTCAGATCAATATCATTTACAGATCCAAAAATATACGTTTTTTAATTTAAAAATTCAAAAAATTTTAGATTTTTGCCGTTTTTTTGCCAAAAATGTGTCTTAACTCTTTTATTAATGAAATAAAATTTTCTTTAAGAACATATAACAATTTTATAGCTTTCTAAAAGGTATCTTTACGCAGAACGCTTTGGCGTAAAAAACTTGTCCTATTTTTTGAAAATGTTGCCACTGCGTCCTTCCGAATATGACCTATTTTTTATCAAAACTTCAACTTTGGGCGACATGTTCTAAAATCCCAAAGCTGGGATCAGAAAACTGAAAGCAGTTTTGGAAACCTCAATATGTTTTCTATTTACTCCAAAAGTATTTTCCCAGCCCTGAAAGAAATGTGGACCCTATGGGCAAAAAAGTAAAAAATCCCATTTTTGGGATTTTCATTCCTATTTTTGGGAATTACGGGATGCCCTTTGACCTTTTCAACTTTTTTTTGCATTTTCTTATTTGAAATGACAAATTTAACAAGCGTTGAAAATTTCATTGAGTTTTGTTCATAAATAAAGATTTTGTCATATATTACGTATTTGTTTAATTTCTAAAACTATGATTTATATCAAAATTTTAATAGGGTCGCAGATAGCTACAACAATTTAGTCCATATTTATCCCTTAATATCATTTTTTAGTTAGATATGGAAATTCTCGACCCTTTACAAAAAATTTCAAGCCAATATCTCAATTACATTCAAAAATATGTTCATTTAAACCTGTGTCCTTTAATTTCATCTTTTTCATATTTTAGTATTAAGTATGACAGAACATACATTTGGTGTTGAATAAAATATTTGGACAATTTTTAAAAATTATTTAGTTAATTATTTTATTAAAGACTATAACATTGTATATACAATAAAAAAAATATAATTTTATTATGAGCCACACACAACAACACCTAAATCACCCCACACAAACCACCTTTCCCGCCCACCGAAACATAAAACACAATTTAATACAATATCATCAGTTAGTATAATAGCTTTTTTTATTTGAACTGTTTATCTTAAACATAATACAATTAATTCTTACAACCTACTTATATAGTTAATTCCTAACACTACTTATTTTCTATAAAATAATCTGTCATATCGGTATACATATCCAGAAGGTAATATAAGTCCTTTAAATCTTCCTTGTTTTGAGATGATAGAGTTTCATAACAAATCCATCTTTTTCGCATAGTTGAAAGAACAGGATCAGAAGATAGAAGTAAACTATTAAAAATATCTTCATTCTGTGATTGCCTGGAGCATTTTCTTGAGCTGAATAGTTGAACATGCTTAAAATCTCGATTCCTCGCTTCCTGGGCTTCTTCTGTTAACTCTCCAAGTGGAAGAATATTCGATTCAATTATTATTTGACCATGACACAATACTTTGTATACTGTTGGTGTTAGTTCCCTCCATGGATACAGAGATACAAGTAATTTAGAAATTTCAGATGTATATTCCCCAAATCGATTTCCATTAATTTTATGTTTACTATTCAGTGCCATTAAAATAGTGTTAACTCTTTGAAGCAACTCCTTGTCGATTCCAGTTATTTTTGAAGTAATTTCAAAATCACGAAAAAAACTTCTCGCCGTATTACCGTCATTTGTACTACCGCAACTTGGAAGTGGTTTGTCGATGTTTAATCCCATCTGAACTTTAAATTCTTCTTGGATTCTGCTTTTTTCCGCAGCTCTCAGTTCTTTCAATTCTTCATTATTTTTTGTTGATTTAGTAAGATTCTCTGGCACACTTCTATATTTGAGGTCGTATGCTATGTGTAAAAAGTAATCCAAAAGTCGTATTCTGGCATGAAGTGGTGAAATTCCGAAAGACAGGACTTGTTCATTAATACTTCTGCTTTTGTTTATATTTGAGAATTGCGACTTTTTCTCATTACATATTGAGCATCTCCAGAAGGAAGAAGTTTCTGTTATGGCATTGCTAACCTTTCCATCAATCATTGTTAAGCTTAGCTGATATGATACGTTAATAGAGAATTCCTTTATTTTTATGCAAATGGGCTCCAGTGCATTCCACAGATTCCACTAAATCTTTTGTTGTTTTCTTTGACTCCTTTATATATTCAAATCCAATGGGTCTACAAAAATTTTTTTAACCCGGAGTTGTATTGATCCATATATCTTTAAATGAATTTCCGATGCTTGACGATGATGGATTAAGGGAATATGAACGAATTCGTAATGGCACTAATGATGACATAAATACACTTTTGTAGTCTGCTAATGTCCGACTTCCACAAGCTTGTTTGTATTCTGGAAGTGCTGATAAACCGTCACATCCCCACTTACACATTAAGACAACATCACAGTTATGAATTTTCCTTAGTTGGTCTTCTGAAAAGTCTGACACAATTCTTGATGCTGCGTTTTCGAGCAAAGATGATAAATCAATACAAGCTTCCACATCATTAACAGCAATAGGTGATGGTAGGATAGTTTGTTTTTTTTTCTGGATCGCCTTGTATGATGGTAATATATTGTGTCCTTTTTCATGCAGAGCTTTCCTTAATATTTGGTACTTATTTCGACTGAGACCCAGTTCCAACATAAGCGCTATTGCTTCCTCTTCAGTAAAATGTGATTGTGATGTTGGAGTTGGTATACTTTCCACAATTCGCTTAAGTCGTTTTGGTGATGCATTAGGAAGAATAGTTGTAATATGTACGACATCCATAGGTTGGTTTTCCTTTTTCAGCATTTCGTTAAATGTATCAGCAATTTCCTCATTTGAGATTGAAAAAAGTTTTTGTGTGACCCTCTTTTTTTTTGACCTTGAACATAAGTCTTCGTATGACTTGCAAGGCGCTCCTGTTGATGTGTTGTAAGTTGAGATTTCCGTAGTAGTTTCCATCCAACTACAAAATTTTAATCGAAATTTCTTTTGATTTCCATCCACAGACTTACTTTTTACATCAAAAAGTTTTCAATTTTTGATATGCCTAATTTGTCTACTTTTCTACTATATGTAGTTTTTATATAATTTGAAATGTCTTCAATTCTTTCTGGCCCTTTTGAAGATAAACGGACACAACTCTTCGTACTTTAATGTAATCTTCATTGTAGATTTATTAAATATGGTACTTAAAATCTAAGAAGTTTACTGATATACCAATTCTTGTCATTTCCGATACAGGTATTCCAAAGTAAAAAATTACGAATTGTCTACCTATTAACATTTAGGACTATATTACTATAACCTGTAATTCAGTCATTGATATTTCTTATTAGTGAATGAATCGAAATTATCATTACCTGTATATTTTTACCTACATGATCATAAACGAAACAGAACGAAATGATCTGTCGAAAAAATTTAGGTAAAAAATAGTTATAAATTTTTGAAAATTTAAGCATAATAGGACCTTTCAATTATAAGGATTAGCAAACAATTAGAAAATAGGTAAATATAAGATTTAAATATGTTCTGTCATACTTAATAGAAAAAGATGAAATTAAAGGATACAGGTTTAAATGAACATATTTTTGAATGTAATTGAGATATTGGCTTGAAATTTTTTGTAAATGGTCGAGAATTTCCATATCTAACTAAAAAATGATATTAAGGGATAAATATGGACTAAATTGTTGTAGCTATCTGCGATCCTATTAAAATTTTGATATAAATCATAGTTTTAGAAATTAAACAAATATGTAATATATGACAAAATCTTTATTTATGAACAAAACTCAATGAAATTTTCAACGCTTGTTAAATTTGTCATTTCAAATAAGAAAATGCAAAAAAAAAAATTGAAAAGGTCAAAGGGCATCCCGCAATTCCCAAAAATAGGAATGAAAATCCCAAAAATGGGATTTTTTACTTTTTTGCCCATAGGGTCCACATTTCTTTCAGGGCTGGGAAAATACTTTTGGAGTAAATAGAAAACATATTGAGGTTTCCAAAACTGCTTTCAGTTTTCTGATCCCAGCTTTGGGATTTTAGAACATGTCGCCCAAAGTTGAAGTTTTGATAAAAAATAGGTCATATTCGGAAGGACGCAGTGGCAACATTTTCAAAAAATAGGACAAGCGTTTTGCGTAAAGATACCTTTTAGAAAACTATAAAATTGTTATATGTTCTTAAAGAAAATTTTATTTTATTAATAAAAGAGTTAAGACACATTTTTGGCAAAAAAACGGCAAAAATCTAAAATTTTTTGAATTTTTAAATTAAAAAACGTATATTTTTGGATCTGAGTCCATTTGGTCCAAAATTACGCCCGGTATTCAAAAAAAGGCGGACCAAGGTATGGTAAATTTTGTATCACTAAATTTTTAAATGCCTATAACTCGGATATTATAAGAGATATGTAGTATGTCCAAGCATGTTTTTTCAAGATCTCGTCGAGCGCTATCAGAAAATATAAATATAATATTTGGGTGAAAAACAAAAAAATGGCACGAGTTTAAAAATTTTACATGTCGTAGGTACCCTACTTTGAGCCGCCACAGCGCCGTCCCTGGGGCATCTGCAGGGTTCATCTTCAAAACTTAAACTCGAATACTCCTTGGCTACGCTCACGCCAAATCGGATCAGCCGTTTAGAAATGCCAGATTTATTTCCAAAAAATTTCCATTCTGCCCCACTGTGCGTCATTTTATTGTAAAATTTGTTTAGAATTTTGTTTTTGTGCAATTAAAATTGATTTTAACATTAGTTTTAGTGAAATTAGTGTTTATTTACAAAATTTGTATTTAATTTTAATGGTTTTTATAAAATATAGCATTATTTCAATAAAATTATCTGTGAGTTGTCGTGATAAAATCAGCGTTTTGTTACCCCTATGTATTAACATAAACGAAAAACTGACAATTTTTCTGCCGACGTTTTGTCAAGTGCCGTGATAAATATTTGTCTAATATAGACACGGGGTTAATAAGGATTTGTTTACTCATATTTTAGTAACGCTGTATGACTTCGATTCATTCCCATATAGTTTATAAAAGTGTTAACATGTTTCAACAGTTTATATATCCATTCACAATGATGGTTTGTGGGCCCTCAGGATGTGGAAAATCTACTTTTATTATGAATTTGATAAAAAAACAGCATTTAATATCTCAAAACATAGATCGAATTGTTTGGTGTTTTGCAGAAAAAAATTCACTACCCAAAATTGAAAATATAGAGTTTATCGAAGGAATCCCGGAGAGTTTTTTTACAAATGACAAAGAATCAACTTTAATAATATTGGGTGATATAATGCTTGAATCATCTAATAAAAAAGTGTGTGAACTTTTTACTAAGGGATCTCATCATAGAAATTTAGCTGTGATTTTAGTAACACAAAACATTTTTCATAAAGGTGCTTATTCCAGAGATATTTCTTTAAATTCTAAATATATTGTAATGTTTAATAATCCGAGAGACAAGTTACAATTCCAACATTTAGCTCGTCAAGTATGTCCTGAAAATTCAAAGGCATTAGTTGATGTATGTATATAATAAATGTGCACAACATGCCCACGGTTATTTATTAATAGATCTTACGCTTTAAGATTTAGATCTGATATTTTCAATAACGATCTTTATACAAGTTAACACCGCTGGCAACACTGCCGCCTAAAAAATAATTAATTGTCAGCTCTCTTTATATTTTTACTTTTACACGCGCATCCGATCCGATTACAAAATTGTCTTCTTGCAATAATTCTGTGAGAAACTAATTTTACACAGTCAGCGTCTGCATACTTGCACATGTAGGTGCATTCTCATGATTCATTCTCATGAATCGATCATTCTCATGATCGATTCATGAGAATGAGCCAACAAAGCTGGCCTAAAATGTGCAGTCTTGGTTGCGGTGCGAATCTAATCGAACGTCGTGCTGAATTTTAACTCTTGAATTAATAATTAATATTTTGTCAATTTTAAAGTTAAGTTTTTAATATCAAAAATCCTGTGAATGTTTGAATTGAATAAAATAAAAAGTTGTGTAAATTAAATTGTGAGTGTCTGAATTTTTATTTATTTAAAATGAGGAGCCGTGGTTCGCTCCCAAAATTATTTTTTTTTAATTTATTCCGTTTAAAATCCTTTAACTGGCGCCCGAGCAGGAACCCTGTTTAAAGGTACGGAGTCCTTGAAATAAAAAGTAAGAAATATTTCCCTCGGGAAATATATTTATAAAGTAATAACAGTCCTGCGAAATATACGTATCCCTCCAGGGCTTATGAAACAAAAAGTTTTTATAAATATTAAAGGTTAACTCCTCCTTCGCTAATCCGGTATTCCTGGTGGTAAAAATAAAAGAATCCCAGAAGGTTACCAAGGCGAACGTGAAGTGAACCGTACCATAGTAGGAATCCACGGAATATAGTGGTGGAGTTCCAAACTGGAATCATACGGAGCTTTCGCGAGGAGCAAAGGGTTTTAAACGGACGCGTCGCGCCGCGAAACGTAGCCAAGACTCATTGTAAAAGGGTAGTTTATTTACCTTTCATCCCAAATATAATAATTGAAATAAAAAAAATATATATAAATACAAAATTTTCAACAAAAGAAAAAGTAACTAAAAAAGAGAAAAAATAAAATACAAAATTGAAAGTGAAATAATTGTTGTACAAAAGAAAAGTTTAAAGAATAAATAATTGTCAAAAAAGAAATTGTTAAATAAATAAATAATTGTCGAAAAGAGAAAAAAAAAGAAAATATAATAAAGAATCGGAAATAAAGAATTTATTGAAATTTATTAAAATTTTGAAAAAATTTAAATCCCGCAAAGGGGAAAAGAATAAAAAATTCTTAAATAAAGAAATTATTTAAAATATATTGAAAAAGAAGTTAGGTGAAGTGAATTGTGCGACGATCAAGGATTTTCAGCCAGAACTTCGGGTACTTAAGGTGAGTGAAATTTCTTTTTCCTTGTCAATCAGTTAATAGCATAAGACCTAAGGTAGAATGGAAGAATTAAAAACAACAGTGATCACTATGACTGGAGCCATAAACAGATTTATGGAACAGATCAAGTCAGTAGAAGCTAGGATAGGGACAATAGAAGCGAGTCTAAGCAATAATGCACTTGGGCAAGTTTTGAGTAGGTTGGAGCATCTGGAAAACAGACAGGATGTGACATATGTGTCGGAAGAAGGATCTCTCCAACGACCACGTATGGAAACAGATTTAAAAGATATAAGCAGGTTGCCAGACAGCGTTAAGGAGCTAAGAACATTTGAGGGTAACCCAACTCAGTACGTTTCATGGGTACACTCAGTAGAAACAATCCTAAAAGATTTTGAAATAGTAAAAGAAAAACCCATATACCGCGGTATTATTCAAAGCGTGCGCCGAAAAATTGTTGGTGCTGCGGACACAGCTCTTGTGTCTTACAACGTATTTGACAGTGATTGGGCTGAGATTAAAAGAATGCTTTCGCTGCATTACGCAGATAAGCGTGATATACAGACTCTGGAACATCAGCTGAACCAACTCTCCCAAGGAAACTCGACCGTTAATGAGTTCTATTCAACGGTCAATCACCAACTATCCCTAATCATTAATAAGCTTAAGACGGAGTCTTACAGCGAAGAAACTATAAAAGCTCTAGTTGGAACTTACAGGAATAGGTTATTGGATATCTTTATACGCGGACTAAAACCAGACCTTTCGCGAATGATTATTATTCAGCGTCCAGGAACGCTCCCGGAAGCATATTCCGCTTGTTTAGAACTACAAAATTTAACTATGCGAAACAACATTATTTATGCGAGAACTAAGCCTTATGAGTCCGTCTCAACAGAGCCAACTTATCGTCCTGGTCCTTCAAGACCACCTAAATCATTTCCACCACGATCAAGCTGGCAGAATCAAAGCTCTCGCCCTAGAAATTTCCAAAACTACAATAACGGTCCTAATTTCCAAGTGAACAAGTATTCCAATTATAATAGGCCCGCGTTACCACCACGGTATCCAGCCATTAAGCATGAACCGATGGAGGTGGACAGATCCATTCAATCGCGGCAAGTAAACTACATCAACAATCCAAGGACAGCCGAAAAAAGAGGTTCATATGAAATGAACACGAGGAATAAACAGCCCAAGCTTTACTACATAGAAACCTTTTCTGATGATGACCACATAGCTGAGAATGGTTTGGAAAATGATACTCGTCAAGAGGAAACCGTAGGTGAAGTAAATTTTATGGGAGAAGGCCCTCAAGCCTACCCTATATAGAATATCCTTCGGCTACTGGTGATCTTTTATGTTTTTTGATCGACACTGGCTCTAACAAAAACTTTTGCGGCCCAAAGTTATCACATGGTAGTATAAATTTAGTAAATCCAATAAAAGTGCGATCAGTTGGAGGAGATGTAAATATAGATAGGAAAGTGATTGAGCCATTTAAATTTTTAGGAATAGATGAACCTATTCAGTTTTATGTATTGCCTGAATTAAAGGCATTTGATGGAATAATTGGTGACGACACCGTCAAGGAGTTAGATGCTTTAGTGGATAGAAAAGAAAATATTTTAGTTTTGAAAAATAGATATAAGATTCCGTTAAAAGAAAAAGAAGCTACAGAGTCAAATTATATATTAGGTGATGAACATGTTCCAAAAGTTAGGACGAGAACTGAAGAGCTTGTTAAAAAATACACTCCACTTTTTGGACCACTTGATGGTAGTGAACTTGCCTCTACAAATGTTCAGGCAGAAATAAGAACAAGTACTGAAGAACCAATTTATACAAAAAGTTACCCTTACCCAGTTTGTATGAGGGAAGAAGTAGAAAAACAGATCAAGGTACTCCTTTCGGAGGGAGTAATCCGACCGTCCAAAAGTCCATATAATTCCCCTATTTGGGTCGTGCCCAAAAAACGAAACCCAACGGCGAAAAGCAATATCGAATGGTAGTAGACTTTAAGCGTTTGAACGCCGTAATAATCGCAGATGCCTATCCCATTCCAGACATTATGTCCACTTTAGCAAGTTTAGGGAAAGCGAAGTTTTTTACAACAATAGACCTTACATCGGGCTTTCATCAAATAGCGATGAAGCCAAAGGATATCCCAAAAACTGCCTTTTCCACAGCGAATGGTAAGTTTGAATTCTTGAGGTTGCCGTTTGGTCTGAAGAACGCTCCTGCAATATTTCAGAGGATGATAGACGATGTCCTCCGCGAGTTCATAGGAAGAAAAATTCACAAAGAACATATAAAAAATTTGAATGGACAAAGTCCAAGCAAAAATGTTGTTCAATAAATAGTTACAGATCCTTCTTCGTCTCACTTATTCGAATAATTAAAACTTCAATAACTTCTTAAATATATAAAATAATAAAACAATTAAGAAAGGTTGAAAAATAAAAAAATATATATAAAAATAAATAAAAGAAAAAAATGAAAGAAAAAAAAAAGAGAAAAAAGGGGTCATGACATCACCCCATTTTCAATTACATATTAAATTTATATTTTTTCCAGAAATTACATTTATTTTAATCATGCATTTCAAGTTTCTTTTGACCATACTCAACCTGATTGCTTTTGTGAGCAGCTTACAAATCTACCAATACAAAACACCTGTGGTTTCACTCAAGGTTGGAAAGGGATGGATAGTCGATGGAAACTTTAAGTTAAGTCACGTTATTAATTTGGAGGAGTATAGGGAAATGACAACCAATATATCATCTCTTATACTGAAGGACATTCCACCGAATAAAAATAAAGAATTCATTTTGCACCACATGTCGCAAATGCAAGAACGCCTTGATGAACTGACAAATGCAAAAAGAAGATCGCAAAGATCAATCGATTGGATCGGATCGGCCTGGAAATGGGTAGCTGGAAGCCCTGATGCTACAGATTGGAACAGGGTACTTGAGAGCCAAGAAAATATCATCGCGAACAACAATGAGCAATATAAAATTAACAAAGAGCTTCAGCAAACTACAAATCAAGCAGTGAACAAGTAAGAGTGTTATATTCGGCTATGCCGAATCTTATATACCCACCATCATATCACTGTCATATAAATAAACTTTGATATTTTGAATATTTTATTATTATGTATCGATACTAATGGGAGCATCATTGTAATATTTGAAAGAGGTCCATAAAACTATATCGAATTTCATCGCTTTACTCGTTTTTTAGGCCAGTAATGAGCGTTAAAGTAATTTGCGGTTAGGGACCTTATGCGGGACCCTATTTAAGGCCCGATCAACATACAATTTGGTGGAAAGGTTTTGGCTCCTAAGATACTTATTTATGTCAAATTTCTTCGCTATACTCATCATAAAGACATTTTCAGAAGGGGACCTTATATTTATTATATTTGGGTGAAAAACAAAAAAATGGCACGAGTTTAAAAATTTTACATGTCGTAGGTACCCTACTTTGAGCCGCCACAGCGCCGTCCCTGGGGCATCTGCAGGGTTCATCTTCAAAACTTAAACTCGAATACTCCTTGGCTACGCTCACGCCAAATTTTATCCTGATCGGATCAGCCGTTTAGAAATGGCAGATTTATTTCCAAAAAATTTCCATTCTGCCCCACTGTGCGTCATTTTGTTGTAAAATTTGTTTAGAATTTTGTTTTTGTGCAATTAAAATTGATTTTAACATTAGTTTTAGTGAAATTAGTGTTTATTTACAAAATTTGCATTTAATTTTAATGGTTTTTATAAAATATAGCATTATTTCAATAAAATTATCTGTGAGTTGTCGTGATACCCCTATGTATTAACATAAACGAAAAACTGACAATTTTTCTGCCGACGTTTTGTCAAGTGCCGTGATAAATATTTGTCTAATATAGACACGGGGTTAATAAGGATTTGTTTACTCATATTTTAGTAACGCTGTATGACTTCGATTCATTCCTATATAGTTTATAAAAGTGTTAACATGTTTCAACAGTTTATATATCCATTCACAATGATGGTTTGTGGGCCCTCAGGATGTGGAAAATCTACTTTTATTATGAATTTAATTGTTTGGTGTTTTGCAGAAAAAAATTCACTACCCAAAATTGAAAATATTGAGTTTATCGAAGGAATCCCGGAGAGTTTTTTTACAAATGACAAAGAATCAACTTTAATAATATTGGATGATATAATGCTTGAATCATCCAATAAAAAAGTGTGTGAACTTTTTACTAAGGGATCTCATCATAGAAATTTAGCTGTGATTTTAGTAACACAAAACATTTTTCATAAAGGTGCTTATTCCAGAGATATTTCTTTAAATTCTAAATATATTGTAATGTTTAATAATCCGAGAGACAAGTTACAATTCCAACATTTAGCTCGTCAAGTATGTCCTGAAAATTCAAAGGCATTAGTTGATGTATGTATATAATAAATGTGCACAACATGCCCACGGTTATTTATTAATAGATCTTACTCAACAAATACACAACGCTTTAAGATTTAGATCTGATATTTTCAATATCGATCTTTATACAAGTTAACACCGCTGGCAACACTGCCGCCTAAAAAATAATTAATTGTCAGCTCTCTTTATATTTTTACTTTTACACGCGCATCCGATCCGATTACAAAATTGTCTTCTTGCAATAATTCTGTGTGCAATAATTCTGTGAGAAACTAATTTTACACAGTCAGCGTCTGCATACTTGCACATGTAGGTGCAACGTGATCGATTCATGAGAATGAGCCAACAAAGCTGGCCTAAAATGTGCAGTCTTGGTTGCGGTGCGAATCTAATCGAACGTCGTGCTGAATTTTAACTCTTGAATTAATAATTAATATTTTGTCAATTTTAAAGTTAAGTTTTTAATATCAAAAATCCTGTGAATGTTTGAATTGAATAAAATAAAAAGTTGTGTAAATTAAATTGTGAGTGTCTGAATTTTTATTTATTTAAAATGAGGAGCCGTGGTTCGCTCCCAAAATTATTTTTTTTTTAATTTATTCCGTTTAAAATCCTTTAACTGGCGCCCGAGCAGGAACCCTGTTTAAAGGTACGGAGTCCTTGAAATAAAAAGTAAGAAATATTTCCCTCGGGAAATATATTTATAAAGTAATAACAGTCCTGCGAAATATACGTATCCCTCCAGGGCTTATAAAACAAAAAGTTTTTATAATTATTAAAGGTTAACTCCTCCTTCGCTAATCCGGTATTCCTGGTGGTAAAAATAAAAGAATCCCAGAAGGTTACCAAGGCGAACGTGAAGTGAACCGTACCATAGTAGGAATCCACGGAATATAGTGGTGGAGTTCCAAACTGGAATCATACGGAGCTTTCGCGAGGAGCAAAGGGTTTTAAACGGACGCGTCGCGCCGCGAAACGTAGCCAAGACTCATTGTAAAAGGGTAGTTTATTTACCTTTCATCCCAAATATAATAATTGAAATAAAAAAAATATATATAAATACAAAATTTTCAACAAAAGAAAAAGTAACTAAAAAAGAGAAAAAATAAAATACAAAATTGAAAGTGAAATAATTGTTGTACAAAAGAAAAGTTTAAAGAATAAATAATTGTCAAAAAAGAAATTGTTAAATAAATAAATAATTGTCGAAAAGAGAAAAAAAAAGAAAATATAATAAAGAATCGGAAATAAAGAATTTATTGAAATTTATTAAAATTTTGAAAAAATTTAAATCCCGCAAAGGGGAAAAGAATAAAAAATTCTTAAATAAAGAAATTATTTAAAATATATTGAAAAAGAAGTTAGGTGAAGTGAATTGTGCGACGATCAAGGATTTTCAGCCAGAACTTCGGGTACTTAAGGTGAGTGAAATTTCTTTTTCCTTGTCAATCAGTTAATAGCATAAGACCTAAGGTAGAATGGAAGAATTAAAAACAACAGTGATCACTATGACTGGAGCCATAAACAGATTTATGGAACAGATCAAGTCAGTAGAAGCTAGGATAGGGACAATAGAAGCGAGTCTAAGCAATAATGCACTTGGGCAAGTTTTGAGTAGGTTGGAGCATCTGGAAAACAGACAGGATGTGACATATGTGTCGGAAGAAGGATCTCTCCAACGACCACGTATGGAAACAGATTTAAAAGATATAAGCAGGTTGCCAGACAGCGTTAAGGAGCTAAGAACATTTGAGGGTAACCCAACTCAGTACGTTTCATGGGTACACTCAGTAGAAACAATCCTAAAAGATTTTGAAATAGTAAAAGAAAAACCCATATACCGCGGTATTATTCAAAGCGTGCGCCGAAAAATTGTTGGTGCTGCGGACACAGCTCTTGTGTCTTACAACGTATTTGACAGTGATTGGGCTGAGATTAAAAGAATGCTTTCGCTGCATTACGCAGATAAGCGTGATATACAGACTCTGGAACATCAGCTGAACCAACTCTCCCAAGGAAACTCGACCGTTAATGAGTTCTATTCAACGGTCAATCACCAACTATCCCTAATCATTAATAAGCTTAAGACGGAGTCTTACAGCGAAGAAACTATAAAAGCTCTAGTTGGAACTTACAGGAATAGGTTATTGGATATCTTTATACGCGGACTAAAACCAGACCTTTCGCGAATGATTATTATTCAGCGTCCAGGAACGCTCCCGGAAGCATATTCCGCTTGTTTAGAACTACAAAATTTAACTATGCGAAACAACATTATTTATGCGAGAACTAAGCCTTATGAGTCCGTCTCAACAGAGCCAACTTATCGTCCTGGTCCTTCAAGACCACCTAAATCATTTCCACCACGATCAAGCTGGCAGAATCAAAGCTCTCGCCCTAGAAATTTCCAAAACTACAATAACGGTCCTAATTTCCAAGTGAACAAGTATTCCAATTATAATAGGCCCGCGTTACCACCACGGTATCCAGCCATTAAGCATGAACCGATGGAGGTGGACAGATCCATTCAATCGCGGCAAGTAAACTACATCAACAATCCAAGGACAGCCGAAAAAAGAGGTTCATATGAAATGAACACGAGGAATAAACAGCCCAAGCTTTACTACATAGAAACCTTTTCTGATGATGACCACATAGCTGAGAATGGTTTGGAAAATGATACTCGTCAAGAGGAAACCGTAGGTGAAGTAAATTTTATGGGAGAAGGCCCTCAAGCCTACCCTATATAGAATATCCTTCGGCTACTGGTGATCTTTTATGTTTTTTGATCGACACTGGCTCTAACAAAAACTTTTGCGGCCCAAAGTTATCACATGGTAGTATAAATTTAGTAAATCCAATAAAAGTGCGATCAGTTGGAGGAGATGTAAATATAGATAGGAAAGTGATTGGGCCATTTAAATTTTTAGGAATAGATGAACCTATTCAGTTTTATGTATTGCCTGAATTAAAGGCATTTGATGGAATAATTGGTGACGACACCGTCAAGGAGTTAGATGCTTTAGTGGATAGAAAAGAAAATATTTTAGTTTTGAAAAATAGATATAAGATTCCGTTAAAAGAAAAAGAAGCTACAGAGTCAAATTATATATTAGGTGATGAACATGTTCCAAAAGTTAGGACGAGAACTGAAGAGCTTGTTAAAAAATACACTCCACTTTTTGGACCACTTGATGGTAGTGTACTTGCCTCTACAAATGTTCAGGCAGAAATAAGAACAAGTACTGAAGAACCAATTTATACAAAAAGTTACCCTTACCCAGTTTGTATGAGGGAAGAAGTAGAAAAACAGATCAAGGTACTCCTTTCGGAGGGAGTAATCCGACCGTCCAAAAGTCCATATAATTCCCCTATTTGGGTCGTGCCCAAAAAACGAAACCCAACGGCGAAAAGCAATATCGAATGGTAGTAGACTTTAAGCGTTTGAACGCCGTAACAATCGCAGATACCTATCCCATTCCAGACATTACGTCCACTTTAGCAAGTTTAGGGAAAGCGAAGTTTTTTACAACAATAGACCTTACATCGGGCTTTCATCAAATAGCGATGAAGCCAAAGGATATCCCAAAAACTGCCTTTTCCACAGCGAATGGTAAGTTTGAATTCTTGAGGTTGCCGTTTGGTCTGAAGAACGCTCCTGCAATATTTCAGAGGATGATAGACGATGTCCTCCGCGAGTTCATAGGAAGAAAAATTCACAAAGAACATATAAAAAATTTGAATGGACAAAGTCCAAGCAAAAATGTTGTTCAATAAATAGTTACAGATCCTTCTTCGTCTCACTTATTTGAATAATTAAAACTTCAATAACTTCTTAAATATATAAAATAATAAAACAATTAAGAAAGGTTGAAAAATAAAAAAATATATATAAAAATAAATAAAAGAAAAAAATGAAAGAAAAAAAAAGAGAAAAAAGGGGGAAGGGTACTTTTACAAAAAACGACTACTAAAATTAAGCCATATTAAACAACATTTAAACATTTCATAGTCATGACATCACCCCATTTTCAATTACATATTAAATTTATATTTTTTCCAGAAATTACATTTATTTTAATCATGCATTTCAAGTTTCTTTTGACCATACTCAACCTGATTGCTTTTGTGAGCAGCTTACAAATCTACCAATACAAAACACCTGTGGTTTCACTCAAGGTTGGAAAGGGATGGATAGTCGATGGAAACTTTAAGTTAAGTCACGTTATTAATTTGGAGGAGTATAGGGAAATGACAACCAATATATCATCTCTTATACTGAAGGACATTCCACCGAATAAAAATAAAGAATTCATTTTGCACCACATGTCGCAAATGCAAGAACGCCTTGATGAACTGACAAATGCAAAAAGAAGATCGCAAAGATCAATCGATTGGATCGGATCGGCCTGGAAATGGGTAGCTGGAAGCCCTGATGCTACAGATTGGAACAGGGTACTTGAGAGCCAAGAGAATATCATCGCGAACAACAATGAGCAATATAAAATTAACAAAGAGCTTCAGCAAACTACAAATCAAGCAGTGAACAAGTAAGAGTGTTATATTCGGCTATGCCGAATCTTATATACCCACCATCAAATCACTGCCATATAAATAAACTTTGATATTTTGAATATTTTATTATTATGTATCGATACTAATGGGAACATCATTGTAATATTTGAAAGAGGTCCATAAAACTATATCGAATTTCATCGCTTTACTCGTTTTTTAGGCCAGTAATGAGCGTTAAAGTAATTTGCGGTTAGGGACCTTATGCGGGACCCTATTTAGGGCCCGATCAACATACAATTTGGTGGAAAGGTTTTGGCTCCTAAGATACTTATTTATGTCAAATTTCTTCGCTATACTCATCATAAAGACATTTTCAGAAGGGGACCTTATATGGGCGGGTAGGGTTAATTATGGACGATCAACATAAAATTTGGTAGAGAGATTTTGGCTCGTATACAACTTACTTCTGTGAAATTTCATCGCTATACTCTTCTTTTTAAGCCAGTAATGAGCGTTAAAGTCATTTTATGGAGGGGACCTTATATAGGGAGTAGGGTCAATTATGGACCGATTCACATAAAATTAGCTGGAAAGGTTTTGGTTCCTAAGATACTTACTTATGTCAAATTTCTTCGCTATACTCGTATTTTTACGCCAATAATAAGCGATAGAGTCGTTTTCTGAAGGGGGACCTTATATGGGCGGGTAGGGGCAATTATAAACCGATCCACATAAAATTTGGTAGATAGATTTTGGCTCATATAAAACTTACTTCTGTGAAATTTCATCGCTATACTCGTATTTTTAAGCCAGTAATGAGCGTTAAGTAATTTTATGGGGGGGACCTTATATGGGGGTAGGCTCAATTATGGACCGATACACATATAGTTTATTGGAGAGATATTGGCTAGAATGAAACCTACGTGTGTCAAATTTCATCGCTATGTTCGTATGTTTAAGCCAGTAATCAGCATTATAGTCATTTTCCAAATTGGTCCTTATATGGGGGGTAGGGTCAATTATGGACCGATCCACATAAAATTAAAGAGATTTTAGCTCATATAAAACTTACTTCTGTGAAATTTCATCGCTATATTCGTATTTTTAAGCACACCTGGGATAAATGCATTAAATGTGTTAATGCATTAACAATTTTTTCTACATTAAAAAAAATTAATGTTAATGCAAGTTTATTGCATTAGTATCACTTCCCATATATTCCTTTTTTAGTTTATTTTGTTAAAGTCCTTCCTAATAAGTCCTATACTCGATAATACATATTAGAAGAATAGTATCACTTCCCAGATATTCCTTTTATAGTTTTTGTCTGTGGAATCTTATATAAATATCATATTTAAGACACACAAGTTTGAATGGAATATAGGAGTTATTAGAAAGGACTTCTACCTATTTAATTTTAGTTGTATTTAGTTTGATCGAGGTCTTTTGTGGTATATTTTTATTTATGTTTATCAATTATCAATTTTGATATATATTAATGTTAATGGAATATTAATGCATTAATTTTATTGCTTATTTAATGTTAATGTAAAATTAATGCACTAAATTCACATATATTTAATATTAATGCAAAATTAATGCATTAATTTAAAAAATATTTAATGTTAATGTAAAATTAATGCATTCAATTCAAAAATATTTAATGTTAATGGAAATTTAATGCATTAAATTTTACAAATTTAATGTTAATGCAATATTTTTTACATTAAATTATTTTTTTTTTAATTTAATGTTAATGCAAAATTAATGGAAATCGCCCAGGTCTGTTTTTAAGCCAGTAATGATCGTTAAAGTAATTTTATGTAGGGGACCTTATATGGGGGGTATGGTCAATTATGAACCGATCCACATAAAATTTGGTGAAGAGATTTTCACTCGTATAAAACTTACTTATGTCAAATTTCATCGCTATACTCGTATTTTTACGCCAATAATGAGCGTTAAAGTCATTTTCTGAAGTGGACCTTATGTGGGGGGTAGGGTCAATTATGGACCGATCCACATATAGTTTGGTGGAGATATATTGGCCTGCATGAAACTTATATGTGTCAAATTTCATCGTTATATTCGTATGTTTAAGCCAGTAATCAGAATTATAGTAATTTTCAAAGGGGGACCTTATATGGGGGGTAGGGCCAATTGTGGTCCTATGTCCGACATAATTCAGAATTTTATTTCGGAGGTCAAAAAACTGACTTATGCAAAATTTTGTGCCATTTGCTTCATAAACAACGAATTTGTGAATGTTTGAAGCTCTTTATACATTATTCCGGGGGGTACATTTGTATGGGAGCTATGTGACCGATCGTTGACCGATTTTGCCCATTTTCAATACCAAACATTTCTGATCAATAAAAAATATTTTGGGAAAATTTCATCTCAGTATCTCTTTTTTTGTGGACGCTATCGTGCCAACAACAGACAGACGGACGGACATAGCTTGATCGCCTTAGAATCTTACGAGGTCCCAGAATATATATACTTTATGGGGTCTGTGAACAATATTTCGATGTGTTACACACGGAATGACAAAATCAATATACCCCCCATCTTTTTTGATGGTGGGTATAAAAAGATTAATGAAATTGCCTCTAGATTAAATAACATTACAAGCGGAAAAGACTACACCTTATTAGAGCAGAGTACCATCAATGAAATAATTATGTTAAAGGACGAAATAAACGAAATTGTTCGAGCTTGTCAGTTGGCTAAGAGCGGAATTGTCAACACTAATCTACTGGATCAATCAGAAATAAATAGAATAATTGACGAATTGGAAACCTTGCCTTACAACAATGCGATAGAAGCAGTGGAGTACGGAACGCCATCAATTTATACGAACGGCTCATCGCTTTTATACATCCTATCTTTCCAAAGCTTGAAAGAAGCTTCTATAATTTACTTCTTACTAGAGCCGCAGTTTGCAAAAGATCATCTCTAACTAAATTAGAAGACGAGGACTGCTTAAGCCGTATTCTTAAGGGAGGATCAGCAAGGTGCAAATATAGACTTACCCAGGAGGAAATTGTCGAATTGTTGAGTGACGATGTTATCTTTTTAATGAACTTTAAGGGTTTGGTTGAGTTAAATGACAAAACTGAATATCTGAATGGTAGCTATCTCCTGCAGTTTTCTAATGAGTCAATAGTGATAAAGAACTATACGTATTCAAGCAGTTCTATTACAAAGATTCAAGCCCTACCACCCGTACTATCGAACGTAACTCATGACGACCTGCTGCTGGACATCAAATACGTCCATGGAGTGAGCCTGAACAATATAAACCGATTAAACCAGCTAGGAACAAAATTTAAAAGCACTATTGGAATCAACGTAATTATTACTGCCTTCATAATCTTTTGCGTTGGATGGCTTTGGTACCAACAAACAAAAAAATTGAATCTCCCAAAAGTACGAGTCCAACTAGATTCCGAGATCTGCGGGACGCAGACATTTAAGGAGGAAGGAGTTAACACCGCTGGCAACACTGCCGCCTAAAAAATAATTAATTGTCAACTCTTTTTATACCCACCATCAAAAAAGATGGGGGTATATTGATTTTGTCATTCCGTGTGTAACACATCGAAATATTGTTCACAGACCCCATAAAGTATATATATTCTGGGACCTCGTAAGATTCTAAGACGATCAAGCTATTTCCGTCCGTCTGTCTGTTGTTGGCACGATAGCGTCCACAAAAAAAGAGATATTGAGATGAAATTTTCCCAAAATATTTTTTATTGATCAGAAATGTTTGGTATTGAAAATGGGCAAAATCGGTCAACGATTTCACATAGCTCCCATACAAATGTACCCCCCGGAATAATGTATAAAGAGCTTCAAACATTCACAAATTCGTTGTTTATGAAGCAAATGGCACAAAATTTTGCATAAGTCAGTTTTTTGACCTCCGAAATAAAATTCTGAATTATGTCGGACATAGGACCACAATTGGCCCTACCCCCCATATAAGGTCCCCTTTTGAAAATTACTATAATTCTGATTACTGGCTTAAACATACGAATATAGCGATGAAATTTGACACACATAGGTTTCATGCAGGCCAATATATCTCCACCAAACTATATGTGGATCGGTCCATAATTGACCCTACCCCCCACATAAGGTCCACTTCAGAAAATGACTTTAACGCTCATTATTGGCGTAAAAATACGAGTATAGCGATGAAATTTGACATAAGTAAGTTTTATACGAGTGAAAATCTCTTCACCAAATTTTATGTGGATCGGTCCATAATTGACCATACCCCCCATATAAGGTCCCCTACATAAAATTACTTAACGATCATTACTGGCTTAAAAATACGAATATAGCGATGAAATTTCACAGAAGTATACGAATATAGGGATGAAATTTCACAGAAGTAAGTTTCATACGAGTGAAAATCTCTCCAACAAATTTTATGTGGATCGGTCCATAATTGACCCTACCCCCCATATAAGGTCCCCTCCATAAAATTACTTTAATGCTCATTACTGGCTTAAAAATACGAATATAGCGATGAAATTTCACAGAAGTAAGTTTTATATGAGCTAAAATCTCTTTAATTTTATGTGGATCGGTCCATAATTGACACTACCCCCCATATAAGGACCAATTTGGAAAATGACTATAATGCTGATTACTGGCTTAAACATACGAACATAGCGATGAAATTTGACACACGTAGGTTTCATTCAAGCCAATATCTCTCCAATAAACTATATGTGTATCGGTCCATAATTGAGCCTACCCCCATATAAGGTCCCCCCCATAAAATTACTTAACGCTCATTACTGGCTTAAAAATACGAATATAGCGATGAAATTTCACAGAAGTAAGTTTTATATGAGCCAAAATCTATCTACCAAATTTTATGTGGATCGGTTTATAATTGCCCCTACCCGCCCATATAAGGTCCCCCTTCAGAAAACGACTCTATCGCTTATTATTGGCGTAAAAATACGAGTATAGCGAAGAAATTTGACATAAGTAAGTATCTTAGGAACCAAAACCTTTCCAGCTAATTTTATGTGGATCGGTCCATAATTGACCCTACTCCCTATATAAGGTCCCCTCCATAAAATGACTTTAACGCTCATTACTGGCTTAAAAAGAAGAGTATAGCGATGAAATTTCACAGAAGTAAGTTGTATACGAGCCAAAATCTCTCTACCAAATTTTATGTTGATCGTCCATAATTAACCCTACCCGCCCATATAAGGTCCCCTTCTGAAAATGTCTTTATGATAAGTATAGCGAAGAAATTTGACATAAATAAGTATCTTAGGAGCCAAAACCTTTCCACCAAATTGTATGTTGATCGGGCCTTAAATAGGGTCCCGCATAAGGTCCCTAACCGCAAATTACTTTAACGCTCATTACTGGCCTAAAAACGAGTAATGCGATGAAATTCGATATAGTTTTATGGACCTCTTTCAAAAATTACAATGATGTTCCCATTAGTATCGATACATAATAATAAAATATTCAAAATATCAAAGTTTATTTATATGGCAGTGATTTGATGGTGGGTATATAACATTCGGCATAGCCGAATATAACACTCTTACTTGTTATATTTTTACTTTTACACGCGCATCCGATCCGATTACAAAATTGTCTTCTTGCAATAATTCTGTGAGAAACTAATTTTACACAGTCAGCGTCTGCATACTTGCACATGTAGGTGCAACGTGATCGATTCATGAGAATGATCCAACAAAGCTGGCCTAAAATGTGCAGTCTTGGTTGCGGTGCGAATCTAATCGAACGTCGAGCTGAATTTTAACTCTTGAATTAATAATTAATATTTTGTCAATTTTAAAGTTAATAAAAGTAATAAGTTTTTAATATCAAAAATCCTGTGAATGTTTGAATTGAATAAAATAAAAAATTGTGTAAATTAAATTGTGAGTGTCTGAATTTTTATTTATTTAAAATAAGGAGCCGTGATTCGCTCCCAAAATTAATTTTTTTTAATTCATTCCGTTTAAAATCCTTTAACTTACAATATTTGCAAATATAAATAATGACCTCCAAACTAAAATTGTTAAAGGAGAACAAACATATTCTTTAACCTAAACCTTGAACCTAAACTACGAAAAGTAATACTAAAACATGTTGATGAAGCTGTAATTAAAACTATATATGAAATTCTTTTTAATGTTATGAATAAAAATCATAAAATAACTAGAAGAGTTTTCGATAAACTAAAACCATATAAGAATACGATAAGAAAAGTTTGTTCCTCACAAACCTCTTTGAAACAAAAGAGGAAACATCTTATTCAAAAGGGAGGATTTCTTCCAATTATTATTTCATTAGTATTAAGTGGAGTCATTGGAAAAATTTTAGAAAATGTCAAATAATTTATCCAAATTAATAGTACTTAATCCATCAACTTACGATAAATTTAAAATTAAATATTCTGCAAAAATTTTAGCAAAATATTTTATTGGAATCCAAATATCATCTTCGTATCGAACTAAAAGTTCTAAATTAAATAACCTTCGTGATAATGAAACACAAACAAGGAAAATATATAAGAAAAATATCGAAACTCAAACAATGCAACCAGAGTCAAGTAGTGTAGCAACACAATCCAATATAAATTTACCTGAGGACATTTATACTAATGATGAATATGATGAAATTGATATGGATACAATAGTACAAAAATTCAACCCTACTTCTGCATCTTCAGTAGCTAAACGACTAAAACATTTTTCTAATAATGGAACACCAAAAATAAGAATATTGTCAAAGGATGAAAAACACAAAAATTTGCAGAAATCCACATTGACATACCAATATTCTCCTCGGTTAACTAGAAATCGTTAGATTATGAAATAGAAAATGTACAATGGAAAAATATTTAAAAAACAAAACATATCCAATAATGTTTTAAAAAATTATATAAACAATTATTTTATTAATATAATATTTATAAATGTATTTTTATTTTATTTAAAATTATCTTAAATTCATTTACCTATTAAATAAAATTATACATCTATATTCATTAAATAGTCATCATCGGATGAATATTTTAAGAATTCTATATAATTATTATCAATATTCTCAGAAATATCATCGTCTTCGTCCGTAAAAAGGGTGTCAAAATTATACTGAAGTTTATAATGTCCACGCGCATATGTATTTATTTAATTTGGAGCAATAATTCGTTTATCGTCTGCATAACTCAAAACTACTTTATTCAACTTCTGTGTACACAATTGATGAAACTTCGACCTAAATGTATACACTGAATCAGAAAGAATCTTTTTTTCAAATAAAGATTTTTTATAATCCGTAATTGAAAGTTTTTTTATACATGATTTTTTTACACCTTTTGACTTTTTTACTTCATTCATTCGATCTGTTTTAAATGAATGCATACATTTTCGATCGAAGTCCCACAAACTCCTTCATAATTTTTCCATTATTTTCGTCCTTCATCATTCCTAGAACTTTTTTATTTACTAATGGCAGGTTAAACTTGTTATTATTTTGATACTCAGATGTATCAAACCTTAATGAAATGTCTTCACGAATATCACTATAGAAATCCTCCGCCTTTATTGAATATATGAATGAGTCCGTATCCATATAATTCAAAGCTAAATTTGTTTGGAATTTTGGTATCATTTATTGATAATGAAAATCATACATTTTCCATTTCGAGAGTTCCATCACTGCAAAGCCTAAATAAATAGGTTTATAATATGTTATTCGCATAATTTTGAGTTGGACTGCAAACATATTTTCAGAAAATTAGACTTTGCAATTAGTGCTCTAGCTCCCAAATGGTTTCGCCTGGTTGTTTCCCACTGCGTTACAATTTTCACATCTTTCCGTTTGTGTACATTCTCCATGGTTTTTCCATAAACGGAATTATTTAATAATTTGTCTTTTTCGAAAGAATTTTTGGCCAATGTTCTATATCGAGTGTTAAGGTCTATGTATTCTTTTAGCCATGGAGATTGTCTAAATTGTAATGATCTGTGTATTTTTGTTTAATATTAACCCATTTTTTAAACATTATTTAAGAACTCTCTAATGGATCTGATATTTTGTTTTTGGTGTTAAATCTGCTAACAATTTCTTAGATTTAGAATCACAAACAAATTTATTTTCAGGGCAAAAGGGTAAATCATTATGTAATTCATGTAAATATTGTGGATATTCTAAATCTATCTCCAAAAAATATCCAATATTAGAAGTATTCGACATAGTAGTTACATCAAGATTTTCCAAAGTCGCATCATCATAAATCCACTCGAATTCTCCATATGGGAGATATTCTGACATGGCCCACCCATATAAATTATTTGCTTCTAGATACATTAAATATTCTGAAATATATCAAAGTCTTCTAAATACTAAAATTATTCGCTCTAGAATACCGTTTTGAACATTGTACTAATCCTCCTCTAATACCGTCTTGTATAAAACTATACATATTGACATCTTTTAAAAGTTCTAACTTTATCTTAGTTGTTCTTAACATCGCATCCCATGATAAACCAGGAGCAGTATAATATTGTCATGGATCGAGTTTGTATATACTTTTACAAATACTTCTAATATTTTGAAAAATATCTGTTAAAAGGAGAACATCTGTTTTTAAATATAATTTAGTATAATCTAACAAGTTTTTGCATTTAAAAGTGTTCCAAACTGATTTAGCATGATCAATGTGAATGTGCAATGTGAATCACTTAAAATATTTAAAAATTTTCTTTATCAAGAAGATTAGTTTCATTAAAGCGCTCCATCGAATCAATATATGAATAAGGAAAAACTCCTTTCCTTTTTGATTGAAAATTTTATTCAAAATTTGGATATTGCTATCATTTAAATTGTTGCTATCATTTTATTCTAAGCTGGAGGCCATAAAACGAAAAGAGTCTAAAAAGCGAAGTTCATTGACTGTTATAAACTTTGATAATGTATACATATATAACTCCTTATTAAGGGGGATAACCTTTATATCACCCTCAAATTTTGAAAGTTCTTTCATAAATAAGTGACAACCATAAGAAGAAAAATTATGAAAAAGTGCTGGAATGAATTTAGCTACTTTATAATTAATATTACATGAGTTATGGGCTGCTCCTCTAAATTTACCAGTTAAATTACAATGGTCTCGTACTTTATCAGTTCCTAAATTTTTTTCATATATATGACAAGTTGTCGAGAGATTATATAAAACTGTCTCATCATAGGTGAGTGCTGTCATTGATACGATCTTATTTGAATAGTTGTAAGTAACTTTCTTTTGCGTCAATTTTTTGCGTAATGAAATTTTCTATGAATATGGTAGGAGCATCATTACCAAAATATATATTAAATTTATCTAAGTTATCATTAAAACTACACTTGATATAATAGCTAAATGCACAAGCAATATATTTTTGAATAGCTAATTAGTCATCATCCACTTTTTCTAAATATGCCTCAAAATCGGCATATACTACGAACGCCACATCCAACTGCTTTTGGTAGTTTTTGAAATACAGTATGGATTCATTATCCTGCGGCATTTTTAGTATCACTTTTTTGCAATTTGCATCATGGTCTTGCATTATCTTCCTATTTGAGGAGTACTGAAGACATGCATTGCATATGTAAACTTGATCATGGTGGGAAGTTAAAATAGATCTTATTAATCCTATATATCTTCTATATATATATATATAAAAACTAGCTGGCCCGACAGACGTTGTCCTGTCCAAATTAGAAAAAATGTTTATGTTCGATTTGTGATTTTAGATAAATCGAAAAAAGTGAGCGTAAAAGTGGGCGTGGTTCTTGAAATTTTCACAGCGTATTCCTGTATGTCTGGAATAGGTAATAGGCTACTTTTTATTTTGAAATTTCAAGTGGGCGAGGAGCCACACCCATGTTAAGGAATATTATATTCCACATATTTGAGATCGTATAACAATTAGAGTCCTCAAATTTTGTCGGAGCAACTTTAGTGTCAATATGATTATTTAGGACAAAGAGTTAACCTGACAAACGCAAAACCATTCGACGCAACAAAAGCTGAACTAAAAATATGGGTGAGAGAATCCCATAAGGCCTCTTGGAATAATGAAACAGTGGGTAGAACCACGATGATCCTATGGGGTGACCCTGATGAGAGCAAGACGAAAAATCTCCTCAAAATGAGCAAGTCTGAAGTTAGTATGATGGTACGTATTCTGAAGAAGAAGATTCTTAGGAATTACGTTCAGGAAACTGAGTTTCGGAACACTGAAAAATAATTCTTTCAGTTTTTTTTCATGATAAGGAGCGCACAACAGGCCCGATAGTGGCCTAGGTGTATTTCTTCGGATTTGATGTAGTATACATCCTCCTATCGACCTACCTACCTACCTAGGACAAAAAGTAGGCGGAATAGCATTAGGGGCGTGGCACTTCCCATATAAATTAAATACAAAAATTCGCTTATCTTGGAAACTATTACAGTTACAATCTTCAAATTTTGCACGAATAACTTTAACATCTAAACATTTTGGGTAATAAATTGGCGGACTACCCATAAGGGGAGCGGCACCTCCCATATTAATTAAATACAAAAATTCGTTTATCTAGGAAACTAATGAAACTAAATTTTGCACGAAGAACTTAAATATTCATCTGAACATTTTGGATGAAAAAGGGGACTTTCCTCTGAATTAAATAGAAAAATTCGTATATCTGAGAAATTATTAGAGCTAGAATTTTCAAATTTTACTTGGAGAATCTTGACATTCATCTGAACATTTAGAGTATAACGGGCGGACTTTCAATGGGGAACTTGGCACCTCCCATATGAATTAAATATAAAATTCGTTTATCTGGGAAACTAATAGAACTTGATTCTTAAAATTTTGCACAAATTACTTTAATATTCATCTGAACATTTTGGAGGAAAAAGAGCGGACTTTCATCGGGGGAGCTTGAAGCCACCATATGAATCAAATAGAAAAATTCTTAAAGTATATCTTCAAATTTTACATGAAGAACTTTGACATTCATGTAAACATTTTGAGCATAACGGTCGGACTTTCAATGGGTGGCTTGGCACAACATATATGAATTAAATACAAAATTTCGTGTACCTTGGAAACATTATATAATTAAAATTTTTCATAGATAGAAATTGGTGATAGATAGAAACTGGCGAACTTGCAATAATTTGCTTGACATCTCTCATATGTAACATATTATAAATCTGGGAAACTATTGTAGTTAGAATCTTCAAAATCGTTAAGTGGGTTTTTTATTTATACATATTGCTTTTAGGGTAGCAAAGCACACTAGTATATATGTAAAACAGACTGTTTGTTTGTGTGTTTGTTTGTTACGCTTTCACGGCAAAACTACTGAACCGATTTACATGAAATTTGGAACGCTAATAGGTTTGACCCCAAAAGGAACAGTAGGCTATATAAGGTCTTGATCGGATGCCATGCCCCTTTTTATGCCCACTTTTTGTAAAACTATTATTACACCAATTTTGCAATCACAATATGCAAAAACTACTAAACCGATTAACCTGAAATTTTGCATACCGATAGGTATAAGCTTGGAAACAACTATAGGCTATATATAAGAACTTGATCCGATGCCACACCCCTTTCTACGCCCACTGTTTATAAAACTATCCTTACCTATATCTTATCCTATAATTATATGAAAGAGAAAGTCTGTTTGTTACGCTTTCACGGACAAACTACTGAACCGATTTACATGACATTTAGAACACTAATAGTTCTAGTTCTAAAGTTTGTTTGTTGAGCTTTCACGGCAAAACTACTGAACCGATTTACATGAAATTTGGACCGCTAATAGGTCTCACCCCAAAAGGAACAATATATATATAAGATCTTGATCGGATGCCACGCCCATTTTTACGCCCACTTTTTGTAAAACTATTATTACACCAATTTTGCAATCACAATATGCAAAAACTACTAAACCGATCAACCTGAAATTTTGCATACCGATAGGTTTAAGCTTGGAAACAACTATAGGCTATATATAAGAACTTGATCCGATGCCACACGTTTACCATACTAACGGTCTTTTTTTATCCTCTTTTCCTTAGTTCTGTTTTATAAATTTGCTAACAAGCATTAAAATAATTTGTTAAAGATCACTCTAATTTTGACAGCCAAACAAGTGTGACCCTTTTTTTTAAATAAATATAAAACAATTAAACACAAAGTTTTACAAGAACAAAAAACATTGTAATAAATGAAACATTAAATACAAAGTGAAAAGACAAACAAATTGGAGTGCTATATTCGGTTATGCCGAATCTTAAATACCCTCAAGCTAGCAAGCTACTTATTTTTTAAACAAATTTAACCATCTAATCTTTAGATAGTTAGTTAGTTAGTTAGTTTGAAAGGAGGATGTATATACATACATCAAATCCGAAGAAATACACCTAGGCCTCTATCGGGCCTGTTGTGCGCTCCTTAACCAGTGCCTCAGGTGGGAATCGAACCCACCACCTCCGGTCTACCAGACTAGAACACTAACCACTAACCTACCGGAGGCCACAATCTTTAGATAACTTGGCAAAATTTTCCGTATTGAGGGTACCAATATTTATGCACTAATTTTAATTAACTAACTAACTAATTTTAATAGGTCCAGATTTATATTAATAGGCCAGTTCAAAACATTTTAATAGAATGATTCATCAATACACAGAACATACTCATTTTAAATTTTATCCGGATATAATCATCTAATAACGAATTAAGTGGTATTAAGTGATTTTCATAAGTATACCTTCTGAACTGACCAAAAACGGCGATACCGCCCCATCCATGGGGTAAATACGCCAAGAGGATGGGGCTGTTTTATATTTTAATTCATTAAACAAAGTATAATAAACCAGATATTAATTGTTTATTTCCCATAACTTAACAAAAAAAATTAAAACAAATTATTATTGATTTTTTCTATATTTTAAAAAAAATTTGTTCTACATCACAAGCATTACATATATTTGGCGAATGTTCTGGGGTTTAGTTTTAATTTTTCAAGTGATTTCGGAAGTGGAGCTTATATGGGAGCTATGACCAATTATGAGTGACTCATATAAAGACAAAATATATTTGTGTCAAATTTTATCAAGATAGCTTTATTTGACAATGAAATATGTGCTTTTAAGTGATTTTCGGAAGTGGGACTTATATGGGAGCTATGACCAATAATGGAATAATTTGAATGTACACAAAACATATGTGTGTCGAATTTTATCCCGATAGCTTTGGAATTCAATGAAATATATGCGTTTGAGTGATTTTCGGAAGTGGATCTTGTATGGGAGCTATGGTTAATTATGGGCCTATGCGGAAAAAATTTAGTAGAGTAATTAGACAATCAAAACCAAATATTTACTATTTACACAACTGTAAATGAAATCAAAACAAAATCTATGAAAATAAGAGTGCAGAAAGTACAAGAATTCTTGGACAACAACATTTTATGTTTAGTGAGTAAAGAAGAACAAGAAAATAACAGTCATTTTATTTTCTGTTTCAACAATTCGTCAAATAGTTGCTTGTGCAAAAATTTACAAGTACTTATAGTATATTGTAATGAATAACAATGTCGATATTGTTCTGGAAATTATTTCAAAATCTGATCCCTGATTTTTTGAAAAAAAAAATGCTGAAAACATTGCTAAATTCGTTAAAACGACAAAGAACATAAAAACGATCAAACGTTTTTTTATACGTCCAACAATAATGATTTATTTTATAGAAAAGATGGAATAGAGTAGTCCATGTCTCTTCCATATACCAGAAGATTGTTAGCTCATAAGATATTGAGGAGTATAGGAGGATGTTGTTCTATTAGAATATTCAGCCTAAACAAATTATAATAAATTAGCATATAGCAGAATTATTGAAAACTACAATCATACCTATATACATATGTATATATATTTCGAATAATATTATTGAAGAGATTTCAGCTTTTATTACGATTTATACGTTTTGGTGATAGCCGCACTGGACCTTTTCGATCTCAAACCGACAAAGCTGATAAAATCTTAAACCAAATTATAAGCCATATGAAAATATTACGGTTGACGAACAACATTTTCGGTTTAGAGGAAGAACGAAGTTTACTCAATATATTCCTTCAATTTATAATTTATTTTGCATCTTTTACAGGAACCAATTGGACTTTTATGTCAATCGGCTCTGAGTACTTGAAAAACAATTCAAAGTGCAAAATTTATAAAGAAACAGAAAATACAAATCGTAAATCGTAAAAAGTTTGCCTACAGCATTCAAAATGCTGGAGGCAAACTGTTTAGAATGTGGTCAACATTAAATTACGTAATATTTCAATGTATAATATTACAAACTTTATCGAATTTTTATGTTTTTTTTCATTTTTATGTATTTAAAATAACTAAATTTATGTTTTTTTGGTTACAGAAACTTATTTTATGTTGTGAATATTAATAAATTTGGTTAATTTTTAAATAATTTTATTTTTTTTTTTTACTGATTTCATAGTTTAGCTATAAATACAGGGGGTCCCAGCCAGACCCAAGAGTCTCGTTGTGCCACCACTGTTTGGTATCCTCTTAAGGGTTATGGGCCTATCCGGAAGAAATTCCGTAGAGTGATTCATATTTAGACTAAACATATCTGTGCCGAATTTTATCATGATAGCTTTATTTGACAATGAAATATGAGCTTTTAAATGATTTTCGGAAGTGGGCCTTATATGAGAGCTATGACCAATAATGGACCGATCCGTAAAAAAATTTGGTAGAATGATTTGTATGTACACAAAACATATTCAGAATTGTGACGCGACCCATCCAAGCATGCATCGCAGCACAAAACCCCAACATACAGTCCACATCACAGAAAAGTTGAAAAATAGACTAAATTTACCCACCAAGCGAAATTTAGTTCATGTAACAGGCTTAAGTCAAACTGTTTCGGAGACCTCAACCAAAGCTTGTTTATTCAATCTTTGTTCTAAGGTGGACTCATAATTTAAATTAGAAGTCTGGGCACCACTCCTGAAGACACTTCCATCTAATTTACCACCCCAGACTTTAGATTTGCAACATTTCAATGAGACTACTAAATTAGAACTTGCAGATCCTCAATTCCATCAATGCAGACCCATTGACTTGCTTATAGGCCTCGACCAGAGCCCTTCAATATATTGCATGGACTCTCCGATGCGGTCTATTGGATCCCTTTTGGCACAAATAACAGTATTTGGCTGGATTGTGGGGGGACCAATATCAACAACGACACAACCTAAAGCAACAGTGTCACTTCTCAACATTTCGTCCCTTGACCGAATCCTCACACGCTTTTGGAAGGAGGAGGAGACCCCAAAACAGGTTTTGAAGTCAGATGAGGACACATTTTGCGAAAACAATTTCAAGTCGACGACACGTATAAACGACTCAGTAAGGTATATAGTTACCCTACCGTTTAAAAATAGCTAGAAATTGGAACTTCGCGAAACATAGCGATGGCGCAGTTCTTGAGAATGGAGCGCATGCTTAGCCAGAAACCCAAACTCAAAAAACAATACGACCATTGTTGAGTTCCTCCAGTTAGGACATATGAGGAAAGTTTCTCCCCTGGAAATCAACTCGAACCCAAATTATTACCTGCCGCAGTAATAAATCCTGAAATGCTGACAACGAAACTTAGAGTAGTTTTCAACGCCCCGAGTCCGTCTCCAAACAAGAAGATTTTGAACGACATTTTGCATCCAGGACCCATACTACAACAGGACTTAGTGCTTCTAATACTGAAGTGGAGATTCTTCCGTGTTATGTACAACGCAGACATCACAAAAATGTATCGACAGATACTCATTGACCCGACTCAAACCAAATATCAAAGTATATTATTTCGTCAAACAGCAATCGATCCTATTGAGGATTACGAACTACTGACAGTGACATTTGGAGTCAACTGCGCTCCGTTTCTGGCCATTAGAACCCTACTTCAACTAGCTGAAGATGTAAAATCAACTCACCCACTCGCGTCAAAAACTCTGCAACAAAACATGTACGTGGATGATGTTTTAGCAGGTGGCCACATTAATCGACGCCATCAAATCAAGAAAGGAACTTACAACAGTTTTAAAATCCGCTGGATTTGACTTGATGAAATGGACCTCAAATGACCCACGAGTTATACAAGACCTACCAAATGAGTCCCTACTACCTCTCGATTGGTTAAATTTGTCCGAAAACACCGGAACTAAGACTCTTGGAATCAAATGGAACATTTCTTCAGACTCATTTACATTCACCGCACCAGATGTCGAATTAAAAGAAAACTACACCAAAAGAGAAGTTTTATTTACAATTGCCAAATTCTTTGACCCTTGTGGATGGATAGCCCCAATAATAGTAGACGCAAAACTAATTATGCAACAGATTTGGTTAGACAAAGTCGATTGGGATGACATAATAAAACCTTTGACTTGTCTAAAGTGGCAAAAATTCCTGAAAAACTGCCCCACAATAAATACATTGAAAACTCTCCGTTGGATCCAATTTAGCCCGAATTGCAATGTGGAAATTCACGGTTTCAGTGATGCTTCAGAAAAGGCCTATTCAGCGACCCTTTATGTTCGAATACAATCGGAAAACTCAGTATTCACGTTTCTTCTGGCTTCAAAGACCCGTGTAGCTCCCATTAAGTAACAATCGTGCTGTCCTGGTTATAGAAACCTCCTTTATCATGGAACAATTGGTCAAAAGCGTAATTCCCAACTGTAAAACTTGTGTTTTGTACAAAAAACAGACACAAAATCGAATCATGGCTTCATTACCACCAGAACGTACAACTCTATCCAGACCTTTTGCAACAACAGGAGTAGACTACGCAGGACCTTTTGACATCAAAAATTACACAGGCCGAGCGTGTCTTATCACAAAAGGTTACATTTGCAAATTTGTATGCTTCGCCACAAAAGCCGTACATCTTGAAGCAGCAAGTGACCTATCGAGCCAATCGTTCCTGGCCGCATTTTCTCGCTTCATAGGAAGACGTGGATGTCCCGCACTCATTTACTCAGACAATGGAAAAAAATTGTCGGAGCTGAAGAACTCCTCAGAAAAGACCGTCTAGGCTTTATAAAGTCTCTTCAAAACCACGTGACCCATCATTTTAGCCATTAAAATATCGACTGGAAGTTTATTCCGCCAGGAGCCACACACATGGGCGGCCTTTGGGAAGCCGGTGTAAAGTCATTCAAAACTCACCTCAAAAAGATGATACCAAATATGAAATTCACTTTTGAAGAGCTATCTACAATTCTTACTCGTATAGAATCGTGCCTAAATTCTAGACATTTAAGTCCTGCTAGCGATGACCCAAATGACCTTAATCCATTGACCCCTGGACACTTCCTTATTGGTAGTGCATTATTGACCCAAACTGAACCCGATGTAAGCAGTGAAAATCTGACTCTCATCAACCGTTGGAAACGCTTAAAGGTCATCTACCACTCATTTTGCCAAAGATGGAAGTCCGAATACCTAGCTGAACTCCATCGCAGATACAAATGGAAGACACAGAGGGACAACGTTAAAGTCAACGATCTGGTTGTCATCAAAAACAACAACTTGCCTCCTAACGAATGGGAAATGGGCCGAATCATCAAAACCTACCTTGGACCTGACCAGAACTGTAGAGTTGTCGACATCAAGACAAAAAATGGAGTCATCACCAGGCCAATTACAAAAAGTGTGGTTTTATTTACAAATTAGTATACCCCCTAGTAATTTACATACATTAATATTGTTCTAACTTTTATTTACAGGTATGGCATCCCAACAAAGATCATCCTATCCGTACGTGCAGGAAGTTTTTAAGTTATACCCCAACAGAGCGATATGAACTCATGGTGGTTAAAAAATATTGTTTGAGCTGACTTGCACGATCCCACACAACTCAAGCGTGCAAAAGTGAGTACGGATGCCATATCTGTCGACGCAGCCATAACACGTTGCTACATGGCGCAGCACAATTAAAAGGACCCGAAACATCCAACCCGTCAAATTCATTGGCTGACATTGACCCTCAATCCAATAATATAATTGTAGTTGAACTAGGAAACGACGTCTACACATCATTACGTCGGGACGGAGCTGTATCAACCGAAGTAGGTCAAGTTGTGGCCGAAAAATCTGCCTTGGGCTATTTATTTTCAGGACCCATTCAAAGCCTGTGGTAAATTTCACCAAGTCATGGGGTCCGGAATGTTCAACGTCAACACTTTTTTTTAAACATACTAACGGTCCTTTTTTATTCTTTTTTTCCTTACTTTTTTTATAAATTTTCTAACAAGCATTAAAATAATTTGTTAAAGATCACTCTAGTTTTGACAGCCAAACAAGTGTGACTCTTTTTGTTAAATAAATATAAAACAATTAAACATAAAGTTTTACAAGAACAAAAAACATTGTAATAAATGAAACATTAAAAAGACAAAAAACAATTATAAAAAAATACAGAAAAACAAACATTGAATTTAATAAATCAAATAAGAAACAAAATAGTGATTGAACAAATTAATAAATCCGAATTATATAAAACCCAAAATATAACAAATTAAAAAGTGTTTTTATTAAATAAAAAGAACAAAAAAAGTAAGAACCAGCTACTCCAACAACAAACTATAATAATATATAATTCTATATAATTGTTATACAAAATTTTCATACGAGACCTACAGAAAACTACTGAACTGATCTCAGGATCGGACGCCACGCCCCTTTTTACGCCAACTTTTTGTAAAACAATTATTAAACCAAATTTACGTTCAGGCATACAAAAAACTGCAGATCCGATTTTCATGAAAACTGTTATAATGAATGTTGGGGAATGAACAGTACGACACATTACATCTTCAAACCCTACAATATATAATAATAAATATATATGAAACTCTCTTTTTATTCTTCACTACATAACTAATAAACTTATTTACATAAAATTTGGCATTTAATAGGTCTAACCTCAAAAGTTAACAAGTTAGAGTGCTATATTCATCTATGCCGAATCTTAAATACCCTCCACCAGCAAGCTACTTTTTATTAAAACCCATTTAACTATCTAATTTTTAGATAACTTGACTTCATATGGGAGCTACGACCAATTACGGGCCTCTCCAGAAAAATTTCGTAGAGTGATTCATATGTATGTACACAAAACATATTTGTGTCGGATTTTATCAAGATAGCTTTATTTAACAATGAAATATGTGAGTTTAGGCGCTCTTTTGGAGCGGAAGTAGACTTTGTATTTGATGTAGAAGTCATATTGAAATGAGTTTAATATAGATTTAAGCTTATTTTAGCTTTAAAGCGTAGGAATTGAAATTAAATTAGCGGTATAAGCTATTAAAAGCTGAGTTATAAAACGAGAATAAAAATTTTCTTCAAAAAATTAAAAGTAGTCCTAAGCTTCACTACTCGGATCAGACCATCATCTCCTGGGAGGGCTTCAATCACACGGCCGGTTACCCAAGTTGAGGGAGGAGTTCTGTCTTCCTTCACGAGGACCAGGTCTTCAGTTTTAATGTTGGGTTGATTATCGCACCACTTCGGGCGATGTTGTAGGGATGTTAAGTATTCCTGACTCCACTGCTTCCAAAAGCCTTGGTACATATATTGTACAGTAGCCTGGAATTGACGACTGCTTCGACTTGAGCAAGAAATGTGTGTATTTGCTCATAAGTTATAAATCCACTTTATCCCGTCTTGTGCCAAGGATGCTGCAATGACCTCTTTGCGTCCTTCAGATTGTATTTGTTGATATAATTCATTTAGAACTCGTTTGGCACCAACGAAATTCTTGCCGTTGTCACTATATATTGTGGAACATTTGCCACGCCGAGCCATAAAACGGCGTAGAGCTGCCAGAAAACACTCAGTACTGAGGTCTGTTGATAATTCCAAATGTATGCCTAATGTAACCATACAGACGAATAAGCATATATATCCCTTGGATGTTCTAGCATTTCGTCCACGGTGCATTTTAAGTGTGAATGGACCGGCATAATCGCATCCGCTATTTTGAAAGGGAAATGCCTGTCGAACTCGAACTGCTGGAAGATCTACCATTCGCTGCTGTGTTGCATGCTGTGCTTGCAACGAATAATCACGAATAATGTTGATACACCAGGATGTAGATTTCTTATATGTTGTTCTTCAAGAATTAGATTCGACATTTTGTGCTTACTCGGAAGAATTATTGGATGTTGAACTGCATTAGCAAGTTCCGAGTGTCGTATTCGAGTCCTAGTTCATCAATGTATGGTGAGAGTCTTGTCAGTTTAGAACTATTGTCGAGATTTAATCCACGTTGTAGTTTTATTCTTTCCGATGAAAAATAATCTTGAGCCATTTTGAGGCATGTTATCTTAGCCTGCGCGATTTCATCGAATGTCAAAAATGTGTTCGGATTTTTGACTTTCCGTACACGTAAATTAACAAAACGGCGTACATAGGCTGTGATACGTAAAAGTTTCCACCAGTTGGACGTATTTGCAAAGTGTCCTCTCTAATGGATGTTCTGTAGGATGTTGACGCGTAGTAAAGCTGTGAGTTGTCGTAGTTTTCATTTCGGTTTCCACTTCAGTGTTGTTGATTGTTGCCTGAGAAGAATCACTTTCAGGTTGTTGCGAAGTTTTCAAAAATGTTGGTCCCGACTACCATAGGTCGTGATTTAAAAGTTGATTCACCATAAGAGCGCGTGATGCGCAATCAGCGGGATTTTCCTTTGTACCAACGTGTCCCCAAGCACTTCTAGGGAGAGTTTCCAACATCTCCGCTGTACGGTTTCCAACAAATGTTTTGAGCGTGATCGGCACGTAAATGAATATTCGTATGTGGTAGCGACAAAATTACTGATTTCATCAGTCTAGTGAGTAGTAAGGCTCCACATAACTCCAATCTGGGTAATGAGATCTGCTTAAGGGGCGAGACACGAGTTTTCGATGCAATCAAAGATAACTTGATGTTACCGTGTTTGTCCTTTACCAAACAGTATATTACAGCAGAGTAAGCCTTTAAGGATGCGTCGTTGAAACCATGTAGCGTAATGTCCGTATTCATATTCGGTACAAAGCGAGGCAACCTTAACTTGTCAAGATTTCGTAAATCTTCACGATATTTCATCCACACGTCCGCTATATCTGGTGCCAGTGCGTCATCCCAACTTAAATTCATGAGCCATAAGTCTTGGAATAAAATCTTGAATTTAATAACAACCGGGGACACCAGTCCTAGCGGGTCAAAGATTCGGGCTACATCGGACAAAATCGTCCTCTTTGAGACATGTTGTGGATCTCCCAAACATATTTTGTACCCGATACGATCTTCGTCAGAATACCAATGTTTACCAAGGACCTTAGTTGAGTCATTATCCTTCAAAAAACTTGGAGTATTGTGGTTAGTTTGTTTCAGTGTGTCGCTATTGGACACCCATTTACTCAATTGAAATCCAGCTTGTTGTAGAAGATCAACGAGTTCATTACGGTATTGTATCAATTGTTGTTCAGAAGAGGCACCAGTCAGGACATCGTCGAGGTAAAAGTCCTCCAATAGGATCTTACTTGCGTTGGGATGGGATTTATTGTCAATAGCCAACTGTTCGAGTACTCTAACTGAAAGGAAAGGCGCAGAGGCGGTTCCATATGTCACTGTACATAGTTGAAAATGTTTGAGTGGTTTTTCTGGGGTTTCCCTCCATAAAATTCTTTGAAAGTTGCAGTGACGGAGAATACAAATTCATGCAGGCGAAATCTAAGGCATACTGCAAATAAGTTGTATTGACGGTCCAATGTACAATTTACTATTCAGAGTACTATCAGAAGCATCCTGAAAAGATCCATCAAAAACAACCCTTAATTTCGACCCTTCATAGGTTTCAGCAAATTTAATATCCTCTTCCTTGAATGGAAGTTCAACGATATACTTTCCATCATTGTGCCTGCGATGAGTAGTATCAAAATGTTGTTCATCGATTAAAGATTCGGCATCCTTCTCAGTTGATACGTTGGAGCAGTCTTCAATCTCCTAAAATGCACGAATTGACCGATCAAGATCGACCAACGTAAGTAAAGTAGCAGGTGCATGACCTTCACAAGGTAAAATACCCGATGTTACCACCCAACCAAAAATCGTGGAAACTGCAACGATTTTACACTGATCATTTTTAATTTCTCCATTGATAAAACATCCCAGACCTCATCAGCTCCTAGCAATATATCAATAGGCGACAACCGATTCCAATGAGGGTCTGCAAGATTGAGATTAGTAAATAGGGTAGAATCATAACTAATGATTGTCGACCTAGTTATATGCCCCAAAATGTGTACAAAGATATCCACAGATTTCCCTGATAATATAGATCTAATATGAACGAAAGCATGATCCGCGTGTTGGATCAGCTTTGATCGACTGAATTCCAGAGAGAGGCATACGTGATGCACTGCGTGGTAATCCCAATCGCCTGATGCAATCCTCGGTAATGTACGAGTTTTCTGATGCCGTATCAAGTAAAACACGGTAGGCTACAAAGTTCCCGTCACGATCTCGAACATTAACCAATGCCGTTGGCAGAATGCGTTTGAAATCGAGTTTTCCTGAAAAACCAGCTTCCGTATGTGAAACCATAGTATTCAAAGTTATTTGTTGAGTAACTTTCGTTGGAGAAGTAACGATATTCGAACTAGATGTAGTAATCGACATAAAAGTCTCAATATAGGAATTCACAATGTGCTGCGGGCACATTGTGAATCGATCCCATGCAGTAGAATATGACAAGTCTGTAATTTGCATATACTTGATGATATTAGCTGCATCATCCTTTAACACGGACTTCAAGTAGTGGAACTTTTATATGTTCGTCAGATTTGGTCTGGAATCAATAGCACTATTAAAAAGATCCTTAAAAGATGGCCAATCTGCATATTGCCCGGTAAAAGGTTCAATTCTAATTTTAGGCAACTCACCATCGCCATTGCGCGTAGTCACTGGAGTATCAAGCCTATTCAACAAAGCGGAGTGTTGTTCAGATAATCTATTAAATACGCCGTTTTGTGGTTCAGAAATCGATTCATGGGGCCTTTGAGAGTTTATCAAATCTGTAAAAATACCCTTAACCATAAAATATTTCCCCTCATATTCCGCAAAATCCTCATCAGGATCCACAAAATCCTTATCTCCTTCGAAATTATACAATTCACCTGTCAGCACCTTCAATTCGTTATAAGCAGCATCGTATTTTCAATTTGCTCAAAACACATATAATAGCTCTGCGACGTCACCGTTCATGCGCAGAATATTGTTCTCACTCCGATTGTCCTGAGCTCTGTTCATAAAAAATTATATTGTTGTTGTACCACGAAAAAGCACACAATCATACAATGTATTTGCAACGAATTATACATGCGCGCATGTGTAGACAAAAAACTAAAAAAAACAAACGACCTTTGATATTTTCCCACACTCTATTGCGTTGTCCAGTATATGTATTCTGCACTTGTTGTTGCACCGACTATTCTAACACTCGTTGTTGTTGTACACACTATTATGTCACTAGTTGTCATTCACTTTATTCTTGTTGTACTCACTTGTTGTTGTACACACTATCACCATGTTCAGTTCAATCTTGTTCTGTTCTGATTTGCACTTGATAGCACTTGTCCTTCCACGAAATCGAACGAATGTTTGTTGTTGTGCGTGGAGCACCTTATTGTCCAATTACCGCGAAACCGTAATAATGTTCACGTGAAGCACTTGATCATGTCCAAGGAAGCTTGTCGCCTGCTCAATGTAGTCTTGAACTTGCCACACAAATCACTTGTACTATCAATACACAAATGCACTTGTTGTGCTGTTAATGCAAACAGTGTCCAAGGAAGCTTGTTGCTTGCCTATTGGAGATTCCAATTTACATACACTTGATTTGTTCCCGATTTCACTCGCGAATTGTCCAATACCAATTGTCCTTTGTTAAAACACAAACCGAACGCGTAGTCCAATATTTGGCGAAGAGGACCAATTATAATTGCGAATAAAACGAATAATCTTGATATTTGTTCTTAAACGTTTATTTACAACCGTGGACTGTAACTAACTAACTAATGCATAACAATAAAGAAAAATATTGTAAAAAAGAAACAAATAAATAAAGATTATAAAGAATATAAAATCAGTGTTGTATTCTTCGGCAGAGTTAGAACGTTCCTAAACAGGGAATATCATAAATTTTTGTATACTCAGCTGAATACCTCGAGCCAATTTAATAATCTGTTCATATATCATGAATTCCATGAGATTTTTTAATTTTTTGTAAACACATACTCTATTAGACATATAAGACATATCTACATTAAATTCTTAAAAATTCCAAAAAACCCGAGTTTTATGGCGATTTTAACTTGTTCTAAAACTACAAAAAATCAAAAAGGTATAAAACTTTAAAGGTTCATATTGATTCTGATTTGGTTGATTTAAGACACAATCTAATACTATAATATATACCAATATAATTTTTATATTAAAAAGTTTAAGATATTGCATTTTTTATGGAAATTCACTTTTTGAATGCATTTTTGAAATCGTTCTCCCTGTTTAAAATTTTTTAAAAGTTCTTTAATCGATTTGAATCTATTTATGCTAAATATAAAAATATTTTTTTGTGAGGTACATTTTTTTTTAGATTTTTTAAAATGTTTTATATCAGGAAATTTTTAAATTTTATTGATATTTTATGCATTTAACAGAATTTAAAATTGGTTAAAATATAGTACTGATCAGAATTGGAATGCAAATATTTAAATTCGATTACCACTAATGTACACTTTCATCAAAATGCATTTCAAAATAATACTTTTTAAGATAAATGCATTTTTGATGCAAATGCATATTATGTGCATTTTCTACATTGTTCTCCATGTTTAACATATATTGTAAGTGCATTATTGATAAATCTATAATTTTTTTTATGAAATAACAATTTTTACATTTTTAATGGGCATTTGATCGAACTTAAACTTAAAAAAAATTATTTTAAAAATATAGCGAAAAATTATGCTTGAATATTCGTTTAATAATAAATTTATTTTATATAATATAAAAAATAGCAAATTTTGATTTATGATATTTTAAAATACTATCAACAGAGAGAACAACTTGGAAAACGCACTTAAGGTGCACTTGCATCAAAAATGCATTTATCTTCAAAATATTATTTAGAAATGCATTTTGATTAAAGTGTACGTTAGTGGTAATCGATTTTAAATATTTGCATCCCAATTCTGATCAGTAATGTATTTTAAGCGGTTTTAAATTCTGCTAAATGCATAAAATATCAATAATATAAAACATTTTAAAAAATCTAAAAAAATTGATGTACTGCACGTCACAAAAAAATATATTTTGCATAAAAAGCTTCAAATAATCGATTAATGCACTTTTAAAAAATTTTAAACAGGGAGAACGATTTCAAAAATGCATTTTAAATGTGCATTTCCATAAAAATGCACAATCTTAAACTTATTAATATAAAAATGCACAATCTTAAACTTTTTAATATAAAAATTATATTAGAAAGAAAGAGCACAGCCATAGTATTAGATTGTGTTTTATATCAACAAAATTTGATATAAACTCTCAAAGATATGAACTTTCAAAGTTTCATACCTTTTTATTTTGTGGTTTTCGAACAAATTAAAACCGCCACAAAAATCGCGTTTCTTGAAATTTTTCAAAATAAATACGGAGTTGTTTTATTTTCTACATAAAGAACATATATTGATAATGGAAATTGAAAGACATGAGGTCAAAAATTGTCAGTTTTTCTGTGTTCTTTCCTGGAATTCATGATATCTGAAAAATAAGAAATTTATAAATATGTAAAGACTTAAAAGCATTTTCCAATAGTGATAGCTTACCATTCTGTGAACTATAATTTGAAGTAATCCTTTTGTCAGTGATAACAAATATGCTCTGATACCTCTTTTTATACTAATTAAAAATACATACTCTTTTACCTTTACACTAGCTATACCCAGTGTGCTTTGCAACCCTAAAAGCAATATTCTTATATAAATAAAAATCAATTGTCGTTCGTTGGTAATTGCATCAGTTGAGAACGGCTAGACCGATTTGGACAATTTTTTTACTGAAATGTTCGTCATAGTCCAACTTAGGTTTTTACGGAAAGAAAAATTGACAACGCCCACTTTTACGCACACTTTATTCGATTTATCTAAAATCGGAAAACGGCTGCACCGATTTGGCTAAATTTTTTAAAACATGTTCGTAGTAATCAAATTTAAAGTTCTACTGAAAGAATAATTGACCACGCCCACTTTTTTTAAAGCATTACAGTTGCACTTTATTTTGGTGTATAATTTGTGGCATAATGAATTTTTACAAAAATTGGATAGATCAGTATATTTATTGGTACAGGTTCAAAAATGCGGCAATTTAAGGCTCCGATATGGTTGCAAATAACTTTTATAGTTTTCATGTTATAACAGTCGTTTATATATCTTTTTATTGCATTATAGTTGCCATTTGCTTTGGTATATAATTTATTCCATAACTAGCTGGCCCGACAGACGTTGTCCTGTCCAAATTAGAAAAAATGTTTATGTTCGATTTGTGATTTTAGATAAATTGAAACAAGTGAGCGTAAAAGTGGGCGTGGTCAATTATTCTTTCAGTAAAACTTTAAATTTGATTACTACGAACATGTTTTAAAAAATTTAGCCAAATCGGTGCAGCCGTTTTCCGATTTTAGATAAATCGAAAAAAGTGGGCGTGGTAAATTTTTCTTTCAGTAAAAACTTAAATTAGATTACTACGACCATTTAAATAAAAAATTTAGCCAAATCGGTGCAGCCGTTTTCCGATTTTAAATAAATCGAATAAAGTGTGCGTAAAAGTGGGCGTTGTCAATTTTTCTTTCCGTAAAAACCTAAGTTGGACTATGACGAACATTTCAGTAAAAAAATTGTCCAAATCGGTCTAGCCGTTCTCAACTGATGCAATTACCAACGAACGACAATTGATTTTTATTTATATACATAGAAGATAGATAGATAGAAGATATATTTTTAGAAAATGGCCAATTGGATAGATCGATAGAATTATTTTCACAGCTTTAAAAACGCGGTAGTTTGAGGTTCCGATATGGTTGCAAATAACATTGACAGTTTTCATGCTATGACAGTAATTTATGCATCATTTTAAAGCATTATGATTGCACTTTAATATGGTATATAATTTGTTGCATAATGTGTGTTTTTACAAATTGGTCAATTTGATAGATCGGTAGAATTATTGTTCTATGTTTAATAAACGCTGTAATCTGAGGTTCCGATATGGTTGCAATTAACTTTGGCAGTTTTCGTGCTAAGACATTTATGCACCATTTATGCACCTTTTTAAAGCATTAAAATTGCTATTTGTTTTGGTACATAATTTATTGCATAATGTATTTTTAGAAAATGGACAATTGGATAGATCGGTAAAATTATTTTCCCAGGTTTAAAAAGGCGGTAATTTGAGGTTCCGATATGGTTGCGAATAACTTTGACAGTTTTCATGCTATGACAATCATTTATGCATCATTTTAATGCATTACGATTGTACTTTAACTTGGTATATCATTTGTGGCAAAATGTGTTCTTCTAAAAAATTGTAAATTTCATGGATCGGTAGAATTGTTGTTCTATGTTTAAAAACGCTGTGATTTGAGGTTCCGATATGGTTGCAAATAACTTTGACAGTTTTCATGCAAGGACAATCGTTTATGCATCATTTCAAAGCATTACAGTTGAACTTTGTTTTAGTGTATAATTTGTGGCATAATTAATTTTTACAAAAATTGGATAGATCGGTATATTTATTGGTACAGGTTTAGAAATGCGGTAATTTAAGGCTCCGATATGGTTGCAAATATCCTTTATAGTTTTCATGTTATAGCAGTCGTTTATATATCTTTTTATTGCATTATAGTTGCCATTTGTTTTGGTATATAATTTATTCTTCTTATTCTTATCTATATAAATAAAAATCAATTGTCGTTCGTTGGTAATTGCATCAGTTGAGAACGGCTAGACCGATTTGGACAATTTTTTTACTGAAATGTTCGTCATAGTCCAACTTAGGTTTTTACGGAAAGAAAAATTGACAACGCCCACTTTTACGCACACTTTTTTCGATTTATCTAAAATCGGAAAACGGCTGCACCGATTTGGCTAAATTTTTTAAAACATGTTCGTAGTAATCAAATTTAAAGTTCTACTGAAAGAATAATTGACCACGCCCACTTTTTTTAAAGCATTACAGTTGCACTTTATTTTGGTGTATAATTTGTGGCATAATGAATTTTTACAAAAATTGGATAGATCAGTATATTTATTGGTACAGGTTCAAAAATGCGGCAATTTAAGGCTCCGATATGGTTGCAAATAACTTTTATAGTTTTCATGTTATAACAGTCGTTTATATATCTTTTTATTGCATTATAGTTGCCATTTGCTTTGGTATATAATTTATTCCATAACTAGCTGGCCCGACAGACGTTGTCCTGTCCAAATTAGAAAAAATGTTTATTTTCGATTTGTGATTTTAGATAAATTGAAAAAAGTGAGCGTAAAAGTGGGCGTGGTCAATTATTCTTTCAGTAAAACTTTAAATTTGATTACTACGAACATTTTTTAAAAAATTTAGCCAAATCGGTGCAGGCGTTTTCCAATTTTAGATAAATCGAAAAAAGTGGGCGTGGTAAATTTTTCTTTCAGTAAAAACTTAAATTAGATTACTACGACCATTTAAATAAAAAATTTAGCCAAATCGGTGCAGCCGTTTTCCGATTTTAGATAAATCGAATAAAGTGTGCGTAAAAGTGGGCGTTGTCAATTTTTCTTTCCGTAAAAACCTAAGTTGGACTATGACGAACATTTCAGTAAAAAAATTGTCCAAATCGGTCTAGCCGTTCTCAACTGATGCAATTACCAACGAACGACAATTGATTTTTATTTATATAGATAGATAGAAGATATATTTTTAGAAAATGGCCAATTGGATAGATCGATAGAATTATTTTCACAGCTTTAAAAACGCGGTAGTTTGAGGTTCCGATATGGTTGCTGTAATATACAAATCTGGTAGCCTTTATTAATAATCAAATCTGGCAACCTTGAGCTGTCAAATATGTAAAAATTAATTGTTACATGGATTTCTACGAGCACGTGCAAGCTCCTTTTTTTTTATATAATAAATTATCTATATTTTAAGAAACAACTAAACGTGCATTTAATTAATTGTCAACGACCACCACAGATTGGCGACGAGGTCAACCAAAGTCTTAAAAATGGATAAAGATCAATTTGCTGCTTTCATGCAGATGCAACACAACTTAGTTACACAGGTAATGCAAATGGCGGCACAGGGGCAGAACACGGTGCAAGGTGCTGCCAACACAAGTGCCACTACTACTGCTTTATTACCAAATTTTGAACCGTTTGACTCTTCCAAAGAGTCATTCAGGAATTACATCCAAAGGTTCAAAAATTATACGGAAATGAAAGCAATTTCTACAAACAACGAGTACTGTGCCAAACTGTTGTTAAATTCAATAGGAGCAAAGCTTTTTAATATGGTAAGCGCTTTAGCAGCACCAAAGGCACTAAATGAGGTTCAGTACGGAGAGTTACTGCAACTGTTGGAGACACATCTCTCTCCAAAAAAGAATGTGCTGGTGACACAACACCAATTTTTGTCGAAATACCAATCGGAAGGACAGTCCATTGCCGAATTCGTGGCAGCATTGCGAGCCGAAATCGGGGATTGCGAATTTGTGTCGGCATGTAAATGCAAAGCATCAGTAGCGGACATATTTTTACGGGCCCAATTTATACGGGGAATTTATGATAACAACATGCGGGAACAACTTCTACAATCAGGATCGAGCCAATTTGAGGATGTTGTGGCAAAGGCGATTGCTATTGAGGCGGCTAAAGCTGATTCAAAAGAAATGACGATGAGATCGAGTACAACAACAACTATAAATCAAGTTTTCAAACGTAAAAATCATAAATACAACAATAAAGCTGGGCAATCGTCGAAAGCACAACAACCACAAGGTAAAATTGATTACAAAAAATTGGGCATAGATGGCTTATGTTTGCGGTGTGGTAGAAGTAATCATTTCGCTAAAGACTGCCACACAGATAAGGACAAATTAAAGTGTACCGGGTGCAACAAAAAAGGTCACATCGTTAAGGTCTGTATTGCTACGTTGAGTAAGTCATCAAATGGGAGAACCCCACAAAAGAAGTATTCAACAAACCAAATACATCAGGATGAAGATTATGGCGTTTATAAGGTAATCGACGTTTACCAAAACAACAACAATTCAACAAATGCTGAACGATACTATACAGACATCGATATAGAAGGTAAAATGGTAAAGTTCGAAGTGGACTCTGGGTCAGGTTTTACATTTTTGCCCAGGGGTCAATTTAACAAGCTACAATTGGACACACCAGTGGTTCCCACCAATATTGCGTTTCGTTCGTATACTCAAACAACATTTATACCTGACGGGAAAATAAAAGTAAAAGCAAGATACAACAACTCAACTATATTCGATGATATTTACATTGTTCCAGATGGCTGTTCAGCATTAGTGGGTCGCTCGTGGATCAGACGGTTAAACATAAATTTAAATGACCTGGACAACAATAGTAAAACAACAAATACAGCTGATATTAATCAGGTAAGCGTTATCGATGAAATTATACATGAATTTTCTGAGGTATTCCAAGAAAAAATTGGTTGTACACGACAATACAAAGTTTCGTTACAATTACGTGAAGGTGTCAAACCAATTTATAACAAAGAAAGACAAATCCCATATTCCTTAACGGAACGAGTTGAAAAGGAACTAGATGTGTTGGAACAAGCTGGGATTATATCCAAAACAACGAATAGCGATTGGGGGTCGCCCCTGGTAGTAATACCTAAAGCTGATGGGGGGGTCAGACTGTGTGTAGATTATAAGGTCGGCGTAAACCAACGTCTAATTGATGCACACTACCCAATTCGTAAAATCGATGACATTTTTAATAGCCTTCGGGATTCAAGGTATTTTTGTAGACTCGATTTGTATAAGGCATATTTACACATACCAGTAGACGAACAGTCGAGTATAATACAAACAATTTCAACTCATCGGGGTACATATAAAATGCAACGGTTATCATTTGGCATTAAAACTGCCCCCGCAGAATTTAACAGAATTATTGACCAGATATTAAGGGATGTACCGAAAACAGAGTCGTATTTCGACGACATAATTGTACATGGAAATTCAATGGAAGAGTGCATTTCTCATTTAAAAACTTGCCTTGGACAGTTGAAACGTTTCGATTTACACCTTAACCGGGGCAAATGTTCGTTTTTCAAAGAAAGTATTGAATTTTTGGGTCACATTGTTGAATTTAATTCGATAAAGAAATCTCCATCAAAAGTTTCGGCAATTCTTAACATGCCTACACCAAACACGGTTGACGACGTTAGAAGGTTCTTAGGGATGGTAACGTACTACGCACGCTTTATACCTAAAATATCTACAACAACTACACCCTTAAGACACCTCTTGAAAAAAGATTCAAAATTTAACTGGACCAATAAATGTGAAGATGCGTTTAACACACTGAAAAGAGAATTGGCCAGTGAAAGAGTATTGGTACCCTACAACCCTAGTTTAAAAATTCAATTGGCGTGTGACGCAGGTCCAACAGGTATAGCGGGTGTCTTATCACACATATTCGATGGGGAAGAACGGCCAATCGCGTACGCGTCTAGGGCATTGACGCCCGCCGAACAAAATTATTCTCAGCTGGATAGAGAGGCGCTATCAATTGTTTTTTCTGTTCAACACTTCCATGAATATTTATTCGCGCGTCAATTCGTACTCATAACGGACAATCAGCCGATTATGAGAATTTTTCATCAAACAGCAAAACTGCCTCAAATGACGTCTGCCCGATTACAACGATATGCAGCGTATTTATCTGGTTTTAATTATGAGATACAAGTCAAAAAAGGGGTCGACAACACTAACGCGGATTGTCTCTCCAGAGCGCCCGATATTACAACAAATTTCGCCGAATGTTCTATCAATAGAGAAGTACATCTTATATGTAATGAAAGTATTAATCATATTAGTAATTCGAAAATCAATTTTCAATCACTCCGTGATGAAACCCGTAAGGATAAATACATTTCACAAATCATAATGAAACTACGTAACAACAACAAAAACGATAATGACAATGATATCGATCCAGAATTTACAGTTGATGAGGACGTGCTTTTCAGAGGTCAAAGAGTAGTAATCCCTGAAATCCTACAACCATACGTGTTACAGGAACTCCATTATACGCACTTAGGCATCACTAAGATGAAACAACTGGCACGCCGCTATGTATACTGGAAGAACATTGACAAGGACATTGAAAATTTGGTGCGATCATGTCCGTCATGTGCGTTAGTAAAAAGTTCTCCAGCTAAAGCGGAACTTCATCCGTGGGAAGAGCCTGATGGAAATTGGCAACGCATACACATAGATTATGCCGGTCCTTTTCAAAATAATTTCTTTCTGGTGGTAATGGACGCGAAGTCGAAATGGGCTGAAATCGGTATTAGCCGAACAGCACCGTCGTCATTGTCGACAATAGAAATTCTAGAAGAAATATTTTCGAGAAATGGATATCCAAACGTTCTGGTATCAGACAATGCAACAATTTTTACAAGCGAGGAATTCAAAACTTTTTGTAAAAACTGCGGTATTTTTCAAAAGTTTATAGCGCCAGGCCACCCAGCCACGAATGGGTTGGCAGAGAGAAATGTACAAACTCTAAAACACAAATTAACGACAATGGAAAGTGAAACGATGTCTATTCGGAAAAAAGTACAGGAAATACTTTTTAAGTATCGCGCGACGCCATTAAAAAACTCTAAAACTCCTTCGGAACAGTATTTGGGAAGGCAAATACGTATAAGTCTGGATGCATTTAAACCAACTAAGTTTAACAGAACTCAATACTCAAAATGTATGGCCAGGCAACTGTATAAGGGTGAGAGAGTCTTAGCTCGTTATTACACAACAAACAAGACAACCTGGAAGACGGGTATAATTACCAAGAAGCTTGGAAATCTCCATTATATAGTTGAACTAGATAACGGATTTGTGTTCAAAAGGCACATAAATCAATTACGTGCATCAAATGTCCAGCCTACTATTCCCGAAAACAATAATGAAAAAGTAGTTCTGCGAGATGAAAACAACAAGCGACAATATGCAAACATCGAAGATCTCGTAGAAATACCCAATGATTCAACAAACACGTCAGAGCGAAATTCACAACAACCGAATCAACAAGAATCATCATCAAATCAACAAGAATCATCATCAGATCAACAAACATCATCATCAAATCAACAAGCATCATCAGATCAACAAGCATCATCATCATCAAATCAACGAGCATCATCATCGAATCAACAAACATCATCATCATCAAATCAACAACCATTTTCATTGAATGTACAACCGCCATCTACGATACCGCGTAGAGTTTCGGCAAGGGTTCGTAGACTGCCCCCACATTTAGGAGACTACATAGTAGACTCTGAATGAAACCTCATACGATTCCTTATTATCATTTTGTTTTATTGAATTTATTTTATTCAATTTTAAAAATCTTTTGTCAAAATTTCAAATTATTAAATTACATAAATACATTGAATTAAATATTGTAATTTTGAATAAGTTAATATAATGAGTATGTAATAAGGGTGAGAGAATTGTAATATACAAATCTGGTAGCCTTTATTAATAATCAAATCTGGCAACCTTGAGCTGTCAAATATGTAAAAATTAATTGTTACATGGATTTCTACGAGCACGTGCAAGCTCCTTTTTTTTATATAATAAATTATCTATATTTTAAGAAACAACTAAACGTGCATTTAATTAATTGTCAACGACCACCACAGTTGCAAATAACATTGACAGTTTTCATGCTATGACAGTAATTTATGCATCATTTTAAAGCATTATGATTGCACTTTAATATGGTATATAATTTGTTGCATAATGTGTGTTTTTACAAATTGGTCAATTTGATAGATCGGTAGAATTATTGTTCTATGTTTAATAAACGCTGTAATCTGAGGTTCCGATATGGTTGCAATTAACTTTGGCAGTTTTCGTGCTAAGACATTTATGCACCATTTATGCACCTTTTTAAAGCATTAAAATTGCTATTTGTTTTGGTACATAATTTATTGCATAATGTATTTTTAGAAAATGGACAATTGGATAGATCGGTAAAATTATTTTCCCAGGTTTAAAAAGGCGGTAATTTGAGGTTCCGATATGGTTGCGAATAACTTTGACAGTTTTCATGCTATGACAATCATTTATGCATCATTTTAATGCATTACGATTGTACTTTAACTTGGTATATCATTTGTGGCAAAATGTGTTCTTCTAAAAAATTGTAAATTTTTACAAAAATTGGATAGATCGGTATATTTATTGGTACAGGTTTAGAAATGCGGTAATTTAAGGCTCCGATATGGTTTCAAATATCCTTTATAGTTTTCATGTTATAGCAGTCGTTTATATATCTTTTTATTGCATTATAGTTGCCATTTGTTTTGGTATATAATTTATTCTTCTTATTCTTATCTATATAAATAAAAATCAATTGTCGTTCGTTGGTAATTGCATCAGTTGAGAACGGCTAGACCGATTTGGACAATTTTTTTACTGAAATGTTCGTCATAGTCCAACTTAGGTTTTTACGGAAAGAAAAATTGACAACGCCCACTTTTACGCAAACTTTATTCGATTTATCTAAAATCGGAAAACGGCTGCACCGATTTGGCTAAATTTTTTAGTTAAATGGTCGTAGTAATCTAATTTAAGTTTTTACTGAAAGAAAAATTTACCACGCCCACTTTTTTCGATTTATCTAAAATCGGAAAACGGCTTCACCGATTTGGCTAAATTTTTTAAAACGTGTTCGTAGTAATCAAATTTAAAGTTTTACTGAAAGAATAATTGACCACGCCCACTTTTACGCTCACTTTTTTCGATTTATCTAAAATCACAAATCGAACATAAGCATTTTTTCTAATTTGGACAGGACAACGTCTGTCGGGCCAGCTAGTGTATAAATAAAAACCCACGATTTTGAAGATTCTAACTACAATAGTTTTCCAGATTTACAATATGTTACATATGAGAGATGTCAAGCAAATTATTGCAAGTTCGCATGTTTCTATCTATCGCCAATTTCTATCTATCTATGAAAAATTTTAAGAATATAAGAGTTTCCAAGATACGCGAAATTTTGTAATTAATTCATATATGTGGTGCCAAGCCACCCATTGAAAGTCCGCCCGTTATTCTCTAAATGTTCCCATGAATGTCAAAGCTCTTCATGTAAAATTTGAAGATTCTAGCTCTAATAGTTTCTCAGTGGGGGCTTCAAGCTCTCCCAAAATGTTCAGATGAATATTAAAATAATTTGTGCAAAATATGAAGAATCAAGTTCTATATGTTTCCCAGATAAACGAAATTTTATATTTAATTCATATGGGCGGTGCAAAGATCCCCATTGAAAGTCCGCTCGTTATACTCTAAATGTCTCTAATAGTTTCTCAGATATACAAATTTTTCTATTTAATTCATATGGGTCTTCAAGAACAAATGATGAAAGTCCGCTTTTTTTCCTCCTAAATGTTCAGAGGAATATTTAAGTTCTTCGTGCAAAATTTGAAGAATTTAGTTCTATTAGTTTCCCAGATAAAAGAATTTTTGTATTTAATTAATATGGGAGGTGTCGCTCCCCTCATGGGTAGTCCGCCAATTTATTACCCAAAATGTTTAAATGGATGTTAATGTTATTCGTGCAAAATTTTAAGATTCTAACTGTAATAGTTTCGAAGATAAACGAATTTTTGTATTTAATTTGCCACGCCACCTAATGCTAGTCCGCCTACTTTTTGTCCTATTTAATCATATTGACACTCAAGTGGAACCGACAAAATATTATCTCAAATATACGGATTTAATATTTTCTTAATATGGGCGTGGCTCCCCGCCCACTTCGAAGTTCAAAATAAAAAGTAGCCCATTACCTATTCCAGACATGCAGGAATACTCTGTGAAAATTTTAAGAAAATCGGTTCAGCCGTTTAGTTGTCTATAACGTTCAAACATATAAACATACAAACAAACACACACACATTCATTTATATATATATAGATAGATACATAGGTAAATTTAATACATTGAGTGTTTTTCTTTAATATTTTAAATTGAGAAAACTATACCTTGAAGTATCTTCAGATCAATGGTAACAAATACGCTCTGAAACCTCTTTTTATACAAATTAAAAAATAAAATTCCTTTATCTTAACATAAGTAAATTGAATACTTTGAGTATTTTTGAAAGTATTCTAGAGAAGAAAATGTTTAATATAAATAGAAAATAATACCCTTAGAATAATAGAATAGAATAAATAGAATAAATAATACTATTAGAGTGTTCAAAATAAATCATGACCATACTCAACATCATAAAATATACCTTCATTAATGTCAACAGCCTTACTCAAGATTACTTTTTTCATATAAACAAACTAAAATACTCAAAATGCAAGTCATCCTCAAATTTCATAAAAATATTTTCTTCTTCATTGAAAACAAAAACAACTGTTGCTTTCCCAATTCATTTTCTTCTTCATTGAAAACAAAAACAACTATTGCCCTCCCATTTCATTTTATTCTTCATTGAAAACAAAAACAACTATTGCCTTCCCATTTCCATACTACTTACATTGTATATTCAATATTATTTATAATTTTATTTTTGTTCATTTCGTTGAAGGAGTAATGCTTTCAAAATAAAACTTTTACAATTTGATCTAATTTTTAGAGTCCAACGTTTTACAATTTTTGGAAGTGTACCAGTCAACAGTTGGAATATTAATATTAACAGATTTCCTGAAAATTATCTTATTATAAGGTAATAATTCTAATTTTTTCATACATAAACGTATTACTTTTTTAAATAAGTTGTTAAATTAATTTCCTTTCCATGTTGGTGAGTATACAAATAGAAGAGGAGAAAACTCATCTTCTAGAAGGAGAGAAAACTTAACTTCTAGAAGATAAGATAGGTACACTTTTAGAAGATAAGATAAGAACACTTCTAAATGATACTAAGAAGTCACTCCAAAAAGTGACTTTCTAGTCACATCTGGAAGAGTCTTTGGCAATACCATACTTCCAAGAGTCACCTAGAAGTTTCTTCTGTGGGTCTTCATGAAGAGTCTTCCACGTTACGCTTAGACGTTACCCAGCTCGGCATCAGTTCTTCCCGACTTGTGACAAGAATTCGTATACTTCCGCAATATCGCTGGCGAGCTTTTAGCACGTTTGAAAGTTTCACACGGGTAACTTCCGCAATTAGGGTTTCGGGAAATGTAGTGATTTTTAGCTTCCCGATTCTCGGGAATTTTAGTCGGGAATCCTGGGAATTAAAAACTAGTAAAAATGCAACCATGCTTATTGTAACACATTTTATACAACAAAAATGGACAGGTGTTCCTTCAAAAAGTTGCCCGCGGGACATTTCAATACATACTCATATGTATGTATTTATAAAGAAAAAAATAAAGTATTTTATTTACTTTATTTAAATAAAGATTGGCTATCGTTTCCTCAGCTCTACTACCGTTATCTCTAAAATATCGTTACCGAACTACCGTTATTTTATATTATTTTTAAATAATTTTTCCTATATTACACCTTTAAAATATATCACTACCATTACCGATAAAACAACGTTACCGAAATAATCCAAATACCGTTACCCTTATCTTTTCACTGCTTCAAAACTATTGCCAACCCTGACTTTATATATACATATTTCTAAGTAACATGATATGTTAAAAAAATTAAAAAAACATCGCGTAAACGCTTTTTTAATTATTTTTTTTTTATTTTATCGGGAATTCCCGGGTTCCGGGTGAATATTTTTTTCCCGATTCCCGGGAATCAAAAAAACGTCGGGAATTTGGAAATCCTATCAGCAATAGAAAATGTTTTTAGGGAACTACCCCGGGGTCATGGTATATTAATTAATAATTGCCCAGGGTTGGCAAAGTTGGTACAATTGTACTTTTTTTGGTACAATTCAATCCTCAAAAGTACAATGGTACACCAATGACCCATTTTGCACAATTTGAAATTCATTTCCTTATTGAAATAATAATCTAAAATTGTACTTATGACACAAAGTTCAAAGGTAGGAAGTGCTTCGATAAATTCTGAAGAGGAAAAAGATAATTCTTGTTTTTATTCTCTCATATTGTTTAGAAACCTAAAAGAGATTACAACCAGACAAACAGTAATAGTTTTCAACAATTATTTATTTAGGATTATTTTTTTATCGGATCGCTAAAATGTTAAATAATTTTAAGGGTCTTTTAACTCCTATTTTGAATAGACTTTTAAAGTATATTTTACTAGACTTTGGCCTATTCTCATGAATTTTCTATGGTCTGGTCTATAAATTAGTCTAACGACTACTAAGTCTATAAAGTAGCCTTTGCGTTATTTACCGTAAACAATTCTATTTGCCTTTCGACTATTATAGTCTACTCTATTGTGTACTCCATGGGGAGCCTATAGACTGTCTAGTCTATGGACCAATCTAGTGACCAAATGAACTTGTTTATTGTCTATTCTTATGACTATGGGCTAATACAAATGAACTGAATTTGAAAGTGCTTCATATTGATATAAAATTTTGTTTCAAAAACTACGTGTTAATTGCATTGATTTGTTTTTGTACGAATAAGAAGAATAACAAAACGAGTTTCCGAGTACGAGAAACTTCGCACCACGAGAGAGATGAATGACATTTCTTTCTCTTTCTCGCTCACGCAAAATCAAAAGTATCCCAAAAATAGTTTCCTGTGTGGACCGGCAGTAACTCTCGCATCGAGAAATTTCTCGAACGAAACAGTGAAATTGAAGAAAAAATAATGGAATTGAAACAAAATATCATGTCTCACATGCAAGTGTTTCTGTAAATTCTTTTTGTGAGAGCTATCTGTCATTTAAGTTTTTTGACGTAAGTTATTGGAAAACTGTGAGTAAAAGTGTTTCTGTATGAAAATTTTGTGAGAAGTTTCTCACATGTCTCAACTGTCAAAAACTGACATTTTAAAACGGTGCGGAAAGTAAAATTTTAAGAAAAACGTTTAATTTAAACATGAATTCTATAAAATAATGAAAAAGTAATGATGTTTTTATGATTAATTAAGACTAAAATTAATATTGTTCACTACTCCTTAGAAAATTCGAGGAAATTCCGATATACAGAACCGAAAACTGAAAGAGCACGTGGGCATAGAATTTGCCAGGGGAGAATTTATTGGTATAATTTTATGAATACTTTTCATTTAATTTCTATATTTTTTGTTTATTTAAAATTCGTTTATAAAATTATTTGGCAATTTTGGATTTCTTCTTTTTATTTTTAAGTTTTTGACAGCCGGTAAAATGACTGTTGATCATACAAGCGCAGCGAGCTCTCAATTGAGCTCTCTGGTTTATTTTCTAACACACGTACGTAACTTCCAAACTAAGAGAATCAGTGATTAAAATTACTAATATATTAGTAACCAAAATGCATATTTTCTCCTATGCATACGTATGTAATATTAAAATATAAATATATTTTATGAATATAATATATTTAATTGCTCCCATTCGAAATATTTCTAGTATTTTTGCTAAAAATATTTACCCATACAAACTATTGCATATTACAGCTTACAGACAAATATAAAATGTTTTCACATACAATATATTACGCAGCAACTCGCTAACATATTTATAATACCCACATATATTTCATATGGCTTGCCTATAATATTAAAATATTTTCCTACACAAATTATTCGAAGTCAACAATATTGAAGCCATGCAAGCAGTAATATACGAACATGAAATGTACGCAAGCAGAGCATATATGTGCCGACGAAAACACGAAACAAAACGATAGTCGCGACTATCAGGTTACAATATTTTTACTATCAAACTTAAATATTATTTACTATAGGAAATGACTTATGGTCAGAGTTTAAATATTAGTAGATGCTTTTATATTTTTATTTTTGACTTTGCAATAAATATGCATTTACCTCATATTTAAAAATATGCATATTTAAAAAATGGTTCTGTTCAAAATATTTCTAGTATTTTTGCTAAAAATATTTACCCATACAAACTATTGCATATTACAGCTTACAGACAAATATAAAATGTTTTCACTTACAATATATTACGCAGCAACTCGCTAACATATTTATAATACCCACATATATTTCATATGGCTTGCCTATAATATTAAAATATTTTCCTACACAAATTATTCGCAGTCAACAATATTGAAGCCATGCGAGCAGTAATATACGAACATGAAATGTACGCAAGCAGAGCATATATGTGCCGACGAAAACACGAAACAAAACGATAGTCGCGACTATCAGGTTACAATATTTTTACTATCAAACTTAAATATTATTTACTATAGGAAATGACTTATGGTCTAAAATTTAACATTTCATGTTGAACTTGAAAAATTATAAAATGTGAAAAATGTATGCAAGATATAACCAAATTTTATTTAGAAAATAATTGAAAACGTTTATATCTATGTATGTTTTATGTATATTATGGGAAAAATGTATGCATGAAATAACCAAATTTTAATTAGAAAATTTTTGAATTGAATTATTGAATGTATGTATTTATTAAATTTATGTTTAATTTTTATGTGGAGTATTAAAATGTATGTATTTGTATTGATTGTAATATAATTAGAAAAAAATTATATAAATACTTAGAGGATCATATGAATGTAAAAATATATTCAAATATGTATATATGTAAAAAATTGTTTTTACAGGCTATATTTAAACATATTGTTTGTAACAGGATGACAATAAGTTTGTAAACAGGTAGTAATGCATTAGTAGTGTCTATGAAATGATCAATAATGAAGGAAATTATAGGTATTTTAGAAATTTGTAACAGGATAGCAAAAAATTAAGAGGGGACATAAAAACATAAAAATTTGTTTTTGTAATTTTACATTGTGAAAGGTTAAAACAACAAAAATGTATGAGTGTATTACATACATATACAAGTATGTTTTTCATATGCATCCCTACAAACATTTTCTATTGCGGAAGTTACCCGTGTGAAACTTCCAAACGTGCTAAAAGCTCGCCAGCGATGTTGCGGAAGTATAAGAATTCTTGTCACCAGTCGGGAAGAACTGATGCCGAGCTGGGGAACGTCTAAGAGTAACTTGGAAGATACTTCTGGAAGACCCGCAGAAGAAACTTCTAGATGACTCTTGGAAGTAAGGTATTGCCAAAGACTCTTCTAGATGTGACTAGGAAGTCACTTCTTGAAGTGACTACCTAGTATCCTCTAGAAGTGTTCCTATCTTATCTTCCAGAAGTTGAGTTTTCTCTTCTTCTAGAAGATGAGTTTTCTCTTCTTCCAGAAGAAGAGTATTCTCTTCTTCTTGAAGATGAATATTCTCTTCTTCTAGAAGATGAGTATTCTCGTCTTCTAGAAGATGAGTTTTCTCTTTTTCTATTTGTATACTCACCAAAATAAAATCTATAAAAATAAATCTAAATAAAATGAAATTTTATAGTTTTTATTGAATTAATTGAAATTAAAATAGTAGAAAATATAATTGATTTAACAACTAATCTAAAAAAAGTAATATATGTACATTAGACCGAAAATATTTTCGCTTAAGTGTTGTCCATTCGTGAGCTGGACAGTTTTAAAGAAAATATCGTATGGGAACACGATTCTTCATGTTAAATTCAATATTTTATCCAGCTTCAAAAAATCTTTGTTATGTTTTATAATGGTTCCCAAAATATTTCTAGTCTATCGATGGCCGTTCGTGAGCTGAACCGGTTACAAAAAAGTCCCTTTTTAGTTATTTTGTTTTAAATTATACAGCATTTCATAAGCAATATATACAGTATGTGGTATCATTTGAAAGGTTTTTTGAAGCCAAGTCTAGTGGTGCGCAAAATTTGCAAAATTGTGCATATATTTAATTTTTCTTAGTAAAAACCTAACAGTTTTAAATATTTTGGAATATGACAATTATAAGCAAACGGTTATTTATGATTAATACATCATTGGACGCGACTTTAAAATACCTTTTAAACGATACCCCGAATTGGATATTTTGTTTCAAAACAAACAAAAATTTAAAAAAAATAATTTTTTAATTTGGTCCAGCGGTCACTTAAGATATTTTGGGAATCATCATAAAACAAAGCAAGGTAAATTTTGGGAGGGGTAACAAAAACACGTTTTTGCTTTCCATACAGAGTGAGTCGGTCTAATGTACATATGTATCAAAAATTTAGAATTATTACCTTATAATAAGATAATTTTCAGGGAATCTGTATTAATATTCCAACTGCTGACTGGTATACTTCAAAAAATTGTAAAACGTTGGACTCTAAAATATTTTTGTAGTTCTTCATCAATTTTATGATTATCCCATCAAATTGTAAGAGTTATATTATGGAACGCATTAATCCTTCAACGAAATAAACCAAAATAATCTTATAATTAATATTGAATATACATACTTTTGTATTTATTGAAATTACCAGTTATACTTTAGGAAGCAATAAAAATAGGATTCTCTCATGTCCAATACATTTACCACCAAAGTTTAAACGGTCAGATCCATTTTTACATTTTCTGCAAATAATCGACATTTTTAATGGAACCACGTGATGAAATAAGACATATATAACTTACCAGATCCCTTTTTTATACCCACCATCAAAAAAGATGGGGGGTATATTGATTTTGTCATTCCGTTTGTAACACATCGAAATATTGATCATAGACCCACAAAAGTATATATATTCTGGGTCCTCATTAAATTCTAAGACGATCTAGCCATGTCTGTCCGTCTGTCCGTCCGTCCGTCTGTCTGTCTGTCTGTCTGTTGAAAGCACGATAGAGTCCGAATGGAAAGAGCTAGAGGGTTGAAATTTCACATAAATATTTCTTATAGGTAAGGTTTGTTTGGTATTGAAAATGGGCAATATCGGTCCACGTTTTCGGATAGCCCCCATACAAGTGGCCCTCGAAAAGCAGCTTTAACAGCCATAACTTGTTTAAAAATACGAATATAGCGATGAAATTCGACATAAGTAAGTTTCTTGTGATCCAAAAATTTTATGAGGATCGGTCCATAATTGACCCTACCCCCCATATAAGGTCCCCTTCAGAAAATGACTTTAACGCTCATTACTGGCTTAAAAATTCTAGTATATAGATGAAATTCGTCATAAGTAAGTTTCATACGAGTCAAAATCTATCTAAAAAATGTTATGTTGATCGGTCCATGATTGACCCTACCCCCCATATAAGGTCCCCTTCAGAAAATTCCTTTAACGCTTATAACTGGCCTAATAATACGAATATATAGATGAAATTCGACATAAGTAAGTTTCATTCGAGTCAAACGAGGTTTGATGGTGGGTATATAAGATTCGGCATAGCCGAATATAACACTCTTACTTGTTTAAATTATTTACAGTCACTAACGATAGAAACACCTTAACGACCCTAAACGGGATATTGCTTTTGACACTAATATTGCAATACTATTTTTTGTTGGCTCTCTTCTAATACTTAGGTTCAATATCTTGGGAACGGCATGCTAAATATTAAGAATATTAGTATCATATGATAGGTCATAGAAAGACCTGGTGTTAATAACTAAAAAGTACCTATAATTAGAATAATTAAATCCAAAGCTATATGAAAATTAATAAAATTGTATTTATTTAAGAAAGGTGGGTTTAAAACTATCTGGTTTCAATATTAAATATCTTATATGGGCAATTTCGTGTCGAGTGACCCAAGTCAAAAAATAATTTATGTATAAAACAGTAGTATTAATTTCAATATAATGATTCCAGACCTAAATGCGCAAATAGTTTTAAAAATATTGAAAGTTAAGATTTAACTCAAATAAATCTAAATATGTTAAAAATGTAATGTTCATCAAATGAAAGCCGAAATGTACAACTTGAAAAAGTCTTTAAATGCTTATACCTCCTAAACGAATTAAGAGAGAGTCGAAATTTAATATAAAAAAATTTTTAATTAAACATATTAGACTTTTTTAAACATAATGGAAATGGAAGCCGTTTAGAGTTGTTAACATATTCCTAAAATAGTATTTTAATATGACAACTTACTTTTTAATTTTATTTATATAATCCTTCCTTATACTTTTTGGTATATATTTAATACACTTCGCCAATTGAGAAAACCTTCTTAAATGTTTATTAACAGTTGATTTTTAACACAACACTGTCATATTGTTTTTTATTACTTAAGATTCACAATATTTTAATTACACTATTTTTCTATGAACATTAAATTCAATAACTCATTTAAGTTTTACGATGAATAATTAAAACTGAACATGACTGAACAAAACACAAAACATCACTGAACTTAGCAAAATTTCTGCATTATTTATTTTTATTTTTTTTTTCACGCTAAAAAATGGAGTATTTATATTTTTTTGTTTTTGTACTCTTCTTACTATCATCCGGAAGTAACCTAAAAGTATACTTCCAGACGGCGAAAACTAGAAATCAATGTATTTTGTTTTTGTAAAATGTGTGCTCTCGTCTGACAATTGTACAGAAGTGACTACAATCCACACTTCCAGATGAATAAAATACAACATTAATGTGAACACTCTTCAAACTGTCTTCCAGAAGTGACATAAACGTACAAATCAAGAAGATACAAATTAGGAAACAATGTATTTTGTTATTGTAAAATGTGTGTTCTCACCCAACTCTCTTACAGAAGTCACTAAAACGTATACTTCCAGATGAAAAAAATTCAACAGACATGGTTTTTTGTTTAAGCAAAATGGATGCACTCTTCTAACTATCATCCGGAAGTAACTTAAAAGTATATTTCTAGAAGACGAAAATTCGAAATCAATGTATTTTGTTTTTGTAAAATGTGCGTTCTCGTCTGACAATCGTCCAGAAGTGTTTCTGACGTGGCGTCTGGGGTGATGCGCAATAGTTTTCTCTTTTAAATGTTTGAAGGGATGTGTCACATTTCTATAAATTATTATTACATACACTCAATTATCTTACAATAATGAATGAACAGGCGCGAAGAAAAAAATATATAGGTGTTAATAAATTTGCATATGCCATTGCCAACCTTTTGAATTTGCATGAGAGAGACTAAATAATAATGATATTTCTTTCCTCTTCTCCCCACCACAAATTCAAGTAAAGCAAAAAAAAAGGATCTTGCGTAAACCATCGTTAAGGAATGTGCGTAAAATGATAAAGTAGGAAGAGAATTTCTACTACAGGTCATTTTTATGACGAATGTATTTTTGCATCACACGTACATATCTTCTTCCCTCCACCAATTCAGGGAAAAAATGACCTATCGTAATCCACCGTTATGGAATGTGCGTGAAAAGTAGGAAAGAAAAGTGCTGTTACAGGTCATTTTTATGACGAATGTGTTTTTTGTTATTGTTTCACACATACTTACATACATACATATGTATATACAAAACCAGATATAAATGGTGTTGCATATTTGAATATATTTTTACATTCATATGATCCTCTAAGTATTTATATAATTTTTTTCTAATTATATTACAATCAATACAAATACATACATTTTAATACTCCACATAAAAATTAAACATAAATTTAATAAATACATACATTCAATAATTCAATTCAAAAATTTTCTAATTAAATTTGGTTATTTCATGCATACATTTTTCCCATAATATACATAAAACATACATAGATATAAACGTTTTCAATTATTTTCTAAATAAAATTTGGTTATATCTTGCATACATTTTTCACATTTTATAATTTTTCAAGTTCAACATGAAATGTTAAATTTTAGACCATAAGTCATTTCCTATAGTAAATAATATTTAAGTTTGATAGTAAAAATATTGTAACCTGATAGTCGCGACTATCGTTTTGTTTCGTGTTTTCGTCGGCACATATATGCTCTGCTTGCGTACATTTCATGTTCGTATATTACTGCTTGCATGGCTTCAATATTGTTGACTTCGAATAATTTGTGTAGGAAAATATTTTAATATTATAGGCAAGCCATATGAAATATATGTGGGTATTATAAATATGTTAGCGAGTTGCTGCGTAATATATTGTATGTGAAAACATTTTATATTTGTCTGTAAGCTGTAATATGCAATAGTTTGTATGGGTAAATATTTTTAGCAAAAATACTAGAAATATTTCGAATGGTAGCAATTAAATATATTATATTCATAAAATATATTTATATTTTAATATTACATACGTATGCATAGGAGAAAATATGCATTTTGGTTACTAATATATTAGTAATTTTAATCACTGCTTATGGTCTAAAATTTAACATTTCATGTTGAACTTGAAAAATTATAAAATGTGAAAAATGTATGCAAGATATAACCAAATTTTATTTAGAAAATAATTGAAAACGTTTATATCTATGTATGTATGTTTTATGTATATTATGGGAAAAATGTATGCATAAAATAACCAAATTTTAATTAGAAAATTTTTGAATTGAATTATTGAACGTATGTATTTATTAAATTTATGTTTAATTTTTATGTGGAGTATTAAAATGTATGCATTTGTATTGATTGTAATATAATTAGAAAAAAATTATATAAATAATTAGAGGATCATATGAATGTAAAAATATATTCAAATATGCAACACCATTTATATCTGGTTTTGTATATACATATGTATGTATGTAAGTATGTGTGAAACAATAACAAAAAACACATTCGTCATAAAAATGACCTGTAACAGCACTTTTCTTTCCTACTTTTCACGCACATTCCATAACGGTGGATTACAATAGGTCATTTTTTGCTTTACCTTTGAATTGGTGGAGGGAAGAAGATATGTACGTGTGATGCAAAAACACATTCGTCATAAAAATGACCTGTAGTAGAACTTCTCTTTCCTACTTTATCATTTTACGCACATTCCTTAACGATGGTTTACGCAAGATCCTTTTTTTTTGCTTTACTTGAATTTGTGGTGGAGAGAAGAGGAAAGAAATATCATTATTATTTAGTCTCTCTCATGCAAATTCAAAAGGTTGGCAATGGCATATGCAAATTTATTAACACCTATATATTTTTTTCTTCGCGCCTGTTCATTCATTATTGTAAGATAATTGAGAGTATGTAATAATAATTTATAGAAATGTGACATATGTATATGTACATGCATATGAAAAACATACATGTATATGTATGTAATACACTCATACATTTTTGTTGTTTTAACCTTTCACAATGTAAAATTACAAAAACAACTTTTTATGTTTTTATGTCCCCTCTTAATTTTTTGCCATCCTGTTACAAATTTCTAAAATACCTATAATTTCCTTCATTATTGATCATTTCATAGACACTACTAATGCCTTACTACCTGTTTACAAACTTATTGTTAGTGTTTCTTCTTTATATTCATATCATCCTGTTACAAACAATATGTTTAAATATAGCCTGTAAAACAATTTTTTACATACATATATACAGCTGTGGTCAGCTAATTGGAAACGCTCTCGTTATATTACTGCTTGACGTGATTTGTATAAAATTATGAAAATATTACGTTACATTTTTTGTTCGAAACACATGTATTTTATAAATTGATGTTGTTATAATAAAATGGAATGCATTTTGTTGTGGAACATTTCTTATTTACTTTTCAATTTTAAATTTGGTGAAAATCGCCCAAAGCTAAATCAAAGAAATTGCGACAACTAATTGGAAACGGCCATATTTTATAAAATTTTTTTTTTTAAGTTAAATCTAATTTTGATAAAAAATGTAATTGCATTTGGGTATATATTGTTTCTAATTTATAAGAAATTTTACATCATTATTTTTAGGCTAAGAATGAAAATAGGCCAAAGAAATTCTCTTTCCTTGGGTAGATCTATTTTTGAACATCATAAAGCTTGTAAATCTTAAAAGGATATAGGAGAAGAGCCCTATTGTTCAAAAAAATATATTTTTAATCGTTTATAGCATTTTAAGAAATATGACACTGATACTAACGCTCCACGTGAAAAATTTTCCGAAAAAATATCAGCCCATCCCAAACCGGATAATAAGACAAATCTCTAAAGCTGGCCCAAAGCCAACTATTTCGCGATTTTTGACGGAATCGGGGCATCTTGAGAAAGGGCGGAAGAAACCTTTTCCAACTAAAATTCAAAGAATTTGCAATATCTCTTGTATATGAAATATCGTGTTGAATTGACCTGATCTTATCAAAATTAGACGGTTAATCAGTGGAATTATTTACTTCGGAGCTTTGAAACAGAGATTAATCGTATTATACCTCAATATACAAGGTACAATAAATGGTAAAAGGTGTGGCAGATTTTCGAATGAGATATGGCAAATTCTTTAAACTTTAGCTGCTAAAGGTTTCCTTCGCGATTCTCTTCCAATATGCCCTGATTCCACCAAACATCGTGAAATAGTTGGCTAAGATAACGTTATATCTAATTTTTCTCAAATTTACCGCTGGATGCCCGTGGATGATTCCTTTGGGCCAGCTTTAGAGATTCGTATTATCATCCGGTTTGGGGGTGGGCTGATGTTTTTCTGGAAAATTTTTGACGTAGAGCGTTAGTATCAGTGTCATATTTCTTAAAATGCCATAAACGATCAAAAATATATGTTTTTGAACAAAAGGGCTGTTCTCCTATATCTTTTTACGATTTACAAGCTTTATGAAGTTCAAAAATGGATCTACCCAGGGAAGGAATATTTCTTTGTTCTATTTTCATTATTAGTCCTAAAAATAATGATGTAAAATTTCTTATAAATTAAATTAATAATAATATTTACCAAAGTACAATTAAATTTTTTATCAAAATTAGATTTAACTTAAAAAAATTTTAATAAAAAATGGTCGTTTCCAATTAGTTGTCGCAATTTCTTTGATGTATCTTTGGGCGATTTTCACCAAATTCAAAATTGAAAAGGAATTAAGAAATGTTCCACAACGAAATGCATTTCATTTTATTATAACAACATCAATTTATAAAATACATGAGTTTCGAACTGAAAATCTAACATAATATTTTCATAATATTATACAAATCATGTCAAGCTGTAATATAAAGAGAGTGTTTCCAATTAGCTGACCACAGCTGTACATATTTGAATACACCTGTCCCTCGATTTGCACGACAGATTCGTTCCCGAAAAAATTGTGTAAAACGAATTCAAAAAAATTTGTATTGAAAATCGTGTAAATCGAAAAAATTACAAAAACTGGTATATATAGTATTTTTTTAATATACTTTTATTTGTTTTAATGTGAATAACATAACAAAGCAAACAAAAATAAAAATTCCATTTTATTTCACAACCAAAATAGTTATAAAATTCATAAAACTTAAAAATTAAATGCAATACAAATTGGAAAAAAACAAAAATATACATACAAAAATATTATGAGCAAAAAATCAATACATAAGCCGTTAAGCAAAAAAATAAGTTATATTCAACCAATTTCAGTATATGTACCTACATAATCGAGGAATCCCCTTTTAAATATCGTTGATTATTATCGTTATTTTTAAAAAACTGTTAAATAACCTGTACAATTTTAGTATTTATATTGTTTAAGTACACAAACGGGAAATTCCCTTTCTAATGCTATTATTAATGTTGCCAGAATAATATTTATTATCTGTATTTTTAATAAAATAGTTAAATTTCAGTAAATAAATGTTGTTTTAGTTATTTATTTACAATAAATTGTGTCGAAAGCTTGTTTTCATTTAAATAAAAAAATCGTGCAAAACGAGATATTTTTCATCCCTCGATTTACACGAGAAATAAAAAAATCGTGTTAAATCGAAATCGTGCAAAACGAGGGATAGGTGTATATTTTTACATTCATATGATCCTCTAAGTATTTATATAATTTTTTTCTAATTATATTACAATCAATACAAATACATACATTTTAATACTCCACATAAAAATTAAACATAAATTTAATAAATACATACATTCAATAATTCAATTCAAAAATTTTCTAATTAAAATTTGGTTATTTTATGCATACATTTTTCCCATAATATACATAAAACATACATACATAGATATAAACGTTTTCAATTTTCACATTTTATAATTTTTCAAGTTCAACATGAAATGTTAAATTTTAGACCATAAGTCATTTCCTATAGTAAATAATATTTAAGTTTGATAGTAAAAATATTGTAACCTGATAGTCGCGACTATCGTTTTGTTTCGTGTTTTCGTCGGCACATATATGCTCTGCTTGCGTACATTTCATGTTCGTATATTACTGCTTGCATGGCTTCAATATTGTTGACTTCGAATAATTTGTGTAGGAAAATATTTTAATATTATAGGCAAGCCCCATATGAAATATATGTGGGTATTATAAATATGTTAGCGAGTTGCTGCGTAATATATTGTATGTGAAAACATTTTATATTTGTCTGTAAGCTGTAATATGCAATAGTTTGTATGGGTAAATATTTTTAGCAAAAATACTAGAAATATTTTGAACAGAACCATTTTTTAAATATGCATATAATATGCATTTACCTCATATTTAAAGGTAAATGCATATTTATTGCAAAGTCAAAAATAAAAATATAAAAGCATCTACTAATATTTAAACTCTGAAGAGAATGATAGCTTGGAAGTTTTTTGATGGAGTTACACATAGAGAAATCTCTGTTGTTAAACATAAAGAGAGGTTCTTGTTTGCCGAAAGTTATTTTTGCATATGAGAATATTTGATATTTAATATTTATTTTAATTTTAAAATATCTCAAGAAAAATTATCAGTAAATACGTAAAAAAAATTTATTTAAAGAATTTTTTTCTGTATAATTGTAAAAAATAATGGGAATTTTAATAAATGTGAATCAACGACATAATCCTGTAAATATTGTCAGTTAATTGATATTTATAGTACTGTATATGAGCGCAAAAGTTGTTGGAGGATATTTTTATACACCTAACGATCCATTATTTGTTTCATTTTTCAAAATCTTCCATTATTTCTTTACTTTTATTTACATGGAGTATATATTAAAATTCATTTTGTATCTAAAATTGCAAATAAATGCATTTCCGAGAACAATGTTCAAAAATAATAGGCCGTGTTTAAATTTTTTCCAATCCTATTCACAAAAAATCCAGAAATTTTAATGTTTTTTGTTATTTATAATACAGTACACTGTAAAGTAGTGAACTCACTACACCAAAAACACTAAAAAATTTTGTAAACTTTTCTTTCAGTGCATGGAATGCAAAAACACAAAGTGAAGTAGTGTTAGTGTGGAAAGAAAATTTTACGTTCTGCCGATGTGTGAAGTAGATCTACTATCTACTTTTGTGAGCGTCACGCTTATGAAGCATAGTATGTAACTTGATGCGTAGGATGCAAAGAATGTATGAAAAGCACGAAATTCTTTGCCGCGAAGACGTGTAGTGTGGACTTCCAGCTTTACCGCTTAACTTACTTGGAAAGAAGTTGTTGATGTTTTGTTTTTAATAATAAACAGAGCCAGCTAGAATACAAACAAGGGAAAATAAAGTACTTCTATATCGGATTAAAAGAAAGTCATTACTAGAGTACTTCTAAGTAATACAGACGGTAAGTAGTTGTCATAGAAAAGTATGTTGTTGAGTAAGTACAAGTAATTACCAGATTTTTGCTGGGTTTATATACGAAATCTGAATTTGCATTTTGTAATTGCTATTGTTTACAAGTTTAATACAATCATTTTAATTTTATTCTACGAATTTTTAAAAAACCCAATGTAGAGCACTTTAAGAGATATAATTTTTTTTGTCGGCCACGCCTACTTTTGAGTGGACGGTGCTCCAAAGTTTAATACATTTTTGTCTAAATCTCGAAAACTGTTTACAATAAAAATTAATAATCAAATTAATGGTATTACAAATACCTTTCCAATGATATATAACATGATACTAATATATGGGCCATCTTTGGGTTTTTTTCGAAAAATATATATTTTGACCCCACTTTTTTTTCATCTAAAATAATAAAGATTAATAAAGATTTCCTAACCATATTATTCCTTAATAAAAAACTCAATATCTTGGCTTTTAAACAATCTAATTTATATACTTACCTATAAAGACATTTTTTTCCCATTTTTAAGATAAACCTCAAAACTATCGGGTCAAAAAATATGATTGCCTAAATGGAACTAGTACCAAACTAGTATTTTACTAGTACCAAAATCACCAGTACTAGTTCCCGAGTCGCCATAATTGGTGGTTTTGCTCTTTTGCAATCCTCCTGCACAATTCCAAGTGAAAATTACTACACAACTAGTTTTTTTAAGGCTTTATTTCTAAAGATAAAAAAAAAAATACAATAAAAAATGTTGTAAACAAAGTATAACAAGTAGTCCGACTCTTTGACAGCAGTACCTAACTCTAAGCATGTGTTAGTGAAAAAGTACCTAACTCTAAATTTGTATTAATAACAAAAATGTATATGTATTAGAGCATTTAAAATTTTCACCAGACATACAGAGTTTTATAAAAATTCATAAAATTTTATTTGTTTGAATTTTCAATACAAAAAAATGTAACTCTGCTTCTAAATTAAAATTCTACCACAACAAAAAATAAATGTCAATAATAAATAAAAAATAAAATTTTCAGTTTGCTCAAAATAAACGGAATTTTAAAGAAAAAATTTCGTAAAAGTATTTTAAAAAATTTTACTTTTTATGTGGACAGGTGAGTTTTCGCGTGGAACCAGCTATTTATTCGAAAATGTAAGTAGAGATTTGAAGTATTTTGACACAATAATATTTCTCACCAAGGTGTTGAATTCACACAGCACCCGTAAATGTGGAGGTGGAATATCGTGTACGTGAGAGTCGGACTACTTGTTATACTTTGGTTGTAAATACATTTACCTAACAATTCAATATGAAAGTTTGAAGAAATTATTTTCAGGTACATATCTCCAGTTCGTTATAAAAACATTTGCCGTAGGATAAAACAAATATTAAACTTATTGCAGTTTTTAAATTTAATAGACGTACATAGGGATTTTCCTGAAGGGATATGTTTGAAAATATCGTTATTTATGCAAAATTTGAAACATTTTTTAATAATTTAAAAAAAGAATTTTTTCCAACACATGTCAAACAAAGATCAGTCTACAAGTGGCGCCATTCAACTACTCCTAGTACTAGTATTTTTCCATATAAACTCTAACCCAATCTGTACTAGTGTTTGTTGTTTTAGTATTAGTACTAGTGGCATTAAGACAATTATCGCTTCATTTCCTGCAGGGTCCTTTTTTTGTATATCATGTTATATATCATTAGAAAGGTCTTTGAAATACCTTTCATTTGATATATATCGGTCTAAATGTTTATTCTTCGAGATATAGCCATTAATATTTTGAACTTTAAAGGCCCTCCACCCTAAAGTAGGCGTGACCGACAAAAAAATTTTACGTCATTACCCTCAAAATCGAACTATCTATGAGTGGCGAAATTTTTGAAGCGATTTGAAAAATGTCACTAAAACCGACTTAAGCCAATTGTGTTTTATTATAAATTGGTATAGCCGTTAGATTTGACGGATATATTCATCAAGTATTATTATTATTATTAATCAACAATGACCGTTAAATACATACTTTTTTATTTGCTAACTGTGATGGATATATCCATCAAGCATGATCAGTCAATTGTGACTAATATTTATATCATCCTTGGTTAGACAACAACGAAAGAGTGAGGAGCTCAAATATATGTTTTAAAGTCGATAGAATTCATAAGTGCAAGGGAGAAGAAAAATCACATGTACACAAATGTTTCCATCACTTTTGTCCATTTGCCTTAAGAAACTGATAGAAACTTTGTTCTACGCAGTGATAGAAATAATTCATCAGTAGTGCCAATCAAATGACCGCTCAAATGACTGTCACTGTTCTTGTAGGGTTATTAAGTGTACACTCAAGAATTCAGTTAAGGTGGTGGCAGTTCTGCAACAACAACATTTTACATGTATTTTGTTTTTGCATTTGGTTTACGTAGATGTCAAAAACCATAAGTACTGCCAAATCATTTCATGAAAAATTTTTGTAAAATTTTTATATTTTTTTAAAAAATAAAAATAAAGATATTAAAATTTGTGAAGAAAATATATTCTGAATTGAATAATGTTTGTTTCTAACAAAAATTCTATTCCGTCAGATTAATTTGCAAAATTTAAGTGAATGTCTGAAGTTAAGTAAAGCTTAAATAAACATAAAGAAGACATATTCATGAAAAAATTATATAACGAATGAATCTTTTTTGCGAATGGATAATTCTACTCCGGTGGAGTAATTTTCAATATTTGGCCATAATGTAGCAGCCGTCGGACGGGTAAATACCTTATGTGGGTTTTGTTATATAAAGCGTTCCGGAACTGACTTTTTTAATTATTCTCTTTATTTACATAGTGTATATATAAAACAATATTTCTTAATTTGTTAAAATTTAATTGATTTCAAAATATTAATTAAGTTTTTTTCCGTTTAACGAAAATTTTTAAATATAAAAATGTAAACAATAAGAAACTGACAGTTACGTAAACCAGACGAATTGAGAAAAAATGATCAGCTGATTAATTAACACCACCATATCTGAATTCGCCTTGTGTACACTGATGTTGTCTCACCAGATGAAGTCATTTCATTTTGCGTCGAATTCATTAAATTTTTGATATATGGAGTTTGACAGCGTCGGTTTTGAGAGAGAATTTTTTATATATTGGGTTTGACAGCGTCGGGCTAAATTTGCATAAACAAAAAACAATCAGCTGTTGAAATCACTTCACCTTATCAGTTTCGCCATCACAGGGTATATAATTTGTGTTCGCATTGCCAAAAACTAAATAAAAATGAATTTATGCTTCTTTAAGGCGAATTCAGTTAAGGTGGTGGTAGTTCGTCAAAAACAAAATCAAGGCGAATTCAGATAAGGTGGTGGCAGTTCGGCTACAATAAAATTTTCCATTTTATTTTTTTTGCATTTGGTACGCACTGATGTCAAAAGCAATAATTGCGGCGAATTTATTTAATGAAACTATTTTGTGAAATTTTTATATTTTATAAAAAATACACATAAAAATATAAAATTTTCTGAAGATAATGTACCCTGAGTGGAATAACGTTTGTTCCAAAATGAAAAATTCTACTCCGGCAAATAATTTTGCAATACTTAAGTTTCTGCCAAAAATTATGAAAAATTAATATTTTTGTGAAAAATAAACATAACAAGTTAGAGTGTTATATTCGGCTATGCCGAATCTTAAATATCCTCCACCAGCAAGCTACTTTTTATTGAAACCCATCTAACTATCTAATTTTTAGATAAGTCGCCAAAATTTTTGTCGAACTAATTTTGATTAGGTCCAGAAAAATTTAGAATGATTTATCTATACACAGAACATACTTATGTCGAATTTTATCCTGATATAATAATTTAATAACGAATTAAGTGGTATTAAGTGATTTTCAACAGTTAACCTTATATGGGAGCTAAGACAACTTATGGACCGGTCCGGAAAAAATTCCGTATAATGATTTATATACATATATACAAAATACACATTTATGTCAAATTTTATACCTACATGTGTATAAAATGTGCGTTTAAGTAATTTTCAGAAATGACCCTTATATGGGAGTTGTGACCAAATATGGACCGATCCAGAAAAAATTGTATACCTATGTATAAAATGTGCGTTCAAGTAATTTTCAGAAATGGTCCTTATATGGGAGTTGTGACCAATTATGCACCGATCAGGAAACAATTTCGTATAATGCAGAAAAAGATCAAGTATAATTTTACTCCAATAGGTGCGTTTAGGTGATTTTAGGAATTGAACTTTATATAGGAGCTATGAGCAATTAAGGGCCTATCCGGAAAAAATTTCGTAGAGTGATTTATGTAAAGACAAAACATATAAGTGTCGAATTTTCTCAAGATAACTTTATTTGACAATGAAATATGTGCGTTTAAGTGATTCTCAGAAGTGGACCTTATATGGGAGCTATGACTAATAATGGACCGATCCGAGAAAAAGGTGGTTAAATGATTTGTATGTATACAAAACTTATTCAAGTCGAATTATATTCCTATAGCTTAAGAATTCAATGAAATATATGCGTGTAAGTGATTTTCGGAAGTGGACCTTATATGGGAGCTATGACCAATTATGGGCCTATCCAGAAAAAATTTCGTAGAGTGATTTATGTTTAGGCAAAACATATTTGTGTCGAATTTTATCAAGATAGCTTTACTTGACGTTGAGATATGTGCTTTTAAGTGATTTTCGTAAGTGGGCCTTATATGGGATCTATGACCAATAATGGACCGATCCGTAAAAAATTTTGTAGAAAGATTTGTATGTGTACAAAACAGATTTGTGTCGAATTTTATCCCGATAGCTTTATAATTCAATGAAATATATGCGTTTAAGTGATTTTCGGAAGTCGACCTTATATGGGAGCTATGACCAATTATGGGCCTATCCGGAAAAAATTTCGTAGGGTGATTTATATTTAGACTAAACATATTTGTGTCGAATTTTATCAAAATATCTTTATTTGACAATGAAATATGAGCTTTTAAATGATTTTCGGAAGTGGGCCTTATATGGGAGCTATGACCAATAATGGACCGATCCGCAAAAAATTTTGTAGAATGATTTGCATGTACACAAAACATATCCAGCCCGAATTTTATCACAATAGCTTTATTCATCAATGAAATATGTGCGTTTAGTTGATTTTCGGATGTGGACCTTATATGGGAGCTATGACCAATTGTGGACCGACTGAGATCTACGTTAGTAGTATGATTTCTGTTCATATTATATTTATATATACAAAATTTTGTGTTGATACCGATATATTTGAGGGAGTTATTAACGATAAACTAATTTCCGGGAATATATACCTTTGTATGGGGGCTATGGGAAAAATTGGATCGATTGTAAAGATTTTGAACATAATTAATCACTGTCCTGAAAAAATAATGTATGACAAAATTCATCGCAATATCTTTAGTAGTTTCTGAGAAAACTTCAAAAGAATTAGGAAAAAAACGTAATTTTTTTCGAGGTAGTCTGAAATTTTTACTCATAACTTTTTACGTTGTGAACCGATTTTGCTGATTTTCAATACCAAACTGCTTAGGATAATAATAAATGTTTTGGGTGAATTTGGTTGATTGCCTTTACTTAGTTTTAACGTGAGCGTGTTTTACACAGACAGACAGACAGACAGACGGACAGACGGACATAGCTAAATCGACTCAGAATTTCATAAGGACCCAGAATATATATACTTTGTTGGGTCTTAGATGAATATTTCTTGGTGTTACACACGGAACGACAAACTTATATATACCCTCTATCACCACTGATGGTGGTGGAGGGTATAAAAATGTAAAAATTTACGGAAAAATTATATACCGAATGAAAGATTCTTTGTTGTAAATGGAAAAAGCTATTTTTAAAATTTACACGTTGTAGTCAGCTGCCGCCGGACGGATAAATACCTCATATGGGTTTTGTTATAAAAAGCGTTCCGGAAAAGAATTTTGTTAGTTAATCACATTACATACACAGTGTAAATGCAAAACAGTTTATTAAATTTTTTTAGATCTCAAAATTGACCATAACATAGAAGACAGCTGCCGGCGGTCGGCGGTCGGCGGTCAGGTAAATACCTTATGTGGGGTTTTATATAAAGTGTTACGGAACAGAAGTTTTTTTAGTTAATCGCGTTATCTACAAAGTGTAAATATAAAATATAAAACAATATTGTTTAATTTTTTAAACATTTAGACTGTGTGCCAAACGGCAACTTTTATTGAATTTTTTGTTATTAAAATAAATTTCTACAATCATAAACTGAAATTATAAAATATTTTATTTTTAGTATTTTAAAATATTTCTTTACATTTGTCAAAAATTTATGTAGCCCTATGAGCTGGTAAAATTTTGTTTACCTCATATCTATCAGAAATTTACATTTTCAAGTAAATGTTACCGATTGGCACACACTCTTAATAAAAAAATATTATTGTTATATTAAGTTGGTACATGCGTACCAATTATTCATTATTTATTTTTCTCTGTTTCAACGGAAATTTTTACATATGAAAATGTAAACAATAACAAACTCTGACGTCAGTGCGTACCAGTCAAGTGAAGAAAACAATAATCAGCTGATTGAATAACACCACCTTATGCGAATTCGCCTTGATGCTTCTTCTTTAATGTATGGTTATTCTCAAGGCGAATTCAGATAAGGTGGTGTTATTCAATTAGCTGATTATTTTTTTTTTATCACTTGACTGGTGCGCACTGATGTCAGAGTTTGTTATTGTTTACATTTTTATATTTAAAAATTTCCGTTAAAACTTCGTTTGTATTTTGAATAATTTATGTAAAAAAACTGAAAATATCAAGCATTTTGTAAACGAATATTTTTCTTATATGTATGTACCAACTTAATATAACAATAAAATTTTTTTCTATTAAATGTTAACGAATTAAACAATATTGTTTTATATTTTATATTTACACTTTGTAGATAACGCGATTAAATAAAAAAATTTTGTTCCGGAACACTTTATATAAAAAACCCACATGAGGTATTTACCCGAACGGCGGCAGCAGTCTTCTATATTATGGTCAAATTTTGAGATCTAACAGAAAAATTAATAAATTGTTTTATATTTACACTGTGTATATAATGTAATTACTAACAAAATTCTATTCCGGAACTCATTTTATATCAAACCTGATATGAGGTATTTATCCGTCCGGCAGCTGACTACAACGTGGAAATCTTAAAAATTACTCCGCCGGAGTAGAATTTTCCATTCACAACAAAGATTCTTTCATTCGGTATATACTTTTTCCATTAAGTTTTACAATTTTATGTTTATTTTTCACAAAATTATTAATTTTACATCATTTTGTGCAAAAACTTAAGTTTTTTCAAAGCTCTAAAAGAATTCATTCCCTAATTCTTTTTTAGAAATTGAGTTATATTTTAAAGAATTAGCAATTCTTCAAACTCATTCCCTTTGATTTAATTCCTAGAATTAATTCTTGAAGCCTTCGATGTAGTCGAATTAATTTTCTAATGAATTAATTCATATAGAATGTTAAATTCCTTCTGAATAAATTAATTTTTTTTGCATTCAATCTGTTACAAATTGAATTAAAATAAATTTAAAGAATTCCTATTGATTTTTAAATTCTTTCTGAATGATAAAAATTTTGTTTTAATTCAAACTATTACAAATTGAATTTAAAAATTTTTTAACCATTCAATTTGAAATAGATTGAATGAAAGTTTTGTTTTATAATTCAATACAGAATGCTTGTATATTAAACATTGAATTAAACATTTTTTCTTTCATTCAATTTGTAATAGAAGGAATTAAACAAATAACAATGATCATTCAATTGAATTCATTCCTGTAAAGAATGAATTCTTAAGGGCCCTTTAGACGATAACACTTTTCATACGTCTAATGAAAAATTAAAAATAAATTCCATCCGCGTGACAAAATAGAGAATAAAAGTCGTATGATTTATATTTTTTGTGTTTACACGACTGGTATAAAACAACAACAAAGTAAGATGGAAACAGCTGTTTCACTTTTTTTGTATGTGTTTACATAAAAATACATCCCTGATCTAATGCGACTTGCTTAATTTTTGAAACATTTAAAAAAATGAAGAAAGTTATACGACTGTCAAATTTTCCATCCGTATTTTCTCTCAATGTGTAATGATTTCATTACATATTGAGTTTAGACGATTCCATCCGTTCTCTTCTACACAAAATTTCAGACCATATTACTTACCTGTGTGCTTGTGTAAAGAGGGTTTTGGGTACTTTTTTCTGACAAATATGTCATAACACTAATAAATGCTGACTATACCTGAGAATTTTTTATCTTGACTACAATAGTTATTAAGTGTTCACAAGAAAAAATATAATTATTCAACATTTGACAACTTGACGGCGAGATCATTAAACAGCTGTTGATCTTTCTATACAGTTGTGATTTATTAGTATAATTATTATTATTATTAAATTTTGTTAAAACTTGTTTATGCTTTTGTTTGTTTTATAAAAAAGTTTATTTTTATTAATCATCAATATTAGTAAGTTCCTTTAGACAAATTAGTTTAAGATGTGTAACAAAAATTGGGGTTCTTTTATCTCAAATTATAAAAATTTTATTTGTATCTACATACATACATGTATGTATGTAACTATGTACTTAAGAGCGTTTAAGGATTACTCCAGAAAGGACATTCCAAAATAACTCGGAAAACATTGTCCATAGCTGTATTAAATATGACAATATTAATACTAAAATGGATCGTGTACTCAATTAATAGTTGCAGGGGATTATTTTTATGATTACCTGTATGTACCAAGAATACCAATAATGTTTTCATTGTTATATGTGCCTTCGTGTATATGTACATATCTCATTTTTTACCTTCCTAACCCGCGAATTGTTCTATGGGAACGGTTTTTAAAAATCTAATTGTTTATTTTAAAAGAGAACAAGACATCGACGTTTGGGTGTCAAACGTTACGTATTAAGCGTCCTCAGTTTCCTCAGTTGGTCTTAAAAATTCCATAATTTTGGGCTTATCGCGGGAAAAAATTAAAATATTTATTACTGTATTTTTGGCCCGCAAACGACTTTTAGTGTATTATAAGGAGTATATAAATTTCAAAATTATCTAAAAACTCCGAAATGGACTAAACCAAATGCCAAACTATTTTTTAAAAATATTTTTCTATATAAGCTTAAAACTACGAAAATGTTTACACATATTTTGATAAAAGGCGAAAAAAATATGCCTCTTCAACCCACTAAAAATCATATTGTGGACCAAAAATACTCTACAATTTTAAAATTATTTTTCCCGTAATCAGCTCAAAAATACTTAATTTTTGAGATTCATTAAAGTTTTATATAAATATTACTTTTTCTTTATGAGAAAAATAAATATTTTTACCAACACTTCCTTAAACCCCTGTTATGGAATTTCTAACAATTAGCTGTAATATTGCATGATACAGAAAAGAGTATACAGTGGTGAAAAAAATAATAGAAACGACTTTATTTTGTGTTGAAAACAGAATTTTCTCGAAAATTAACCTTTAGAATTTGATGATTAGTATCTTAAATAAAAGGTATTTATCTCTTCTTTCGTATGATATATCTATTTTATACATTTAAACATTTGCTCCATCGTATTTTATTGGTATTCAAAAAATTTGGCTTTGGAAAAAATTATTACAATTGCATAAGCTAAGATATCATTAAAGACGTTTTTGTATTTAGTTTTGAAAATGTTAATTACAAATGAAGTTCTTAATATAAAAATATAAGTTATACTTTATTTTCTATGATAACGATCGTTATTTCACCGTTTAATTTACCATATGATTTCCAGCAGAAAAAGTTTTAGATCCACTTATAGATGATAATGGCAATCCACCGATTTTTGGTACAAATTTTGAGCAAAATTTAAATTTTTGCAACTAAACCCGGTCCAGGAGGTTAAAATGTGACTTATATACCAAAGTATCATGACAAACTGGTAAAATTATATTAAATTAATTTAAATTTAACACAAAAAGTTCAAAAAATTAAAAAAAATTTAAAATTCATCTTGAGTTAGGTTATTGTTTGGGAATTAAAAGTATAGTATTAAAACGTCAAAAATGATATTTCTTCGTATTTTTTCACAAAATGAAAGTATGTATATGACTTTAGAAAAGGTAAAAAAAAATAAAAAATATTTTGTTTTCCTTATTTTAAAACTTTCTGTTTCATTTTTTGGGTTAGATCGTATTGTCTCTATACTAGTATATGCGTTTATATGAAAATTTATTAAATAATTTTAATAAAAATAACGAATAGAAACATTTTAGAAATTGCTTTGCGTGCGGGAAATTTTTTCACCGAATTTTACATTATTTGCTATATGGCAGTGCTGTGGCATTTTATATAATAAAATTTATATTCGCAACTTATCAAAAAATTACAAATACTAATTAATACAATTCGTAAATTCGATCATTTAAGGGGTAAAACCGTACCAATTTTTGGTACACCTTTAATACAACTTTGTTTCCTATTTACCTATATTTATAATTATGGGATCTCACTGCATTTTTGGAATATACTTTCTTTTACTTCCACTGGAAGAAAATAAGTAACACAAAATTTTAAATCTCGGAAAATTTTTTATTCATTCTTATTCAACCAGTTTTGATAAATTTTATAGAATTTATAAATTATTATAAATTAAGTCACACGAAATAGAAACAAGGCCTATCTATAATTCATAATTGAATTTTCTGTAATAATGTAACCATGAAGCATTAAACATGTAATGTCCTGAATTAATAGAAAGCCATAACATTTGGAATTCTGCAATGTTTAGTAATGTTAGAAACAGACATATAAAAGTAATTCCGCGGGATCCTGAGTGAATGGAAATCAAATTATTGGACTTTTTCGCTCTACTTTCTGTTTTTTTTACATGATTGCACTTAGAGGCATAAAATTAAACGTGCAGGGTGCCGGTTGAATGGAAATCTGTAATATCAGCCGGTACTTTTAAAATTTTTTAAAACAATTAATATGTACTAGAATATTAATTAAAATGAAGAGTTAATGACAATGTAGAGTAGTGACTATGTGGTATTTTTGTATTTCCATTAATATTTGCCCTAAAAATTCAAATCAACATTCAGAGTTCTGAATGGAAGGAAATCTGTATGAAGGGACCAGTGTGACCATTTTGGCATTTTTGCAGCTAGATTTAGCATTTTTTATTTTGATTTAGCTGCAAAATTTTAATTTAGCATTTGGCATTTTATTTAGCATTTTTATAAAATATTTTTAGCATTTTTAGCTTTTTTTGCAATTTTAGTATATAAACAAAAAAAGAAAAATTTTTGCAAACAAGATTTATATTGGAAATAGGTTTAACCGGAAAAAATCAGAATTAAATGTCTACCCAAACACAAGCAACAAGAAATATGAGAAATGTAATAATTTACCCTGTAATTCAAAATAATGCAAAAAGATTCATGAAGATAAATAACTTAAAATTACGCCAATACAAGTGAATACTTTAAAATGTTGTATTCTAAAATATTTTTCTGGAACCCAATGCTTTTTTAAATTCGAGGTGATAGAAATAATTCAAGAGATTTCATATATTTTTACAAATACGTTCAGTACGCTATTTTACAAACTAATACTTTTTGTTTGCTCATGGAATGAAACATATAATTTTGGAAAAGGCTATGTATGACGGTTAATTAACAAATTTTATTTTTTCCTATACGAAATAAAGAGGTTTTAATTTTTATCATCCTTCAGGAGTTCTTGTTAATTTATTGAAAATAAGTATTGAAAAAAATCAATAATATATAATTAAGACTTTCTCATCCTACTTTCTGTTCTTTTTATTTTTACCACATTTTTAGTAATTTTGTTGTCACGTTTTTTTTTAATTAAAAAAAATACATAAATTTCGAAAATATTATTGACAATTTATTCCAGAATTACAAACTTACGGATTTGAATATATCTCTCAATTCATTTCATACATTCTCATATATATTTTTCCGAAAAAATCTTGGAAGTATGAGTTATAAACCTGACATCTATACACCGAGATTTAAAATTATTTCAACGGAATTTTCAATATTTTTGTGACATGAAAACCATTTTTAAAGTGTTTTGAGGAAGACAAATAAAATTGTTTATATAAAAAAAAGTAAAACTAGAAATATACTTTTCCTCCCGAAACACATATAGGTTTTATACCATGAGCAACTAATGTAATTAATATAGTTTTAATGTAATTTTTGCATTCAGAAATATTTTAAAGTTAGAGACATTACATATTGCTAAATTTACAAAAATTTTGAAATAATTTTTAGCATTTCTGTTTATCTTAATACCACGGAACTTAATTTTTTACTATACTCCACTATACTACGTTTGAGTATACTAATCGGTTAAGAATCATTTTCTGAATCGATTAAGCCATGTAAGTCTGACCGTCTGGTAGAGGTTGAAATTTTCAAAACCAATTTTGATCCAATGACAAAACCTTTTAAAAATGGTTAAAGTCCGTCCTTTATTTTACCTAGCCCCCATACATATACAAATGTATAAAGCCTTTCTTAGAAAATTAGTTTAAATATATTGAAACCAAGGTTCAATTCAACATAAATGCTTTATTACGAAAAATAAATCAAATTTTATACTCATATGGTCAACTACGGCAGAATATACTTTCTTACTTGTTATAAATTACAATGAATTTCAGTTACAAATTAATATCAATTGTTCATAAAAACACTAAAAAAATTTTAGCATTTTTTTTGGCATTTTAAAATCAATTTAGCATTTTTTCTAGCATTATTTTGGATGGGATTTAGCCGCAACATCTTTTGAGACCTGGTCACACTGGAAGGGACTTTGGAAATTTTCATTCTAAAACTGTAGGTAGGTAGTTTGATAGGAGGATGTATACTACATCAAATCTGAAGAAATACCTACACCTAGAGCACTATCGGGCCTGTTGTGCGGTCCATATCTGAAAAAAAAACCTAAGAGAATTGAATGTATTATTTTTCAGTGTTCATAAACTCAGTTTCCTGAACGTAATTCCTAAGAATCTTCCAATCAGTGTTAGTCGGGAATGTTATTTCCGGAATAACATGACTTCCAAGATACTTGGCTCTAACATCGACGAATGCCTGGCAGTGGCAAAGAAAATGCTCCAGAGTTTCACTGTCCTCTCCACATGCTCTACATTCGTCTGAATCCGCACGTCCAATTTTGCATAGATGTGCTCATAATCCTGTGTGTCCACTCAGAATACGTACCATCATACTAACTTCAGACTTGCTCATTTTGAAGAGATTTTTCGTCTTGCTCTCATCAGGGTCACCCATAGGATCTTCGGATAGCGGTGTCCTTATCAGGCTTCTTCCTCGCTTTTAGGATTTGACTCCTCAAAATTACCAGTACTTCCCAGCAAAAAATAATTGATGTCATACTTTACAAACGACATCTTAATCACATCTAAAAATGCGATTGCATACTTTTCGCTTTTATAAACCAAACATATACTTACAAATTAAAACACAGTTAAAAATGACAAAAGAGATGTAAAAAAGTCACTACAAACAACATATTCGAAGTACTTCAAATTTTGATGAAAAACCAATGAAATTTACATAAGCGTTTCATTGAAAGACATACAAATATCGGATTTTTACAGCTTCTAAAGATAAGATTAGATGTAGTTCAAAGTTGTCAAAAATGAACAACATCCCTCCAATGACACGCTAATGTAAAATTCATAGGTTTTTCACCTGAATTTGAAGCACTTCGGGGTACTAGTTGTGAGAAAAATTCTACATCTTTTTCCACACTTTTTTTGCTGGGTTGCTAATGATGCTTTGGGTACCGTCTTAGGTGTTTTAGTGTCCTTATCGGGGTCGGTTTTGACTTCCCTTTCAATAGGCGCTTCTTCTTTTGGCGAGTTAGTGGTATCTTGCACGCTTTTAGGATTTGACTCCTTAACGTTATCAGTAGTTGGTACTGATGCTGTGGTCTTAGGTACTTTAGTGTCCTTTTCGAGGCTTGTTGTAACAGCCCTTCCAATCGGCACCTTGCCAATTTTTAATATGACAGCTTTAGAGGCGAAGTAAGCCCTACCTTTATTCTTATCAAGAGTAGCCATAGATTTCTGGTCGATACCTATTACAAATAAAGTTCCCTCAGATTCTTTTTTCCTGTAAAAGACATCCCATTTTTCCACGGCCAGCTCAGCATTTTGACCACCAAGAATTTCCAGTATACGTTCATTAGCCAGTTTACTGCCCCAACCTTTTATGTAGACAGTGGACTTTAAGAGCTCGCTCTTCTTTGTCAGTCCTAGCTTAGCGCCGTCCCAGGGAGGAGAGATACTTTCCACCAAGTTCTTTAGGGTGCTAACACATTGGTGAGATGCCAACCTCATCAACATCACTCCCATGCTGAACTCGCAGCACACGCTCTCTATTGGTTGTTTGCCCTTTGAAGCGATTGCATGGTCCACTATCTTATTGTTCACCAGATCTTCTACCTTACTCTGTTGGTCTATTGGAATTTTGCCTGTCGGATTACCGGCATCGTAAACTGCATAACAGAGATCGTCCCGGTGTCTTCTTCTAGCAATTTTGGCGTAAGATGACGGCTCTTTTCCTTTTCCACTGTCTAGCTTCTCTTTCCTCCCTTTTCGGGGCATCTTTTGAGATACCCTTACCTTCGAGGTTGATTTCGCCGACGTGATCGTCTTCGGAATATCTATCTTGGCGTTGTCACCCTTACTCTCAGGATTCTGACTTGAGGTTCTTTTGAGTGAAGTATGGCTTGGCTTCGACTGTGTATTATAAGACGGGGACCTCTTTTTCTTCTTAGGTTTATTCTCAGTTATCAACTCTTCGGGAGACCTGATCCTCTTTGCCTCAGATCTTGTGAGAGAGTCCGATTTTTCCTTTGGAGTGTCGTTGGTTTGACTAACTATGATTTCCTGAAGCATCTTTTTCAACTTCCTGCTCTGTGCTCCAGATAGTCTTTTCTTAGTAATAGGTAGTTTAGCTATGCTATCACTCACCTGTTTCACCATTTGCTCTACTTCATCCTTTTTGGGATTTGCTATAATGGTGTTGTTATTATCATCTGAGGATTCAGAGTCGGAACCATAGAAAAAAACTGAGACTGAGAATAAGAAATATTACTCTCTCATGTACAGGTTCTGTGTGAATTTAATACAATTGTATGAGTATTTTTATTTTTGTTTACATAAAATAACAAAAATATGAAAGTACAAAATGTATCCGAATACATCATACCCTACCACATTGCAAGTAAGTAGCAATAAGTTATTTAGTATTTTTTAATGTAGAAGTTATATTCAAGAGATTGATGTTTGTGTTAGAATAAAATGCTTTTCCTTATCGTTTAATTCAAATGCGTGCTTTATTTGTCAGCGTAAACTTAAGACTAAGATAAAATCAGTTACAAAGTAAATGCAATTCAAAAGTGTAAAAAGGGAATGAAACAATAAATGTCATAAAAAAAAAATAAATAAATAGTGTTGCCAATATTCGAAATACTTCGCACGTTCCAACACCTCCCCTCGAAGTATAGAGAATGGTAACATCAATGACATTCGGCTTAAGTCATTCCCAAGGCAGCAATACATTTGGAATGTTTCTCGGCACATAGAGCCTTCGTCAACACGTCTGCTGGCATATCTTCAGTTGGCATATATTGAAGGCTGATGTCGCCGCTTTGCTGTTTCTGCTTTATAAAGTGGTGTCGAACATCAATATGTTTCGTACGGGAGTGAAATCCGAAACTGGTTGCTAGCTTTTGAGCACTCTGACTATCATTAAATAATATTACAGTTTCGCATTCCAAACCTCAGATCTTGTGAGAGAGTCCGATTTTTCCTTTGGAGTGTCGTTGGTTTGACTAACTATGATTTCCTGAAGCATCTTTTTCAACTTCCTGCTCTGTGCTCCAGATAGTCTTTTCTTAGTAATAGGTAGTTTAGCTATGCTATCACTCACCTGTTTCACCATTTGCTCTACTTCATCCTTTTTGGGATTTGCTATAATGGTGTTGTTATTATCATCTGAGGATTCAGAGTCGGAACCATAGAAAAAAACTGAGACTGAGAATAAGAAATATTACTCTCTCATGTACAGGTTCTGTGTGAATTTAATACAATTGTATGAGTATTTTTATTTTTGTTTACATAAAATAACAAAAATATGAAAGTACAAAATGTATCCGAATACATCATACCCTACCACATTGCAAGTAAGTAGCAATAAGTTATTTAGTATTTTTTAATGTAGAAGTTATATTCAAGAGATTGATGTTTGTGTTAGAATAAAATGCTTTTCCTTATCGTTTAATTCAAATGCGTGCTTTATTTGTCAGCGTAAACTTAAGACTAAGATAAAATCAGTTACAAAGTAAATGCAATTCAAAAGTGTAAAAAGGGAATGAAACAATAAATGTCATAAAAAGAAAATAAATAAATAGTGTTGCCAATATTCGAAATACTTCGCACGTTCCAACACCTCCCCTCGAAGTATAGAGAATGGTAACATCAATGACATTCGGCTTAAGTCATTCCCAAGGCAGCAATACATTTGGAATGTTTCTCGGCACATAGAGCCTTCGTCAACACGTCTGCTGGCATATCTTCAGTTGGCATATATTGAAGGCTGATGTCGCCGCTTTGCTGTTTCTGCTTTATAAAGTGGTGTCGAACATCAATATGTTTCGTACGGGAGTGAAATCCGAAACTGGTTGCTAGCTTTTGAGCACTCTGACTATCATTAAATAATATTACAGTTTCGCATTCCAAACCTCAGATCTTGTGAGAGAGTCCGATTTTTCCTTTGGAGTGTCGTTGGTTTGACTAACTATGATTTCCTGAAGCATCTTTTTCAACTTCCTGCTCTGTGCTCCAGATAGTCTTTTCTTAGTAATAGGTAGTTTAGCTATGCTATCACTCACCTGTTTCACCATTTGCTCTACTTCATCCTTTTTGGGATTTGCTATAATGGTGTTGTTATTATCATCTGAGGATTCAGAGTCGGAACCATAGAAAAAAACTGAGACTGAGAATAAGAAATATTACTCTCTCATGTACAGGTTCTGTGTGAATTTAATACAATTGTATGAGTATTTTTATTTTTGTTTACATAAAATAACAAAAATATGAAAGTACAAAATGTATCCGAATACATCATACCCTACCACATTGCAAGTAAGTAGCAATAAGTTATTTAGTATTTTTTAATGTAGAAGTTATATTCAAGAGATTGATGTTTGTGTTAGAATAAAATGCTTTTCCTTATCGTTTAATTCAAATGCGTGCTTTATTTGTCAGCGTAAACTTAAGACTAAGATAAAATCAGTTACAAAGTAAATGCAATTCAAAAGTGTAAAAAGGGAATGAAACAATAAATGTCATAAAAAAAAATAAATAAATAGTGTTGCCAATATTCGAAATACTTCGCACGTTCCAACACCTCCCCTCGAAGTATAGAGAATGGTAACATCAATGACATTCGGCTTAAGTCATTCCCAAGGCAGCAATACATTTGGAATGTTTCTCGGCACATAGAGCCTTCGTCAACACGTCTGCTGGCATATCTTCAGTTGGCATATATTGAAGGCTGATGTCGCCGCTTTGCTGTTTCTGCTTTATAAAGTGGTGTCGAACATCAATATGTTTCGTACGGGAGTGAAATCCGAAACTGGTTGCTAGCTTTTGAGCACTCTGACTATCATTAAATAATATTACAGTTTCGCATTCCAAACCTCAGATCTTGTGAGAGAGTCCGATTTTTCCTTTGGAGTGTCGTTGGTTTGACTAACTATGATTTCCTGAAGCATCTTTTTCAACTTCCTGCTCTGTGCTCCAGATAGTCTTTTCTTAGTAATAGGTAGTTTAGCTATGCTATCACTCACCTGTTTCACCATTTGCTCTACTTCATCCTTTTTGGGATTTGCTATAATGGTGTTGTTATTATCATCTGAGGATTCAGAGTCGGAACCATAGAAAAAAACTGAGACTGAGAATAAGAAATATTACTCTCTCATGTACAGGTTCTGTGTGAATTTAATACAATTGTATGAGTATTTTTATTTTTGTTTACATAAAATAACAAAAATATGAAAGTACAAAATGTATCCGAATACATCATACCCTACCACATTGCAAGTAAGTAGCAATAAGTTATTTAGTATTTTTTAATGTAGAAGTTATATTCAAGAGATTGATGTTTGTGTTAGAATAAAATGCTTTTCCTTATCGTTTAATTCAAATGCGTGCTTTATTTGTCAGCGTAAACTTAAGACTAAGATAAAATCAGTTACAAAGTAAATGCAATTCAAAAGTGTAAAAAGGGAATGAAACAATAAATGTCATAAAAAGAAAATAAATAAATAGTGTTGCCAATATTCGAAATACTTCGCACGTTCCAACACCTCCCCTCGAAGTATAGAGAATGGTAACATCAATGACATTCGGCTTAAGTCATTCCCAAGGCAGCAATACATTTGGAATGTTTCTCGGCACATAGAGCCTTCGTCAACACGTCTGCTGGCATATCTTCAGTTGGCATATATTGAAGGCTGATGTCGCCGCTTTGCTGTTTCTGCTTTATAAAGTGGTGTCGAACATCAATATGTTTCGTACGGGAGTGAAATCCGAAACTGGTTGCTAGCTTTTGAGCACTCTGACTATCATTAAATAATATTACAGTTTCGCATTCCAAACCGATCTCGTGTAAAAGCTCTTTCAGATATAGAGCCTCCTTTGTTGCTTCTGATATGGCCTGTTCGTTGTTCGTTGTTTACGCGCCTCCCAACTTACAGCTGCCCCTGACAAGATAAAAGCGTAACCGGAATATGATCGGCGGTCTGTCAGGTTAGCACCCCAATCAGCATCGACTACACCATAGAGTTGGGTATCATCTTGTTGATACATTAGACCACAATTCAATGTGCCCCTCAAATATCTTAAAACACGTTTAGCGGCCTGCCAATGTTCCTCATTAAAATTCGTATTGAATTGGCTCAAGAAATTTACAGAGTATGCTATATCCGGGCGAGTGTTAACTGCTAAATACATCAGCGCACCAATAAGATTTTGATATGGATATTTCGACATGACATCTTCATCGACGTCCTTTGGTTTTTCAAGTTTACAATTCGTCATCATGGGAGCCCGGATGGGTTTACATTCACTCATATTATATTTTTTCAATATAGATTCAGTATAATTTCGTTGGCTTAAAAATACGGTGCGTTCATCAATATTCTGTTCGAATTCAATTCCCAGACATAATTTCACGGGCCCGAGATCTTTCATCTCAAAAGATTCGGCTAGCGATTTCTTAATTTCATTCACCAAATATTCATCATTAGAGGCTATTAATAAATCGTCAACGTATACGGTAAGAAGTACAATTTTCTGATCTTCTTTTAAAACGAATAGGCATGGGTCATGCTTGGATGGCTTGAGCTTAAGATCCTTTAATTTTGTTGTCAACTTCTGGTACCATTTTAAACCGGATTGTCTAAGACCATATAGTGCTCTTCTTATTTTACATACAGGATACTCACAGTTTTTATATGCGTCCAGCCACTTTTCGCATCATCTTTGATTTGTCTGGATTTTTCTGTACAAGAACCAATCGTCTCACCGGCATTTACTTTCTCCAACACGTTTACCAAATTTTCAGGTATCTCCATGAACACCTCTTCGTCCAGTTCACCATTGAGGTAGGCAGTAACGACATCCATTTGATGGATCTCAAGATTTAGTTTGGCTGATAAAGCAGACATTAATCTCACCGACGTTGATCGTACTACTGGAGAGTAGGTCTCAAAAAAATCCTCTCCTGGACGCTGTGAGCAGCCCTTGGCTACCAGTCGCGCTTTTCTCTAGTTGACATCTTTCGTTCGAAATACAAAACGATTACCAATTACTTTTCTATTATTCGGACGTTCAACTATCTCCCACGTATTATTTAGTAATTGAGCGACGTATTCATCCTCGACTGCTTTAATCCAGGATTCGTCACCATTTTGCAATACCTCGGCAACTGTAGCTGGATCCTCGGAAAAAGCAAAGTTGCAATCTTCAAAACCTTCGAATTCAGAATCACTATCACTTTGGTGATTTTCCGTTGAAGTCGTTGGTGTGTTTTCACGTGGTGGTTCTAAATGATCGGCCTTAAGTTCAATCACACCTTGCGAACCATCGTTACAGATATCTTCGTATTCACTCTCGAAATACATTTCGTTCAATATCTTTACATCACGGCTTATTATAATATTGCGTTTTCTGGGGGACCATAAACGGTAGGCTTTGGCTTCATTTGAGTAACCCATTAAAACACATTCCTCTGATTTGGAATCGAATTTCCCCTTCGAGATACCCTTAATCAAAACGTATGCCTTAGCACCTGGTACATTCATGTGTTTGAGTGAAGGAGTTTTACCAGACCATAACTTATAAGGTATTTCACCATTTAACGATTTCGTAGGGCATCGGTTTCTAATGTAACAGGCAGTGTTAATTGCCTCAGCCCAAAACTCTGGTGGAGCACCAGCATGCTTCAACATGCACCTAGACATCTCGAGGAGCGTCCTGTTTTTGCGTTCAGATACGCCGTTTTGTTGTGGTGTATGGGGAGCACTCAGACGCCTAATAATTCCATTGTTCTCTAAGTATTTATCAAATTCACGGTTGCAATACTCACGGCCATTATCCGATTGCAGCATCTTAACTCTCTTACCAGTGAATGTTTCAGCAGCATTCTTAAATTTTCTAAAAGCATTTAGTACTTTAGATTTTTGTTTGAGTACAAAAATTTCACAATATCTTGAGTAATCATCAGTAAAAGTCACGAAATATCTTGCTTCAGAATGGGAGGGAATTCTCATTGGTCCGCACACATCACTGTGGACAATCTCCAATACGTCCTTAGTACGTTGATCACTACTCTTCGGAAAAGATTCACGAACCTGTTTTTCGGTTATACAAATTTCACAAGTTGAAAGTTTTTCGTTCCGGTTAATTTGCATACCATGCACCAAATTCTCCTTCGCCATATTTTTCAAGTCACGTTCGTTTAAGTGGCCCATTTTAAAATGCCACATATCAATGTTGCTCACACTATTTACTGCACCAGCAAAATACTCAGAATTCACAAGATAATATAGATTTCCAATACGTTTGGCCGTTAATATAATTTCCCCGTTCTCTATTATATGCGCCTCTTCTCTATAAAAACAAACATCATAGCCTTTATCCGTTAATTTTGAAATCGATAGCAAATTCTCTCTTAAATCCTCAACATAAAAAACGTCATGTACGTTAATACGCTCTTCACGGCCTCTCTCATTTAAACAGAATTTCATGTTGCCAACGCCAGTTATCTTCGCTGTATTCTCGTTTGTCAAATTCAGCGTCTTTTCTAATTCTTTGAAATTAGAAAATTCGCCTCTGCTTGCACTCATGTGCGACGTACTACCACTATCAAGACACCAGTAACCGTTTTTACATAAAGAAATCATTGTTGTCTCTGTTGTGTTATGCATTGCTCTTTCTCCTACATGGCATGAATCTGCTTGCCTCGATTGTTTTGTTTTGCAATTTCTCGCGAAATGCCCGACTTTGCCGCAGAGATACAAGCCGAGACGGCTCAAATCGGCGGCGGCTGGCCGCCGGTAATATTTTGCAAGCCGCGCCGCCGCCGACTTCTTTCGGCTCAAAAGCTAAGCCGGCTTAAACGTAGCCGCTGATAAAGATTAGAATCACACATGTATTTCAGAACATAATTTCACCAAATTGAACGGAGTTGCCACTATTTTAAATTCTTATGGCAAATTGAAAAGAGTTGCCACACAATATTGTGCTAATATAAAAAAATTAAAACAAGTAAACTTTTTCTTCTCGTTTGTGTTTGTTGCATTGTTGTTGCTTTTATTTTGTTTCTTGTGCTTCACGTATAATGCATTTTGTTCTGGCCTGTCAATCTTTGATTTTCTTGCTTGATCCTCCTCCAATATTTTCACACGTAGAACATTAGGATTTGGTAACTCGTCTCTTGTTTCCAAAGCACATCTGAAAGTTTCATATGACTCCGGCAAGCTGTACAGCAACAAAATTGCCAATAAATCATCACCAACAACAACATTAATTTCCTTCAGCTTTGATACGGCATCAAAAAAATCATTTAAATGTTCTCTAACATTTTCACCGTCTTTCATACGGGCCAACGCTACTCTTTTCAGGAGGGTGGCTTTTCGGGCTGGTCCTTTGGATTGGAATGTACTCTCCAACTTTTGCCACATTTCAAGGGAAGTTACACAGTCTGATATGAGTCCTAGCTCCGATGGCGAAACTGACAGCATTATGTCGGCACCTGCTTTCTGATCACATTCTAGCCATTTTAGGCGATTAACTTCTTCAGTTAAAGGAGGGATGGTTTTCCCACCACTCGCATAAGCCCACAGGTCATTCTTTATCAGGATAGCTTTCATCAGAAGCTTCCAAGAATCATAATTATCCGCGTTCAGTGGTTGTATACGACAAACCGCACCCGACATTTCTTATTTCCTTTCGAAATTATTTTACACAATTAAAAATAAAATTTTATTAAACGACCGTCTATTTCAAATTTATTCGCGTAAGGCTCTCTGGGCCCATAACCTGTTAGAATAAAATGCTTTTCCTTATCGTTTAATTCAAATGCGTGCTTTATTTGTCAGCGTAAACTTAAGACTAAGATAAAATCAGTTACAAAGTAAATGCAATTCAAAAGTGTAAAAAGGGAATGAAACAATAAATGTCATAAAAAGAAAATAAATAAATAGTGTTGCCAATATTCGAAATACTTCGCACGTTCCAACAGTTTGCTTAATTAATGAATGTACTACTCATTATAACAATATATAGTCAAATTTTCGTATATATAAAATTTGTTGAGTCGAATTTTATAAATACCCTATTCTTGTATAGCATGTACCGCTTACAAAAAAGTTCAATAGGCTAATTTATGGGAGGATTACATCATTACATCGACGCAGGTGTTACAAACTTTAAAGCATAAACAAAATACCGTTCCCATTAGTGTGGTGTAGGGTGTATTTTGACTGGATTTGGGCTGCTTTGAAATTAACAATAATCGTTCATATCAAGCGTTAATTTTAGCATTAGCACAATTCCTTTGGCAAAATAGCCCCTGCTGCTGCAATAAACACTGCTAAAAGTTATGTTTTCCCATAAAATTATTGAAAACATTTTCAGAAAAAAAAAACAAATTTTTCAATCGTTTTTATTTTTTTAATATTATTTTCAAATGTCAATATTGACTCAACCCAGCAACCACAAAGAGTTTATTTAAAATTAAAAATAATTTTTAATGAAGATCTTTCTTACATTGGTCAACTGATATTATAAAAATGGCTAATTCAAACCATTATTTCATAAAATATCGAAATATAATATCAAACAAAAATATAAAAACTTTTTAAACGAAAGAGTTTGTGTTTGTTGGGTTAAATATTTTTCAACTAATACATTCTCACGACTTAGGTTTTTGACAGCAGACTTAGGTTTTGTCATACTCAGTTTCAGTTCTATGGTCGGAACCCTCACCTATATTTGAAGGCTGAGGTAGCTTAGAGCTCTCTCCGAGTACTTCCTTCTCTTTCAACCCTATGTTTTTGCCAATGGCATGCTGTACACTTAACGCATTGTCCGCCACGGAGGCCAAGGTACCCACCTCCGTAGTAGTATTTTGCTCATGATTGCAGGATGACGACGACACGTGACTCGTGAGTGGATCAACACTTGCCGCCGGTACTGGGTTATTTAGGCCCTGCATCGTAACTTTCATCTTTTTATTTTTATTTTCCATGTTGTTTTTTTTTTTTCCAATTTTTTGGTCCGCGGGGAATATAATATTCCCAGGTGGTATACAATCTACCCTCCCTCTTGAGTCAAGCTAAAACTGGGGGAGGACAGATGGTCCATCACCACCCCCTATCCGACACCCGGGGACGAACTCGGTAGGAAAAACGGGAAAACTCCCCCGAGTTCTAAAACTGTAACTTTTTGATTTTTCTATTATAGTTGACTTAGGGTGCTGACTAATGGAGAATCTAAAAGAAGGCTTTTTCGTTCTCAATGATAGTCTTTAAATTTTTTTCATTTAATGTAGAAACACAAAAAGAATGAAACACATAAGAAACTCAGTGGTACATTTTAAATTTTCTATATATTGAACATAAAATCATGAAATTTAAAATATTTGGTATGAAATGACTGAAATTCGGGAAAAACCCAAAAACCATCATTGGAAAGATATTTTTAATGCCTTTAATTTGTTAACGAAACAGTTTTCGAGATATAGACAAAAATGTATTAAAGCAAAAAAGTGAGGAAAAAGAAGTAGAATTTTCACCACAAATAACATACTTGAAGTACTTCCAATTTTGGTGAAAAACCTATGAATTTTACATTAGCGTGTCATTGGAGGGATGTTGTTCATTTTTGACAACTTTGAACTACATCTACATCCGATATTTGGATGTCAAAAATAAACCACATTCTTTCAATGACACGCTTATGTAAATTTCATTGGTTTTTCACCAAAATTTGATGTACTTCGAATATGTTATTTGTAGTGACTTTCAACAACATCTCAACATCTCAACATCTCTCAACATCTCTTTCAATCGCAATCGCATTTTTAGATATGATTAAGATGTCGTTTGCAAAGTATGACATCAATTATTTTTTGCTGGGTAATACGACATCATTTAATATATTAAAAACAAAACATCTTCCTCAACAACTATGCAAGTACTTCTTTAACTCCCTATTTGTAGGGGAGCGTAGAAGTACTTGCCTCCAATGAGTTAAAATGAGTAATGAGTTAAAATGCTAATGAAGTAGTAAAAAGAGTTTTTATTAGCCTTTGAATACATTACTTTTCAATATTGTATGAGAATAAATAAAAATAAACATAATCGAAATTAGTGTATATTACCTACACTAATAAATACCAAATTGTCGCCCGGGTGTTAAGTGCTCTATACGCCATTTTGACAATTTTGAGTTAAGGACGCCACTATAGGTTTTCGACCCCAAATTTTTCAAATCTGCAATCCCTTTTCGGCTATCTCATCTGGTTGCTGAGATATATCGTGTCTGTTTCGCTCTATATCCATCAAAACAGAACTTTTTTGTGTCATTTTGCTCTATACGCCAATTAATGGCATATAGAGCAAAATTTCAATATATTCTTCGGTTATAAGTAATTATTTGGAGTTCTTCTTTATGTATAGAATACTGTTGTATTTTACAAATAAAACTAAATAAATACATATCGCTCATATACTACAAGATCAGCATAATCGAAAAAAGTCGTCTTAAGAAAAATTGCTTTGAATATTTAATGAATTTTAATGAGTAAAATTAAAATTTTAATCTGTTTCTCATCTAAGTTGAAATTTTAAGTAAAGAATAATGTTCTTATTTACTTTCATATAGATGCGTTCCAGAAATATTTTGGTATGTACATTAGGGTTTTACTTTTTTGGACGGCAAAATACCACAGCACTACCTTATAGCCAATACATACTGTTCTGATAATAAAAGGCAATTTTTGTCAGACCATTTACAGGTCAAAAGCCTGGTCATTCACAAATCCAAGAAGTCGATTGCGTTGACAGTGCTTTAGACAAATATCTGAAACGTTTAGAAATTCATAGTATTTTGTCACTCGTTAATTATTTGAAAAATTTTAAAACAAATAAGATTAAACTTAAGATTGTAGAAATGCAATTTTCAGATTTTAAGAATTTTTCTAAGATATCTAACCAATTACATTTCTCGGTTCTTTCATTTACTAAAATAAAACTTCTTCAATATAACCAAAATAATTTATTTACAATAAAATTAAAAAACTCAATTTTGCAGCCTACTTTCCAAACAGCAAATATAATAAAAAATGGTTCCCGAAATCAATTACCAACACGGTTAAATATTTTTGAAACAGATTTAAGTATCGTTAGGAGGAAAGAAAGAATTCAACATGAAAAAATTACTGATTTAAAATTTTATTTAGTTTTATATCTGAAACAGACAAAAATTATTACTTAACTCAAATAAATTGAGATGTTAATTTTTTATTTGTCATATTCTATAATAACATTATAAATAGTTTTCATTTTTGTAAATGAATGGCGCACAGTGGTATAGGAAAAAAAAAGAGGGAAATAATTCGGTAACTTCTAAACGGTTAATCCGATTTTAATGAAATTTGGTGTGCACAAAGAGGAGGTGTTGTCGAGTTTAGGTTTTGAATTTGGACCTTATAGGCCTACCAGGGGCCCGGCGGGGGGTCCTCAAATTAGGACACCTCGGCTATGTTAAATTTTTAAAACGATCCTATTTCTTCATTTGAGTTCCGATTTAAAAAAAATTTCGTATATAGAATCTCCTCATCGAGCACTATAAAAAATGTCGTCGTAGCAGTAAATTATCTCTTATAGTTTAGGAGATATTCGCATTTGAATATTAAAATTTTTACCGTCCTTACTTTAGTTTTTTTGATAATAGCAGGTCCAAATATTTCCGATTTTCGATTTGCTTAACAACAAGTTTATATACCAAGCAGTGAAAGAATTATGTAAAAATCATGACTGAGTCCAAAGTTATAGGCATTTAAATTTAAAAAATTAAAAAAAGGCGATTTTTTGACATTTTTTTGGGAAAAAAGTATCTTTTTCTTTTTAAGTTATCTAAAAAGTTTCTAAGAAGATGTATATAGAATTTATACTTTTTGGAAAGCTGACTTTACATAAAATACGATAAATGAAACAAAACCTAAAAATTTTTGATACCGAGGGGACCAGGTCCATCCAAAAAAACCCTATTTTTTATGGAAAATTAAATTTTGAGCAAAAATTCTCAAATCGCATAGTCGATATCAAATTATAGTGACCTGTTTTATATGACCCAATAAGTTCTTAATCATTTTGTAACGGGTTTCGATAACCCCGCCCCTGGTATGGATATAATAGGCAAAAAACCAAAAAATCCCATTTTTGGGATTTTTTAAAACTTTTTTGGGAATTCCGGGATTTCTAATAAGAAAATTCGAAATTTTTATTTAATTTTGGATTTTGAGTAAAAAAATCTACCTAACTGTAAAATTTCATCAAAAAATATTCATAAATAAAATTTTTATTGCAATTTGAAAAATTTGTATCTTCGCAAAAACTGAATAAAAAACATTTTTTAATTTTTTTTAAAAAAAGTATTCCGCGAATTTTTTAATTTTCAAAAATTATATACAGTTTTGAAAAATAGACAAAATTACCTTTCCATTGATATATAACATGCCTACCTTATGTTTTTTAAGTGACAAATTAATTAGGGAAAACTCAACATCTTTTAGAAAATTTGCCTAGCACTATTATTTTCATCCATAAGGTTAACTCTTAAATTTGTTACATATATGGATGAAAATAATAGTGCTAGGTAAATTTTCTAAAAGATGTTGAGTTTTCCCTAATTAATTTGTCACTTAAAAAACATTAGGTAGGCATGTTATATATCAATGGAAAGGTAATTTTGTCTATTTTTCAAAACTGTATATAATTTTTGAAAATTAAAAAATTCGCGGAATACTTTTTTTAAAAAAAATTAAAAAATGTTTTTTATTCAGTTTTTGCGAAGATACAAATTTTTCAAATTGCAATAAAAATTTTATTTATGAATATTTTTTGATGAAATTTTACAGTTAGGTAGATTTTTTTACTCAAAATCCAAAATTAAATAAAAATTTCGAATTTTCTTATTAGAAATCCCGGAATTCCCAAAAAAGTTTTAAAAAATCCCAAAAATGGGATTTTTTGGTTTTTTGCCTATTATATCCATACCAGGGGCGGGGTTATCGAAACCCGTTACAAAATGATTAAGAACTTATTGGGTCATATAAAACAGGTCACTATAATTTGATATCGACTATGCGATTTGAGAATTTTTGCTCAAAATTTAATTTTCCATAAAAAATAGGGTTTTTTTGGATGGACCTGGTCCCCTCGGTATCAAAAATTTTTAGGTTTTGTTTCATTTATCGTATTTTATGTAAAGTCAGCTTTCCAAAAAGTATAAATTCTATATACATCTTCTTAGAAACTTTTTAGATAACTTAAAAAGAAAAAGATACTTTTTTCCCAAAAAAATGTCAAAAAATCGCCTTTTTTTAATTTTTTAAATTTAAATGCCTATAACTTTGGACTCAGTCATGATTTTTACATAATTCTTTCACTGCTTGGTATATAAACTTGTTGTTAAGCAAATAAAAAAAAATGGCGAAAATCGGAAATATTTGGACCTGCTATTATCAAAAAAACTAAAGTAAGGACGGTAAAAATTTTAAAATTTTAATATTCAAATGCGAATATCTCCTAAACTATAAGAGATAATTTACTGCTACGACGACATTTTTTATAGTGCTCGATGAGGAGATTCTATATACGAAATTTTTTTTAAATCGGAACTCAAATGAAGAAATAGGATCGTTTTAAAAATTTAACATAGCCGAGGTGTCCTAATTTGAGGACCCCCCGCCGGGCCCCTGGTTGGCCTATAAGGTCCAAATTCAAAACCTAAACTCGACAACACCTCCTCTTTGTGCATACCAAATTTCATTAAAATCGGATTAACCGTTTAGAAGTTACCGAATTATTTCCCTCTTTTTTTTTTCCTATACCACTGTGTGGCGTGTGCTCGCCATTATTTTTGCCGTTAAAAAATATCCCTTTATAGATGAGATCGGGAGATAAAAAATTTCCCTCAGAATCTTCATTTCAAAACAAACATATGGTAAGAAAAATGATGTTAAACTTCAACATCGATTTACTCGAAATGCATTTTTGGCATATAGAGCACTTAAATCCCCGGGCTACGAAATATACTAATTTCTGTTACTGTACGAATAACGCATATTCGTGAAGATAATTTGAAAAAAAAAAACATAATGCAGTTTTTATCAGTGCATTTTCATGTATGAGTATATGCCATACACAGAAAAAAGTTTCAGTACAAATATTATGAACTGCTTTCATTATTTAAAGTTAATAATATTTAAGAATAAGTTCATAAATTGTACGAATTTTATAATTTCTATTTTTTCAAACATAATCTAGAAGCGTTGACTTAAAATATTTCAAACTTTTTTTTATTTTTCTATTTGTTAAAAAAATTTTTGAAATATTCTTTGGAAAATTTTGTATTTCTTTACGATTTTTAGATTAAAATCGATGAAATGTGCACGTACATATTTGACAGCATTTTATGAAGAATAGATGCTTAACTATGTTGGATGATGTTTTCTTGTTTAACATTTTGTTTTTCTGCATTTCAATTTATATTTTTTTATTATACAAAATTCGCTAATAAAGGATTACTATCTACTAAATATGGAAACAGATTAGTAGATAATGAACTTTTTTTGCAATTTTTCATGAATATCGTAGAAAAAACTAAAAATTTAAAAAATTTCCGTCATGTACAAGTTCATACATTTTATGAACGTTTAATATTCTGAATGAAAATGGTTTGGGGAAAAAAGTCATGTTCGATTCATACAATATATTAAATTTAGGGGGTGGATTGAAAAATAATTATATTGTACTAGCTATACCCAGTGTGCTTCGCTACCCTCATCGTAATGGAATAAAATAAATATTATTATATGTATATACATATACAGTGTCTCTCATAAGTATTCGAATTTAGGTAAACTATGAAAAGAAACTAAATTTAATAATATATTTTGTGTGCAAAAAAAAAAATTAATTTGTTATATTGTCTAGACAGTCCTTAGGTTTGATATCACGCTTTTTAAAACTTGAAAAATTTACATTTACTTAAATTAATTTAGCTTTTTTTAAAAAAGTCCATAAAATTGCCTCACAAAAGTATACGAATTTTTCCTGTTGTTCATATTTGAGCATATTATACGAAACACAAATTTTAGAATCGACTGGTTTTTATGCTTTAAATTATTTTAGGGGGTTACTATCAACCGAAATGATATATTTTTGGCCCATTTGGTCCACAATTTTTGGGGATTTGTACCCTCTTTTTATGTAATACCATTAAAATGGCGATTTTTGGCAATATTTGTAGTATTTTCTCTTTTTTTCCAGAGATAAGACCAAAGTTTGATATTGGGATTTAATAGACCCCTTGGAGTATCTAAAAATAGCATTTTTTGTTACAAAAATCTGTATTTAAACGATCCAAGATATATTATTGATATCATTATTCTGTCGCTAATTCAATATATTGGAACTTAAGTCCATTTTCATAATACTAGGGTAAAACATTTTCGGGGAAAGTTTTCTTGTATATATTCTTGTAGATATCAGCTTTTATATATTTTAAGTTTTCAATGTATTGTGGAAGTGTACAACTCCAAAGCATGCCTCGAAGAAACACCATTCAATGGTAGTATCATTATTTTTATATACCAATGACCTCCAGGCTACATGCCACTATATCATTATGGTCTAACTCAAAAATATCGATATCTGTTTAAATATTGATTACTATGATCAAAATAAACCCAAAATTTTGGACTTACATTGTTATTGTAATGGGCAACATAAGCGTGAAAGTTACGAATAGTAAAAACTCAAATCTACTGTATAGGATGACGTTTTGTTAAGGCATGTTTTGGAGTTGTATACCGATATAATGTATTGAAAATTTAAAATATATTAGTGCTAATATGTACATGAATGTATACTAGCCAACTTTGTCGGAAAATAACGACCCTAGTGGTAAGAAAAGGGACTTAAGATCCATACAATTCAATTAGAAACAGAAGAACGATACCAAAAATACATCTTGGAACTTTTAAGTACAGATCCTTATAACAAAAATTATTATTTTTAGATACCTCAAGGGGTGTATTAAATCCCAATATTAAAGTTTGGGTTTACTTCAGAAAAAAAGGAAACAAAAATTTGCAAATATGGTAAAAAATCGCCATTTTAATGATATTACATGAAAAGATGGTACAAATGCTCCAAAATTGTGGAACAAATGAGCCAAAAATATATAATTTCGGTCGATAGTAACCCCTTAACACAATTTTAAGCAAAAAACCACTCGATTATAATTTTTGTGTTTCGTATAATATGGTCATATATGAAATACAGGAAAAATTCGAATACTTTTGTGAGGCAATTTTATGGACTTTTTTTAAAAAAAGTTAAATCAATTTAGGTAAATGTAATTCTTCCAAATTTTAAAGAGTGTGATATTATACCTTAGGACTCTCTAGACAATATAAGAAATTTAAATATTAATTTCACAAACAAAAAATATTATTAAATTATGTTTCTTTTCAAAGTACAACCAAATTCGAATACTTATGTGATACACTGTACATACTTATCTGCAATATCAAAATGTGTCCTTTTATATAAGTTTTGATTCTAGTCTCAATATTACAGACAATTAAAAAAAAAAACATTTGAAGAACGAAAAAGTACCAAACAGTGCCTTTTTATAGATTTTAATTAAAGCAGGATGATGCATGTTTGATTTTCAACCAGAAATTCCTCGCATACATCTTTTTATACAGTCAGGAAGCTGCGTGTCAAATTTTATGTTTTTGGTTCAATATTATGGAAAATTCGAAAAGAACAAAAAAGTACCAGAAAGTAACCTTTTTAAATTTTCGTTCAATCAAGATATTGCGTGTTAAATTTTATGTTTATATATTCAACGTTTTAGAATACTCAAAAAGTACCAGATGAAGTACGAAAAAGTACCAAAAGACCTCTTTTATTTAATTTCATGTTTCTGAGTTCAATATTATAGAAAAAAAAAGTACCAGTTAAAGAACGAAAAAGTACCAGAAAATACTCCAGTTTAAATTTGCATTCACTCAAGTCCCTGAATGCTTAGTTTTATGTTTTTAGGTTCATTATAATAGAAAATTCAAATAGTACCAATTGAAGAACGAAAAAGTACCAAAAAGTCCCCTTTTATAGGTTATCACTTAATCCGGGCTGTACATGCTTAATTTCATGTTTCTAGGTTCAATATTATAAAAGAAATCAAAAAGTACCTTATGAAGAACCAAAAAGTCTCCTTTTATAGGTTCTCACTTAATCCGGGCTCTTTTTATTGTAGAGTTGAGTTTTAAAATTGATTCAATTTTAAAATTGATTTAATGTTTTAAGCTTTGTTGTTCAGATATTGTTTGTAAATTTTTGTTTAATTTAAAAACTGAGTTTTTAAATGCTTCGTGTTGTTTTAGATTTTACTTTTGCTTGTTTTTAATATTAAAATTTATTTTATTAAAAGTTAAGGGGTGGTATTTTGTATTGTTTTATTTTTACACACTTTTTTTGCACAGTTTTAAAGATTATATTTTGTTGTTGTAGATTTTGATTTTAATTTTGTATATGTGCACTGTTTTATGAAAGTGCTTATTATGTTTGTTATTTTGAAAATTAATTTTCTCTTATTTTTTTTTGTTAAGTTTTGTTCTTTTTTCGTGTACTGTTTTTGTTTATCACTGCACAGTGGGGCAGAATGGAAATTTTTTGGAAATAAATCTGGCATTTCTAAACGGCTGATCCGATCGGGATAAAATTTGGCGTGAGCGTAGCCAAGGAGTATTCGAGTTTAAGTTTTGAAGATGAACCCTGCAGATGCCCCAGGGACGGCGCTGTGACGGCTCAAAGTAGGGTACCTACGACATGTAAAATTTTTAAACTCGTGCCATTTTTTTGTTTTTCACCCAAATACAAAGATTTTTATATTTTGTGAAAGCGCTCGACGAGATCTTGAAAAAACATGCTTGGACATACTACTTATCTCTTATAATATCCGAGTTATAGGCATTTAAAAATTTAGTGATACAAAATTTACCATACCTTGGTCCGCCTTTTTTTGAATACCGGGCGTAATTTTGGACCAAATGGACTCAATTTTTTCTTGTTAGTTAGACAACAAAATTTCCAATAATATACAAAAAATTTCAGATCAATATCGTTTACAGATCCAAAAATATACGTTTTTTAATTTAAAAATTCAAAAAATTTTAGATTTTTGGCGTTTTTTTGCCAAAAATGTGTCTTAACTCTTTTATTAATAAAATAAATTTTTTATTAAGAACATATAACAATTTTATAGTTTTCTAAAAGGTATCTTTACGCAGAACGCTTTGGCGTAAAAAACTTGTCCTATTTTTTGAAAATGTTGCCACTGCGTCCTTCCGAATATGACCTATTTTTTATCAAAACTTCAACTTTGGGCGACATGTTCTAAAATCCCAAAGCTGGGATCAGAAAACTGAAAGCACTTTTGGAAACCTCAATATGTTTTCTATTTACTCCAAAAGTATTTTCCCAGCCCTGAAAGAAATGTGGACCCTATGGGCAAAAAAGTAAAAAATCCCATTTTTGGGATTTTCATTCCTATTTTTGGGAATTGCGGGATGCCCTTTGACCTTTTCAATTTTTTTTTTGCATATTCTTATTTGAAATGACAAATTTAACAAGCGTTGAAAATTTCATTGAGTTTTGTTCATAAATAAAGATTTTGTCATATATTACATATTTGTTTAATTTCTAAAACTATGATTTATATCAACATTTTAATAGGATCGCAGATAGCTACAACAATTTAGTCCATATTTATGCCTTAATATCATTTTTTAGTTAGATATGGAAATTCTCGACCCTTTACAAAAAATTTCAAGCCAATATCTCAATTACATTCAAAAATATGTTCATTTAAACCTGTGTCCTTTAATTTCATCTTTTTCATATTTTAGTATTAAGTATGACAGCACATATTTAAATCTTATATTTACCTATTTTCTATTTGTTTGCTTATCCTTATAATTGAAAGGTCCTATGCTTAAATTTTCAAAAATTTATAACTATTTTTTACCTAAATTTTTTCGACAGATCATTTCGTTCTGTTTCGTTTATGATCATGTAGGTAAAAATGTACAGGTAATGATAATTTCGATTCATTCACTAATAAGAAATATCAATGACTGAATTACAGGTTATAGTAATATAGTCCTAAATGTTAATAGGTAGACAATTCGTAATTTTTTACTTTGGAATACCTGTATCGGAAATGACAAGAATTGGTATATAAGTAAACTTCTCAGATTTTAAGTACCATATTTAATAAATCTACAATGAAGATTACATTAAAGTACGAAGAGTTGTGTTCCGTTTTATGGAGTATATCTTCAAAAGGGCCAGAAAGAATTGAAGACATTTCAAATTATATAAAAACTACATATAGTAGAAAAGTAGACAAAACAGACATATCAAAAATTGAAAACTTTTTAAAACTTTTTGATGTAAAAAGTAAGTCTGTGGATGGAAATCAAAAGAAATTTCGATAAAAATTTTGTAGTTGGATGGAAACTACTACGGAAATCTCAACTTACAACACATCAATAGGAGCGCCTTGCAAGTCATACGAAGACTTATGTTCAAGGTAAAAAAAAAGAGGGTCACACAAAAACTTTTTTCAATCTCAAATGAGGAAATTGCTGATACATTTAACGAAATGCTGAAAAAGGAAAACCAACATATGGATGTCGTACATATTGCAACTATTCTTCCTAATGCATCACCAAAACGACTTAAGCGAATTGTGGAAAGTATACCAACTCCAACATCATAATCAAATTTTACTGAAGAGGAAGCAATAGCGCTTATGTTGGAACTGGGTCTCAGTCGAAATAAGTACCAAATATTAAGGAAAGCTCTGCATGAAAAAGGACACAATATATTACCATCATACAAGGCGATCCAGGAAAAAAAAACAAACTATCCTACTAAATCAACAAAAAATAATGAAGAATTGAAAGAGAGCTGCGGAAAAAAGCAGAATCCAAGAAGAATTTAAAGTTCAGATGGGATTAAACATCGACAAACCACTTTCAAGTTGCGGTAGTACAAATGACGGTAATACGTCGAGAAGGTTTTTTCGTGATTTTGAAATTACTTCAAAAATAACTGGAATCGACAAGGAGTTGCTTCGAAGAGTTAAAACTATTTTAATGGCACTGAATAGTAAACATAAAATTAATGAAAATCGATTTGGGGAATACACATCTGAAATTTCTAAATTACTTGTATCTCTGTATCCATGGAGGGAACTAACACCAACAGTACACAAAGTATTGTGTCATGGTCAAATAATAATTGAATCGAATATTCTTCCACTTGGAGAGTTAACAGAAGAAGCCCAGGAAGCGAGGAATCGAGATTTTAAGCATGTTCAACTATTCAGCTCAAGAAAATGCTCCAGGCAATCACAGAATGAAGATATTTTTAATAGTTTACTTCTATCTTCTGATCCTGTTCTTTCAACTATGCGAAAAAGATGGATTTGTTATGAAACTCTATCATCTCAAAACAAGGAAGATTTAAAGGACTTATATTACCTTCTGGATATGTATACCGATATGACAGATTATTTTATAGAAAATATGTAGTGTTAGGAATTAACTATATAAGTAGGTTGTAAGAATTAATTGTATTATGTTTAAGATAAACAGTTCAAATAAAAAAAGCTATTATACTAACTGATGATATTGTATTAAATTGTGTTTTATATTTCGGTGGGCGGGAAAGGTAATTTGTGTAGGGTGATTTAGGTGTTGTTGTGCGTGGCTCATAATAAAATTATATTTTTTTTATTTAATATACAATATTATAATAAAATAATTAACTAAATAATTTTTAAAAATTGTCCAAATATTTTATTCAACACCAAATGTATGTTCTGTCATACTTAATACTAAAATATGAAAAAGATGAAATTAAAGGACACAGGTTTAAATGAACATATTTTTGAATGTAATTGAGATATTGGCTTGAAATTTTTTGTAAAGGGTCGAGAATTTCCATATCTAACTAAAAAATGATATTAAGGGATAAATATGGACTAAATTGTTGTAGCTATCTGCGATCCTATTAAAATTTTGATATAAATCATAGTTTTAGAAATTAAACAAATATGTAATATATGACAAAATCTTTATTTATGAACAAAACTCAATGAAATTTTCAACGCTTGTTAAATTTGTCATTTCAAATAAGAATATACAAAAAAAAAATTGAAAAGGTCAAAGGGCATCCCGCAATTCCCAAAAATAGGAATGAAAATCCCAAAAATGGGATTTTTTATTTTTTTGCCCATAGGGTCCACATTTCTTTCAGGGCTGGGAAAATACTTTTGGAGTAAATAGAAAACATATTGAGGTTTCCAAAAGTGCTTTCAGTTTTCTGATCCCAGCTTTGGGATTTTAGAACATGTCGCCCAAAGTTGAAGTTTTGATAAAAAATAGGTCATATTCAGTTTTTGCGAAGATACAAATTTTTCAAATTGCAATAAAAATTTTATTTATGAATATTTTTTGATGAAATTTTACAGTTAGGTAGATTTTTTTACTCAAAATCCAAAATTAAATAAAAATTTCGAATTTTCTTATTAGAAATCCCGGAATTCCCAAAAAAGTTTTAAAAAATCCCAAAAATGGGATTTTTTGGTTTTTTGCCTATTATATCCATACCAGGGGCGGGGTTATCGAAACCCGTTACAAAATGATTAAGAACTTATTGGGTCATATAAAACAGGTCACTATAATTTGATATCGACTATGCGATTTGAGAATTTTTGCTCAAAATTTAATTTTCCATAAAAAATAGGGTTTTTTTGGATGGACCTGGTCCCCTCGGTATCAAAAATTTTTAGGTTTTGTTTCATTTATCGTATTTTATGTAAAGTCAGCTTTCCAAAAAGTATAAATTCTATATACATCTTCTTAGAAACTTTTTAGATAACTTAAAAAGAAAAAGATACTTTTTTCCCAAAAAAATGTCAAAAAATCGCCTTTTTTTAATTTTTTAAATTTAAATGCCTATAACTTTGGACTCAGTCATGATTTTTACATAATTCTTTCACTGCTTGGTATATAAACTTGTTGTTAAGCAAATAAAAAAAAATGGCGAAAATCGGAAATATTTGGACCTGCTATTATCAAAAAAACTAAAGTAAGGACGGTAAAAATTTTAAAATTTTAATATTCAAATGCGAATATCTCCTAAACTATAAGAGATAATTTACTGCTACGACGACATTTTATAGTGCTCGATGAGGAGATTTATAGTGCTCGATGAGGAGATTCTATATACGAAATTTTTTTTAAATCGGAACTCAAATGAAGAAATAGGATCGCTTTAAAAATTTAACATAGCCGAGGTGTCCTAATTTGAGGACCCCCCGCCGGGCCCCTGGTTGGCCTATAAGGTCCAAATTCAAAACCTAAACTCGACAACACCTCCTCTTTGTGCATACCAAATTTCATTAAAATCGGATTAACCGTTTAGAAGTTACAGAATTATTTCCCTCTTTTTTTTTTCCTATACCACTGTGTGGCGTGTGCTCGCCATTATTTTTGCCGTTAAAAAATATCCCTTTATAGATGAGATCGGGAGATAAAAAATTTCCCTCAGAATCTTCATTTCAAAACAAACATATGGTAAGAAAAATGATGTTAAACTTCAACATCGATTTACTCGAAATGCATTTTTGGCATATAGAGCACTTAAATCCCCGGGCTACGAAATATACTAATTTCTGTTACTGTACGAATAACGCATATTCGTGAAGATAATTTGAAAAAAAAAAACATAATGCAGTTTTTATCAGTGCATTTTCATGTATGAGTATATGCCATACACAGAAAAAAGTTTCAGTACAAATATTATGAACTGCTTTCATTATTTAAAGTTAATAATATTTAAGAATAAGTTCATAAATTGTACGAATTTTATAATTTCTATTTTTTCAAACATAATCTAGAAGCGTTGACTTAAAATATTTCAAACTTTTTTTTATTTTTCTATTTGTTAAAAAAATTTTTGAAATATTCTTTGGAAAATTTTGTATTTCTTTACGATTTTTAGATTAAAATCGATGAAATGTGCACGTACATATTTGACAGCATTTTATGAAGAATAGATGCTTAACTATGTTGGATGATGTTTTCTTGTTTAACATTTTGTTTTTCTGCATTTCAATTTATATTTTTTTATTATACAAAATTCGCTAATAAAGGATTACTATCTACTAAATATGGAAACAGATTAGTAGATAATGAACTTTTTTTGCAATTTTTCATGAATATCGTAGAAAAAACTAAAAATTTAAAAAATTTCCGTCATGTACAAGTTCATACATTTTATGAACGTTTAATATTCTGAATGAAAATGGTTTGGGGAAAAAAGTCATGTTCGATTCATACAATATATTAAATTTAGGGGGTGGATTGAAAAATAATTATATTGTACTAGCTATACCCAGTGTGCTTCGCTACCCTCATCGTAATGGAATAAAATAAATATTATTATATGTATATACATATACAGTGTCTCTCATAAGTATTCGAATTTAGGTAAACTATGAAAAGAAACTAAATTTAATAATATATTTTGTGTGCAAAAAAAAAAATTAATTTGTTATATTGTCTAGACAGTCCTTAGGTTTGATATCACGCTTTTTAAAACTTGAAAAATTTACATTTACTTAAATTAATTTAGCTTTTTTTAAAAAAGTCCATAAAATTGCCTCACAAAAGTATACGAATTTTTCCTGTTGTTCATATTTGAGCATATTATACGAAACACAAATTTTAGAATCGACTGGTTTTTATGCTTTAAATTATTTTAGGGGGTTACTATCAACCGAAATGATATATTTTTGGCCCATTTGCTCCACAATTTTTGGGGATTTGTACCCTCTTTTTATGTAATACCATTAAAATGGCGATTTTTGGCAATATTTGTAGTATTTTCTCTTTTTTTCCAGAGATAAGACCAAAGTTTGATATTGGGATTTAATAGACCCCTTGGAGTATCTAAAAATAGCATTTTTTGTTACAAAAATCTGTATTTAAACGATCCAAGATATATTATTGATATCATTATTCTGTCGCTAATTCAATATATTGGAACTTAAGTCCATTTTCATAATACTAGGGTAAAACATTTTCGGGGAAAGTTTTCTTGTATATATTCTTGTAGATATCAGCTTTTATATATTTTAAGTTTTCAATGTATTGTGGAAGTGTACAACTCCAAAGCATGCCTCGAAGAAACACCATTCAATGGTAGTATCATTATTTTTATATACCAATGACCTCCAGGCTACATGCCACTATATCATTATGGTCTAACTCAAAAATATCGATATCTGTTTAAATATTGATTACTATGATCAAAATAAACCCAAAATTTTGGACTTACATTGTTATTGTAATGGGCAACATAAGCGTGAAAGTTACGAATAGTAAAAACTCAAATCTACTGTATAGGATGACGTTTTGTTAAGGCATGTTTTGGAGTTGTATACCGATATAATGTATTGAAAATTTAAAATATATTAGTGCTAATATGTACATGAATGTATACTAGCCAACTTTGTCGGAAAATAACGACCCTAGTGGTAAGAAAAGGGACTTAAGATCCATACAATTCAATTAGAAACAGAAGAACGATACCAAAAATACATCTTGGAACTTTTAAGTACAGATCCTTATAACAAAAATTATTATTTTTAGATACCTCAAGGGGTGTATTAAATCCCAATATTAAAGTTTGGGTTTACTTCAGAAAAAAAGGAAACAAAAATTTGCAAATATGGTAAAAAATCGCCATTTTAATGATATTACATGAAAAGATGGTACAAATGCTCCAAAATTGTGGAACAAATGAGCCAAAAATATATAATTTCGGTCGATAGTAACCCCTTAACACAATTTTAAGCAAAAAACCACTCGATTATAATTTTTGTGTTTCGTATAATATGGTCATATATGAAATACAGGAAAAATTCGAATACTTTTGTGAGGCAATTTTATGGACTTTTTTTAAAAAAAGTTAAATCAATTTAGGTAAATGTAATTCTTCCAAATTTTAAAGAGTGTGATATTATACCTTAGGACTCTCTAGACAATATAAGAAATTTAAATATTAATTTCACAAACAAAAAATATTATTAAATTATGTTTCTTTTCAAAGTACAACCAAATTCGAATACTTATGTGATACACTGTACATACTTATCTGCAATATCAAAATGTGTCCTTTTATATAAGTTTTGATTCTAGTCTCAATATTACAGACAATTAAAAAAAAAACATTTGAAGAACGAAAAAGTACCAAACAGTGCCTTTTTATAGATTTTAATTAAAGCAGGATGATGCATGTTTGATTTTCAACCAGAAATTCCTCGCATACATCTTTTTATACAGTCAGGAAGCTGCGTGTCAAATTTTATGTTTTTGGTTCAATATTATGGAAAATTCGAAAAGAACAAAAAAGTACCAGAAAGTAACCTTTTTAAATTTTCGTTCAATCAAGATATTGCGTGTTAAATTTTATGTTTATATATTCAACGTTTTAGAATACTCAAAAAGTACCAGATGAAGTACGAAAAAGTACCAAAAGACCTCTTTTATTTAATTTCATGTTTCTGAGTTCAATATTATAGAAAAAAAAAGTACCAGTTAAAGAACGAAAAAGTACCAGAAAATACTCCAGTTTAAATTTGCATTCACTCAAGTCCCTGAATGCTTAGTTTTATGTTTTTAGGTTCATTATAATAGAAAATTCAAATAGTACCAATTGAAGAACGAAAAAGTACCAAAAAGTCCCCTTTTATAGGTTATCACTTAATCCGGGCTGTACATGCTTAATTTCATGTTTCTAGGTTCAATATTATAAAAGAAATCAAAAAGTACCTTATGAAGAACCAAAAAGTCTCCTTTTATAGGTTCTCACTTAATCCGGGCTCTTTTTATTGTAGAGTTGAGTTTTAAAATTGATTCAATTTTAAAATTGATTTAATGTTTTAAGCTTTGTTGTTCAGATATTGTTTGTAAATTTTTGTTTAATTTAAAAACTGAGTTTTTAAATGCTTCGTGTTGTTTTAGATTTTACTTTTGCTTGTTTTTAATATTAAAATTTATTTTATTAAAAGTTAAGGGGTGGTATTTTGTATTGTTTTATTTTTACACACTTTTTTTGCACAGTTTTAAAGATTATATTTTGTTGTTGTAGATTTTGATTTTAATTTTGTATATGTGCACTGTTTTATGAAAGTGCTTATTATGTTTGTTATTTTGAAAATTAATTTTCTCTTATTTTTTTTTGTTAAGTTTTGTTCTTTTTTCGTGTACTGTTTTTGTTTATCACTGCACAGTGGGGCAGAATGGAAATTTTTTGGAAATAAATCTGGCATTTCTAAACGGCTGATCCGATCGGGATAAAATTTGGCGTGAGCGTAGCCAAGGAGTATTCGAGTTTAAGTTTTGAAGATGAACCCTGCAGATGCCCCAGGGACGGCGCTGTGACGGCTCAAAGTAGGGTACCTACGACATGTAAAATTTTTAAACTCGTGCCATTTTTTTGTTTTTCACCCAAATACAAAGATTTTTATATTTTGTGAAAGCGCTCGACGAGATCTTGAAAAAACATGCTTGGACATACTACTTATCTCTTATAATATCCGAGTTATAGGCATTTAAAAATTTAGTGATACAAAATTTACCATACCTTGGTCCGCCTTTTTTTGAATACCGGGCGTAATTTTGGACCAAATGGACTCAATTTTTTCTTGTTAGTTAGACAACAAAATTTCCAATAATATACAAAAAATTTCAGATCAATATCGTTTACAGATCCAAAAATATACGTTTTTTAATTTAAAAATTCAAAAAATTTTAGATTTTTGGCGTTTTTTTGCCAAAAATGTGTCTTAACTCTTTTATTAATAAAATAAATTTTTTATTAAGAACATATAACAATTTTATAGTTTTCTAAAAGGTATCTTTACGCAGAACGCTTTGGCGTAAAAAACTTGTCCTATTTTTTGAAAATGTTGCCACTGCGTCCTTCCGAATATGACCTATTTTTTATCAAAACTTCAACTTTGGGCGACATGTTCTAAAATCCCAAAGCTGGGATCAGAAAACTGAAAGCACTTTTGGAAACCTCAATATGTTTTCTATTTACTCCAAAAGTATTTTCCCAGCCCTGAAAGAAATGTGGACCCTATGGGCAAAAAAGTAAAAAATCCCATTTTTGGGATTTTCATTCCTATTTTTGGGAATTGCGGGATGCCCTTTGACCTTTTCAATTTTTTTTTTGCATATTCTTATTTGAAATGACAAATTTAACAAGCGTTGAAAATTTCATTGAGTTTTGTTCATAAATAAAGATTTTGTCATATATTACATATTTGTTTAATTTCTAAAACTATGATTTATATCAACATTTTAATAGGATCGCAGATAGCTACAACAATTTAGTCCATATTTATGCCTTAATATCATTTTTTAGTTAGATATGGAAATTCTCGACCCTTTACAAAAAATTTCAAGCCAATATCTCAATTACATTCAAAAATATGTTCATTTAAACCTGTGTCCTTTAATTTCATCTTTTTCATATTTTAGTATTAAGTATGACAGCACATATTTAAATCTTATATTTACCTATTTTCTATTTGTTTGCTTATCCTTATAATTGAAAGGTCCTATGCTTAAATTTTCAAAAATTTATAACTATTTTTTACCTAAATTTTTTCGACAGATCATTTCGTTCTGTTTCGTTTATGATCATGTAGGTAAAAATGTACAGGTAATGATAATTTCGATTCATTCACTAATAAGAAATATCAATGACTGAATTACAGGTTATAGTAATATAGTCCTAAATGTTAATAGGTAGACAATTCGTAATTTTTTACTTTGGAATACCTGTATCGGAAATGACAAGAATTGGTATATAAGTAAACTTCTCAGATTTTAAGTACCATATTTAATAAATCTACAATGAAGATTACATTAAAGTACGAAGAGTTGTGTTCCGTTTTATGGAGTATATCTTCAAAAGGGCCAGAAAGAATTGAAGACATTTCAAATTATATAAAAACTACATATAGTAGAAAAGTAGACAAAACAGACATATCAAAAATTGAAAACTTTTTAAAACTTTTTGATGTAAAAAGTAAGTCTGTGGATGGAAATCAAAAGAAATTTCGATAAAAATTTTGTAGTTGGATGGAAACTACTACGGAAATCTCAACTTACAACACATCAATAGGAGCGCCTTGCAAGTCATACGAAGACTTATGTTCAAGGTAAAAAAAAAGAGGGTCACACAAAAACTTTTTTCAATCTCAAATGAGGAAATTGCTGATACATTTAACGAAATGCTGAAAAAGGAAAACCAACATATGGATGTCGTACATATTGCAACTATTCTTCCTAATGCATCACCAAAACGACTTAAGCGAATTGTGGAAAGTATACCAACTCCAACATCATAATCAAATTTTACTGAAGAGGAAGCAATAGCGCTTATGTTGGAACTGGGTCTCAGTCGAAATAAGTACCAAATATTAAGGAAAGCTCTGCATGAAAAAGGACACAATATATTACCATCATACAAGGCGATCCAGGAAAAAAAAACAAACTATCCTACTAAATCAACAAAAAATAATGAAGAATTGAAAGAGAGCTGCGGAAAAAAGCAGAATCCAAGAAGAATTTAAAGTTCAGATGGGATTAAACATCGACAAACCACTTTCAAGTTGCGGTAGTACAAATGACGGTAATACGTCGAGAAGGTTTTTTCGTGATTTTGAAATTACTTCAAAAATAACTGGAATCGACAAGGAGTTGCTTCGAAGAGTTAAAACTATTTTAATGGCACTGAATAGTAAACATAAAATTAATGAAAATCGATTTGGGGAATACACATCTGAAATTTCTAAATTACTTGTATCTCTGTATCCATGGAGGGAACTAACACCAACAGTACACAAAGTATTGTGTCATGGTCAAATAATAATTGAATCGAATATTCTTCCACTTGGAGAGTTAACAGAAGAAGCCCAGGAAGCGAGGAATCGAGATTTTAAGCATGTTCAACTATTCAGCTCAAGAAAATGCTCCAGGCAATCACAGAATGAAGATATTTTTAATAGTTTACTTCTATCTTCTGATCCTGTTCTTTCAACTATGCGAAAAAGATGGATTTGTTATGAAACTCTATCATCTCAAAACAAGGAAGATTTAAAGGACTTATATTACCTTCTGGATATGTATACCGATATGACAGATTATTTTATAGAAAATATGTAGTGTTAGGAATTAACTATATAAGTAGGTTGTAAGAATTAATTGTATTATGTTTAAGATAAACAGTTCAAATAAAAAAAGCTATTATACTAACTGATGATATTGTATTAAATTGTGTTTTATATTTCGGTGGGCGGGAAAGGTAATTTGTGTAGGGTGATTTAGGTGTTGTTGTGCGTGGCTCATAATAAAATTATATTTTTTTTATTTAATATACAATATTATAATAAAATAATTAACTAAATAATTTTTAAAAATTGTCCAAATATTTTATTCAACACCAAATGTATGTTCTGTCATACTTAATACTAAAATATGAAAAAGATGAAATTAAAGGACACAGGTTTAAATGAACATATTTTTGAATGTAATTGAGATATTGGCTTGAAATTTTTTGTAAAGGGTCGAGAATTTCCATATCTAACTAAAAAATGATATTAAGGGATAAATATGGACTAAATTGTTGTAGCTATCTGCGATCCTATTAAAATTTTGATATAAATCATAGTTTTAGAAATTAAACAAATATGTAATATATGACAAAATCTTTATTTATGAACAAAACTCAATGAAATTTTCAACGCTTGTTAAATTTGTCATTTCAAATAAGAATATACAAAAAAAAAATTGAAAAGGTCAAAGGGCATCCCGCAATTCCCAAAAATAGGAATGAAAATCCCAAAAATGGGATTTTTTATTTTTTTGCCCATAGGGTCCACATTTCTTTCAGGGCTGGGAAAATACTTTTGGAGTAAATAGAAAACATATTGAGGTTTCCAAAAGTGCTTTCAGTTTTCTGATCCCAGCTTTGGGATTTTAGAACATGTCGCCCAAAGTTGAAGTTTTGATAAAAAATAGGTCATATTCAGTTTTTGCGAAGATACAAATTTTTCAAATTGCAATAAAAATTTTATTTATGAATATTTTTTGATGAAATTTTACAGTTAGGTAGATTTTTTTACTCAAAATCCAAAATTAAATAAAAATTTCGAATTTTCTTATTAGAAATCCCGGAATTCCCAAAAAAGTTTTAAAAAATCCCAAAAATGGGATTTTTTGGTTTTTTGCCTATTATATCCATACCAGGGGCGGGGTTATCGAAACCCGTTACAAAATGATTAAGAACTTATTGGGTCATATAAAACAGGTCACTATAATTTGATATCGACTATGCGATTTGAGAATTTTTGCTCAAAATTTAATTTTCCATAAAAAATAGGGTTTTTTTGGATGGACCTGGTCCCCTCGGTATCAAAAATTTTTAGGTTTTGTTTCATTTATCGTATTTTATGTAAAGTCAGCTTTCCAAAAAGTATAAATTCTATATACATCTTCTTAGAAACTTTTTAGATAACTTAAAAAGAAAAAGATACTTTTTTCCCAAAAAAATGTCAAAAAATCGCCTTTTTTTAATTTTTTAAATTTAAATGCCTATAACTTTGGACTCAGTCATGATTTTTACATAATTCTTTCACTGCTTGGTATATAAACTTGTTGTTAAGCAAATAAAAAAAAATGGCGAAAATCGGAAATATTTGGACCTGCTATTATCAAAAAAACTAAAGTAAGGACGGTAAAAATTTTAAAATTTTAATATTCAAATGCGAATATCTCCTAAACTATAAGAGATAATTTACTGCTACGACGACATTTTATAGTGCTCGATGAGGAGATTTATAGTGCTCGATGAGGAGATTCTATATACGAAATTTTTTTTAAATCGGAACTCAAATGAAGAAATAGGATCGCTTTAAAAATTTAACATAGCCGAGGTGTCCTAATTTGAGGACCCCCCGCCGGGCCCCTGGTTGGCCTATAAGGTCCAAATTCAAAACCTAAACTCGACAACACCTCCTCTTTGTGCATACCAAATTTCATTAAAATCGGATTAACCGTTTAGAAGTTACAGAATTATTTCCCTCTTTTTTTTTTCCTATACCACTGTGTGGCGTGTGCTCGCCATTATTTTTGCCGTTAAAAAATATCCCTTTATAGATGAGATCGGGAGATAAAAATTTCCCTCAGAATCTTCATTTCAAAACAAACATATGGTAAGAAAAATGATGTTAAACTTCAACATCGATTTACTCGAAATGCATTTTTGGCATATAGAGCACTTAAATCCCCGGGCTACGAAATATACTAATTTCTGTTACTGTACGAATAACGCATATTCGTGAAGATAATTTGAAAAAAAAAAAACATAATGCAGTTTTTATCAGTGCATTTTCATGTATGAGTATATGCCATACACAGAAAAAAGTTTCAGTACAAATATTATGAACTGCTTTCATTATTTAAAGTTAATAATATTTAAGAATAAGTTCATAAATTGTACGAATTTTATAATTTCTATTTTTTCAAACATAATCTAGAAGCGTTGACTTAAAATATTTCAAACTTTTTTTTATTTTTCTATTTGTTAAAAAAATTTTTGAAATATTCTTTGGAAAATTTTGTATTTCTTTACGATTTTTAGATTAAAATCGATGAAATGTGCACGTACATATTTGACAGCATTTTATGAAGAATAGATGCTTAACTATGTTGGATGATGTTTTCTTGTTTAACATTTTGTTTTTCTGCATTTCAATTTATATTTTTTTATTATACAAAATTCGCTAATAAAGGATTACTATCTACTAAATATGGAAACAGATTAGTAGATAATGAACTTTTTTTGCAATTTTTTCATGAATATCGTAGAAAAAACTAAAAATTTAAAAAATTTCCGTCATGTACAAGTTCATACATTTTATGAACGTTTAATATTCTGAATGAAAATGGTTTGGGGAAAAAAGTCATGTTCGATTCATACAATATATTAAATTTAGGGGGTGGATTGAAAAATAATTATATTGTACTAGCTATACCCAGTGTGCTTCGCTACCCTCATCGTAATGGAATAAAATAAATATTATTATATGTATATACATATACAGTGTCTCTCATAAGTATTCGAATTTAGGTAAACTATGAAAAGAAACTAAATTTAATAATATATTTTGTGTGCAAAAAAAAAAAATTAATTTGTTATATTGTCTAGACAGTCCTTAGGTTTGATATCACGCTTTTTAAAACTTGAAAAATTTACATTTACTTAAATTAATTTAGCTTTTTTTAAAAAAGTCCATAAAATTGCCTCACAAAAGTATACGAATTTTTCCTGTTGTTCATATTTGAGCATATTATACGAAACACAAATTTTAGAATCGACTGGTTTTTATGCTTTAAATTATTTTAGGGGGTTACTATCAACCGAAATGATATATTTTTGGCCCATTTGGTCCACAATTTTTGGGGATTTGTACCCTCTTTTTATGTAATACCATTAAAATGGCGATTTTTGGCAATATTTGTAGTATTTTCTCTTTTTTTCCAGAGATAAGACCAAAGTTTGATATTGGGATTTAATAGACCCCTTGGAGTATCTAAAAATAGCATTTTTTGTTACAAAAATCTGTATTTAAACGATCCAAGATATATTATTGATATCATTATTCTGTCGCTAATTCAATATATTGGAACTTAAGTCCATTTTCATAATACTAGGGTAAAACATTTTCGGGGAAAGTTTTCTTGTATATATTCTTGTAGATATCAGCTTTTATATATTTTAAGTTTTCAATGTATTGTGGAAGTGTACAACTCCAAAGCATGCCTCGAAGAAACACCATTCAATGGTAGTATCATTATTTTTATATACCAATGACCTCCAGGCTACATGCCACTATATCATTATGGTCTAACTCAAAAATATCGATATCTGTTTAAATATTGATTACTATGATCAAAATAAACCCAAAATTTTGGACTTACATTGTTATTGTAATGGGCAACATAAGCGTGAAAGTTACGAATAGTAAAAACTCAAATCTACTGTATAGGATGACGTTTTGTTAAGGCATGTTTTGGAGTTGTATACCGATATAATGTATTGAAAATTTAAAATATATTAGTGCTAATATGTACATGAATGTATACTAGCCAACTTTGTCGGAAAATAACGACCCTAGTGGTAAGAAAAGGGACTTAAGATCCATACAATTCAATTAGAAACAGAAGAACGATACCAAAAATACATCTTGGAACTTTTAAGTACAGATCCTTATAACAAAAATTATTATTTTTAGATACCTCAAGGGGTGTATTAAATCCCAATATTAAAGTTTGGGTTTACTTCAGAAAAAAAGGAAACAAAAATTTGCAAATATGGTAAAAAATCGCCATTTTAATGATATTACATGAAAAGATGGTACAAATGCTCCAAAATTGTGGAACAAATGAGCCAAAAATATATAATTTCGGTCGATAGTAACCCTTAACACAATTTTAAGCAAAAAACCACTCGATTATAATTTTTGTGTTTCGTATAATATGGTCATATATGAAATACAGGAAAAATTCGAATACTTTTGTGAGGCAATTTTATGGACTTTTTTTAAAAAAGTTAAATCAATTTAGGTAAATGTAATTCTTCCAAATTTTAAAGAGTGTGATATTATACCTTAGGACTCTCTAGACAATATAAGAAATTTAAATATTAATTTCACAAACAAAAAATATTATTAAATTATGTTTCTTTTCAAAGTACAACCAAATTCGAATACTTATGTGATACACTGTACATACTTATCTGCAATATCAAAATGTGTCCTTTTATATAAGTTTTGATTCTAGTCTCAATATTACAGACAATTAAAAAAAAAAACATTTGAAGAACGAAAAAGTACCAAACAGTGCCTTTTTATAGATTTTAATTAAAGCAGGATGATGCATGTTTGATTTTCAACCAGAAATTCCTCGCATACATCTTTTTATACAGTCAGGAAGCTGCGTGTCAAATTTTATGTTTTTGGTTCAATATTATGGAAAATTCGAAAAGAACAAAAAAGTACCAGAAAGTAACCTTTTTAAATTTTCGTTCAATCAAGATATTGCGTGTTAAATTTTATGTTTATATATTCAACGTTTTAGAATACTCAAAAAGTACCAGATGAAGTACGAAAAAGTACCAAAAGACCTCTTTTATTTAATTTCATGTTTCTGAGTTCAATATTATAGAAAAAAAAGTACCAGTTAAAGAACGAAAAAGTACCAGAAAATACTCCAGTTTAAATTTGCATTCACTCAAGTCCCTGAATGCTTAGTTTTATGTTTTTAGGTTCATTATAATAGAAAATTCAAATAGTACCAATTGAAGAACGAAAAAGTACCAAAAAGTCCCCTTTTATAGGTTATCACTTAATCCGGGCTGTACATGCTTAATTTCATGTTTCTAGGTTCAATATTATAAAAGAAATCAAAAAGTACCTTATGAAGAACCAAAAAGTCTCCTTTTATAGGTTCTCACTTAATCCGGGCTCTTTTTATTGTAGAGTTGAGTTTTAAAATTGATTCAATTTTAAAATTGATTTAATGTTTTAAGCTTTGTTGTTCAGATATTGTTTGTAAATTTTTGTTTAATTTAAAAACTGAGTTTTTAAATGCTTCGTGTTGTTTTAGATTTTACTTTTGCTTGTTTTTAATATTAAAATTTCTTTTATTAAAAGTTAAGGGGTGGTATTTTGTATTGTTTTATTTTTACACACTTTTTTTGCACAGTTTTAAAGATTATATTTTGTTGTTGTAGATTTTGATTTTAATTTTGTATATGTGCACTGTTTTATGAAAGTGCTTATTATGTTTGTTATTTTGAAAATTAATTTTCTCTTATTTTTTTTGTTAAGTTTTGTTCTTTTTTCGTGTACTGTTTTTGTTTATCACTGCACAGTGGGGCAGAATGGAAATTTTTTGGAAATAAATCTGGCATTTCTAAACGGCTGATCCGATCGGGATAAAATTTGGCGTGAGCGTAGCCAAGGAGTATTCGAGTTTAAGTTTTGAAGATGAACCCTGCAGATGCCCCAGGGACGGCGCTGTGACGGCTCAAAGTAGGGTACCTACGACATGTAAAATTTTTAAACTCGTGCCATTTTTTTGTTTTTCACCCAAATACAAAGATTTTTATATTTTGTGAAAGCGCTCGACGAGATCTTGAAAAAACATGCTTGGACATACTACTTATCTCTTATAATATCCGAGTTATAGGCATTTAAAAATTTAGTGATACAAAATTTACCATACCTTGGTCCGCCTTTTTTTGAATACCGGGCGTAATTTTGGACCAAATGGACTCAATTTTTTCTTGTTAGTTAGACAACAAAATTTCCAATAATATACAAAAAATTTCAGATCAATATCGTTTACAGATCCAAAAATATACGTTTTTTAATTTAAAAATTCAAAAAATTTTAGATTTTTGGCGTTTTTTTGCCAAAAATGTGTCTTAACTCTTTTATTAATAAAATAAATTTTTTATTAAGAACATATAACAATTTTATAGTTTTCTAAAAGGTATCTTTACGCAGAACGCTTTGGCGTAAAAAACTTGTCCTATTTTTTGAAAATGTTGCCACTGCGTCCTTCCGAATATGACCTATTTTTTATCAAAACTTCAACTTTGGGCGACATGTTCTAAAATCCCAAAGCTGGGATCAGAAAACTGAAAGCACTTTTGGAAACCTCAATATGTTTTCTATTTACTCCAAAAGTATTTTCCCAGCCCTGAAAGAAATGTGGACCCTATGGGCAAAAAAGTAAAAAATCCCATTTTTGGGATTTTCATTCCTATTTTTGGGAATTGCGGGATGCCCTTTGACCTTTTCAATTTTTTTTTTGCATATTCTTATTTGAAATGACAAATTTAACAAGCGTTGAAAATTTCATTGAGTTTTGTTCATAAATAAAGATTTTGTCATATATTACATATTTGTTTAATTTCTAAAACTATGATTTATATCAACATTTTAATAGGATCGCAGATAGCTACAACAATTTAGTCCATATTTATCCCTTAATATCATTTTTTAGTTAGATATGGAAATTCTCGACCCTTTACAAAAAATTTCAAGCCAATATCTCAATTACATTCAAAAATATGTTCATTTAAACCTGTGTCCTTTAATTTCATCTTTTTCATATTTTAGTATTAAGTATGACAGCACATATTTAAATTTGTTTGCTTATCCTTATAATTGAAAGGTCCTATGCTTAAATTTTCAAAAATTTATAACTATTTTTTACCTAAATTTTTTCGACAGATCATTTCGTTCTGTTTCGTTTATGATCATGTAGGTAAAAATGTACAGGTAATGATAATTTCGATTCATTCACTAATAAGAAATATCAATGACTGAATTACAGCTTATAGTAATATAGTCCTAAATGTTAATAGGTAGACAATTCGTAATTTTTTACTTTGGAATACCTGTATCGGAAATGACAAGAATTGGTATATAAGTAAACTTCTCAGATTTTAAGTACCATATTTAATAAATCTACAATGAAGATTACATTAAAGTACGAAGAGTTGTGTTCCGTTTTATGGAGTATATCTTCAAAAGGGCCAGAAAGAATTGAAGACATTTCAAATTATATAAAAACTACATATAGTAGAAAAGTAGACAAAACAGACATATCAAAAATTGAAAACTTTTTAAAACTTTTTGATGTAAAAAGTAAGTCTGTGGATGGAAATCAAAAGAAATTTCGATAAAAATTTTGTAGTTGGATGGAAACTACTACGGAAATCTCAACTTACAACACATCAATAGGAGCGCCTTGCAAGTCATACGAAGACTTATGTTCAAGGTAAAAAAAAAGAGGGTCACACAAAAACTTTTTTCAATCTCAAATGAGGAAATTGCTGATACATTTAACGAAATGCTGAAAAAGGAAAACCAACATATGGATGTCGTACATATTGCAACTATTCTTCCTAATGCATCACCAAAACGACTTAAGCGAATTGTGGAAAGTATACCAACTCCAACATCATAATCAAATTTTACTGAAGAGGAAGCAATAGCGCTTATGTTGGAACTGGGTCTCAGTCGAAATAAGTACCAAATATTAAGGAAAGCTCTGCATGAAAAAGGACACAATATATTACCATCATACAAGGCGATCCAGGAAAAAAAAAACAAACTATCCTACTAAATCAACAAAAAATAATGAAGAATTGAAAGAACTGAGAGCTGCGGAAAAAAGCAGAATCCAAGAAGAATTTAAAGTTCAGATGGGATTAAACATCGACAAACCACTTTCAAGTTGCGGTAGTACAAATGACGGTAATACGTCGAGAAGGTTTTTTCGTGATTTTGAAATTACTTCAAAAATAACTGGAATCGACAAGGAGTTGCTTCGAAGAGTTAAAACTATTTTAATGGCACTGAATAGTAAACATAAAATTAATGAAAATCGATTTGGGGAATACACATCTGAAATTTCTAAATTACTTGTATCTCTGTATCCATGGAGGGAACTAACACCAACAGTACACAAAGTATTGTGTCATGGTCAAATAATAATTGAATCGAATATTCTTCCACTTGGAGAGTTAACAGAAGAAGCCCAGGAAGCGAGGAATCGAGATTTTAAGCATGTTCAACTATTCAGCTCAAGAAAATGCTCCAGGCAATCACAGAATGAAGATATTTTTAATAGTTTACTTCTATCTTCTGATCCTGTTCTTTCAACTATGCGAAAAAGATGGATTTGTTATGAAACTCTATCATCTCAAAACAAGGAAGATTTAAAGGACTTATATTACCTTCTGGATATGTATACCGATATGACAGATTATTTTATAGAAAATATGTAGTGTTAGGAATTAACTATATAAGTAGGTTGTAAGAATTAATTGTATTATGTTTAAGATAAACAGTTCAAATAAAAAAAGCTATTATACTAACTGATGATATTGTATTAAATTGTGTTTTATATTTCGGTGGGCGGGAAAGGTAATTTGTGTAGGGTGATTTAGGTGTTGTTGTGCGTGGCTCATAATAAAATTATATTTTTTTTATTTAATATACAATATTATAATAAAATAATTAACTAAATAATTTTTAAAAATTGTCCAAATATTTTATTCAACACCAAATGTATGTTCTGTCATACTTAATACTAAAATATGAAAAAGATGAAATTAAAGGACACAGGTTTAAATGAACATATTTTTGAATGTAATTGAGATATTGGCTTGAAATTTTTTGTAAAGGGTCGAGAATTTCCATATCTAACTAAAAAATGATATTAAGGGATAAATATGGACTAAATTGTTGTAGCTATCTGCGATCCTATTAAAATTTTGATATAAATCATAGTTTTAGAAATTAAACAAATATGTAATATATGACAAAATCTTTATTTATGAACAAAACTCAATGAAATTTTCAACGCTTGTTAAATTTGTCATTTCAAATAAGAATATACAAAAAAAAAATTGAAAAGGTCAAAGGGCATCCCGCAATTCCCAAAAATAGGAATGAAAATCCCAAAAATGGGATTTTTTATTTTTTTGCCCATAGGGTCCACATTTCTTTCAGGGCTGGGAAAATACTTTTGGAGTAAATAGAAAACATATTGAGGTTTCCAAAAGTGCTTTCAGTTTTCTGATCCCAGCTTTGGGATTTTAGAACATGTCGCCCAAAGTTGAAGTTTTGATAAAAAATAGGTCATATTCAGTTTTTGCGAAGATACAAATTTTTCAAATTGCAATAAAAATTTTATTTATGAATATTTTTTGATGAAATTTTACAGTTAGGTAGATTTTTTTACTCAAAATCCAAAATTAAATAAAAATTTCGAATTTTCTTATTAGAAATCCCGGAATTCCCAAAAAAGTTTTAAAAAAATCCCAAAAATGGGATTTTTTGGTTTTTTGCCTATTATATCCATACCAGGGGCGGGGTTATCGAAACCCGTTACAAAATGATTAAGAACTTATTGGGTCATATAAAACAGGTCACTATAATTTGATATCGACTATGCGATTTGAGAATTTTTGCTCAAAATTTAATTTTCCATAAAAAATAGGGTTTTTTTGGATGGACCTGGTCCCCTCGGTATCAAAAATTTTTAGGTTTTGTTTCATTTATCGTATTTTATGTAAAGTCAGCTTTCCAAAAAGTATAAATTCTATATACATCTTCTTAGAAACTTTTTAGATAACTTAAAAAGAAAAAGATACTTTTTTCCCAAAAAAATGTCAAAAAATCGCCTTTTTTTAATTTTTTAAATTTAAATGCCTATAACTTTGGACTCAGTCATGATTTTTACATAATTCTTTCACTGCTTGGTATATAAACTTGTTGTTAAGCAAATAAAAAAAAATGGCGAAAATCGGAAATATTTGGACCTGCTATTATCAAAAAAACTAAAGTAAGGACGGTAAAAATTTTAAAATTTTAATATTCAAATGCGAATATCTCCTAAACTATAAGAGATAATTTACTGCTACGACGACATTTTATAGTGCTCGATGAGGAGATTTATAGTGCTCGATGAGGAGATTCTATATACGAAATTTTTTTTAAATCGGAACTCAAATGAAGAAATAGGATCGCTTTAAAAATTTAACATAGCCGAGGTGTCCTAATTTGAGGACCCCCCGCCGGGCCCCTGGTTGGCCTATAAGGTCCAAATTCAAAACCTAAACTCGACAACACCTCCTCTTTGTGCATACCAAATTTCATTAAAATCGGATTAACCGTTTAGAAGTTACAGAATTATTTCCCTCTTTTTTTTTTCCTATACCACTGTGTGGCGTGTGCTCGCCATTATTTTTGCCGTTAAAAAATATCCCTTTATAGATGAGATCGGGAGATAAAAAATTTCCCTCAGAATCTTCATTTCAAAACAAACATATGGTAAGAAAAATGATGTTAAACTTCAACATCGATTTACTCGAAATGCATTTTTGGCATATAGAGCACTTAAATCCCCGGGCTACGAAATATACTAATTTCTGTTACTGTACGAATAACGCATATTCGTGAAGATAATTTGAAAAAAAAAAACATAATGCAGTTTTTATCAGTGCATTTTCATGTATGAGTATATGCCATACACAGAAAAAAGTTTCAGTACAAATATTATGAACTGCTTTCATTATTTAAAGTTAATAATATTTAAGAATAAGTTCATAAATTGTACGAATTTTATAATTTCTATTTTTTCAAACATAATCTAGAAGCGTTGACTTAAAATATTTCAAACTTTTTTTTATTTTTCTATTTGTTAAAAAAATTTTTGAAATATTCTTTGGAAAATTTTGTATTTCTTTACGATTTTTAGATTAAAATCGATGAAATGTGCACGTACATATTTGACAGCATTTTATGAAGAATAGATGCTTAACTATGTTGGATGATGTTTTCTTGTTTAACATTTTGTTTTTCTGCATTTCAATTTATATTTTTTTATTATACAAAATTCGCTAATAAAGGATTACTATCTACTAAATATGGAAACAGATTAGTAGATAATGAACTTTTTTTGCAATTTTTCATGAATATCGTAGAAAAAACTAAAAATTTAAAAAATTTCCGTCATGTACAAGTTCATACATTTTATGAACGTTTAATATTCTGAATGAAAATGGTTTGGGGAAAAAAGTCATGTTCGATTCATACAATATATTAAATTTAGGGGGTGGATTGAAAAATAATTATATTGTACTAGCTATACCCAGTGTGCTTCGCTACCCTCATCGTAATGGAATAAAATAAATATTATTATATGTATATACATATACAGTGTCTCTCATAAGTATTCGAATTTAGGTAAACTATGAAAAGAAACTAAATTTAATAATATATTTTGTGTGCAAAAAAAAAAATTAATTTGTTATATTGTCTAGACAGTCCTTAGGTTTGATATCACGCTTTTTAAAACTTGAAAAATTTACATTTACTTAAATTAATTTAGCTTTTTTTAAAAAAGTCCATAAAATTGCCTCACAAAAGTATACGAATTTTTCCTGTTGTTCATATTTGAGCATATTATACGAAACACAAATTTTAGAATCGACTGGTTTTTATGCTTTAAATTATTTTAGGGGGTTACTATCAACCGAAATGATATATTTTTGGCCCATTTGGTCCACAATTTTTGGGGATTTGTACCCTCTTTTTATGTAATACCATTAAAATGGCGATTTTTGGCAATATTTGTAGTATTTTCTCTTTTTTTCCAGAGATAAGACCAAAGTTTGATATTGGGATTTAATAGACCCCTTGGAGTATCTAAAAATAGCATTTTTTGTTACAAAAATCTGTATTTAAACGATCCAAGATATATTATTGATATCATTATTCTGTCGCTAATTCAATATATTGGAACTTAAGTCCATTTTCATAATACTAGGGTAAAACATTTTCGGGGAAAGTTTTCTTGTATATATTCTTGTAGATATCAGCTTTTATATATTTTAAGTTTTCAATGTATTGTGGAAGTGTACAACTCCAAAGCATGCCTCGAAGAAACACCATTCAATGGTAGTATCATTATTTTTATATACCAATGACCTCCAGGCTACATGCCACTATATCATTATGGTCTAACTCAAAAATATCGATATCTGTTTAAATATTGATTACTATGATCAAAATAAACCCAAAATTTTGGACTTACATTGTTATTGTAATGGGCAACATAAGCGTGAAAGTTACGAATAGTAAAAACTCAAATCTACTGTATAGGATGACGTTTTGTTAAGGCATGTTTTGGAGTTGTATACCGATATAATGTATTGAAAATTTAAAATATATTAGTGCTAATATGTACATGAATGTATACTAGCCAACTTTGTCGGAAAATAACGACCCTAGTGGTAAGAAAAGGGACTTAAGATCCATACAATTCAATTAGAAACAGAAGAACGATACCAAAAATACATCTTGGAACTTTTAAGTACAGATCCTTATAACAAAAATTATTATTTTTAGATACCTCAAGGGGTGTATTAAATCCCAATATTAAAGTTTGGGTTTACTTCAGAAAAAAAGGAAACAAAAATTTGCAAATATGGTAAAAAATCGCCATTTTAATGATATTACATGAAAAGATGGTACAAATGCTCCAAAATTGTGGAACAAATGAGCCAAAAATATATAATTTCGGTCGATAGTAACCCCTTAACACAATTTTAAGCAAAAAACCACTCGATTATAATTTTTGTGTTTCGTATAATATGGTCATATATGAAATACAGGAAAAATTCGAATACTTTTGTGAGGCAATTTTATGGACTTTTTTTAAAAAAAGTTAAATCAATTTAGGTAAATGTAATTCTTCCAAATTTTAAAGAGTGTGATATTATACCTTAGGACTCTCTAGACAATATAAGAAATTTAAATATTAATTTCACAAACAAAAAATATTATTAAATTATGTTTCTTTTCAAAGTACAACCAAATTCGAATACTTATGTGATACACTGTACATACTTATCTGCAATATCAAAATGTGTCCTTTTATATAAGTTTTGATTCTAGTCTCAATATTACAGACAATTAAAAAAAAAACATTTGAAGAACGAAAAAGTACCAAACAGTGCCTTTTTATAGATTTTAATTAAAGCAGGATGATGCATGTTTGATTTTCAACCAGAAATTCCTCGCATACATCTTTTTATACAGTCAGGAAGCTGCGTGTCAAATTTTATGTTTTTGGTTCAATATTATGGAAAATTCGAAAAGAACAAAAAAGTACCAGAAAGTAACCTTTTTAAATTTTCGTTCAATCAAGATATTGCGTGTTAAATTTTATGTTTATATATTCAACGTTTTAGAATACTCAAAAAGTACCAGATGAAGTACGAAAAAGTACCAAAAGACCTCTTTTATTTAATTTCATGTTTCTGAGTTCAATATTATAGAAAAAAAAAGTACCAGTTAAAGAACGAAAAAGTACCAGAAAATACTCCAGTTTAAATTTGCATTCACTCAAGTCCCTGAATGCTTAGTTTTATGTTTTTAGGTTCATTATAATAGAAAATTCAAATAGTACCAATTGAAGAACGAAAAAGTACCAAAAAGTCCCCTTTTATAGGTTATCACTTAATCCGGGCTGTACATGCTTAATTTCATGTTTCTAGGTTCAATATTATAAAAGAAATCAAAAAGTACCTTATGAAGAACCAAAAAGTCTCCTTTTATAGGTTCTCACTTAATCCGGGCTCTTTTTATTGTAGAGTTGAGTTTTAAAATTGATTCAATTTTAAAATTGATTTAATGTTTTAAGCTTTGTTGTTCAGATATTGTTTGTAAATTTTTGTTTAATTTAAAAACTGAGTTTTTAAATGCTTCGTGTTGTTTTAGATTTTACTTTTGCTTGTTTTTAATATTAAAATTTCTTTTATTAAAAGTTAAGGGGTGGTATTTTGTATTGTTTTATTTTTACACACTTTTTTTGCACAGTTTTAAAGATTATATTTTGTTGTTGTAGATTTTGATTTTAATTTTGTATATGTGCACTGTTTTATGAAAGTGCTTATTATGTTTGTTATTTTGAAAATTAATTTTCTCTTATTTTTTTTGTTAAGTTTTGTTCTTTTTTCGTGTACTGTTTTTGTTTATCACTGCACAGTGGGGCAGAATGGAAATTTTTTGGAAATAAATCTGGCATTTCTAAACGGCTGATCCGATCGGGATAAAATTTGGCGTGAGCGTAGCCAAGGAGTATTCGAGTTTAAGTTTTGAAGATGAACCCTGCAGATGCCCCAGGGACGGCGCTGTGACGGCTCAAAGTAGGGTACCTACGACATGTAAAATTTTTAAACTCGTGCCATTTTTTTGTTTTTCACCCAAATACAAAGATTTTTATATTTTGTGAAAGCGCTCGACGAGATCTTGAAAAAACATGCTTGGACATACTACTTATCTCTTATAATATCCGAGTTATAGGCATTTAAAAATTTAGTGATACAAAATTTACCATACCTTGGTCCGCCTTTTTTTGAATACCGGGCGTAATTTTGGACCAAATGGACTCAATTTTTTCTTGTTAGTTAGACAACAAAATTTCCAATAATATACAAAAAATTTCAGATCAATATCGTTTACAGATCCAAAAATATACGTTTTTTAATTTAAAAATTCAAAAAATTTTAGATTTTTGGCGTTTTTTTTGCCAAAAATGTGTCTTAACTCTTTTATTAATAAAATAAATTTTTTATTAAGAACATATAACAATTTTATAGTTTTCTAAAAGGTATCTTTACGCAGAACGCTTTGGCGTAAAAAACTTGTCCTATTTTTTGAAAATGTTGCCACTGCGTCCTTCCGAATATGACCTATTTTTTATCAAAACTTCAACTTTGGGCGACATGTTCTAAAATCCCAAAGCTGGGATCAGAAAACTGAAAGCACTTTTGGAAACCTCAATATGTTTTCTATTTACTCCAAAAGTATTTTCCCAGCCCTGAAAGAAATGTGGACCCTATGGGCAAAAAAGTAAAAAATCCCATTTTTGGGATTTTCATTCCTATTTTTGGGAATTGCGGGATGCCCTTTGACCTTTTCAATTTTTTTTTTGCATATTCTTATTTGAAATGACAAATTTAACAAGCGTTGAAAATTTCATTGAGTTTTGTTCATAAATAAAGATTTTGTCATATATTACATATTTGTTTAATTTCTAAAACTATGATTTATATCAACATTTTAATAGGATCGCAGATAGCTACAACAATTTAGTCCATATTTATCCCTTAATATCATTTTTTAGTTAGATATGGAAATTCTCGACCCTTTACAAAAAATTTCAAGCCAATATCTCAATTACATTCAAAAATATGTTCATTTAAACCTGTGTCCTTTAATTTCATCTTTTTCATATTTTAGTATTAAGTATGACAGCACATATTTAAATTTGTTTGCTTATCCTTATAATTGAAAGGTCCTATGCTTAAATTTTCAAAAATTTATAACTATTTTTTACCTAAATTTTTTCGACAGATCATTTCGTTCTGTTTCGTTTATGATCATGTAGGTAAAAATGTACAGGTAATGATAATTTCGATTCATTCACTAATAAGAAATATCAATGACTGAATTACAGCTTATAGTAATATAGTCCTAAATGTTAATAGGTAGACAATTCGTAATTTTTTACTTTGGAATACCTGTATCGGAAATGACAAGAATTGGTATATAAGTAAACTTCTCAGATTTTAAGTACCATATTTAATAAATCTACAATGAAGATTACATTAAAGTACGAAGAGTTGTGTTCCGTTTTATGGAGTATATCTTCAAAAGGGCCAGAAAGAATTGAAGACATTTCAAATTATATAAAAACTACATATAGTAGAAAAGTAGACAAAACAGACATATCAAAAATTGAAAACTTTTTAAAACTTTTTGATGTAAAAAGTAAGTCTGTGGATGGAAATCAAAAGAAATTTCGATAAAAATTTTGTAGTTGGATGGAAACTACTACGGAAATCTCAACTTACAACACATCAATAGGAGCGCCTTGCAAGTCATACGAAGACTTATGTTCAAGGTAAAAAAAAAGAGGGTCACACAAAAACTTTTTTCAATCTCAAATGAGGAAATTGCTGATACATTTAACGAAATGCTGAAAAAGGAAAACCAACATATGGATGTCGTACATATTGCAACTATTCTTCCTAATGCATCACCAAAACGACTTAAGCGAATTGTGGAAAGTATACCAACTCCAACATCATAATCAAATTTTACTGAAGAGGAAGCAATAGCGCTTATGTTGGAACTGGGTCTCAGTCGAAATAAGTACCAAATATTAAGGAAAGCTCTGCATGAAAAAGGACACAATATATTACCATCATACAAGGCGATCCAGGAAAAAAAAACAAACTATCCTACTAAATCAACAAAAAATAATGAAGAATTGAAAGAACTGAGAGCTGCGGAAAAAAGCAGAATCCAAGAAGAATTTAAAGTTCAGATGGGATTAAACATCGACAAACCACTTTCAAGTTGCGGTAGTACAAATGACGGTAATACGTCGAGAAGGTTTTTTCGTGATTTTGAAATTACTTCAAAAATAACTGGAATCGACAAGGAGTTGCTTCGAAGAGTTAAAACTATTTTAATGGCACTGAATAGTAAACATAAAATTAATGAAAATCGATTTGGGGAATACACATCTGAAATTTCTAAATTACTTGTATCTCTGTATCCATGGAGGGAACTAACACCAACAGTACACAAAGTATTGTGTCATGGTCAAATAATAATTGAATCGAATATTCTTCCACTTGGAGAGTTAACAGAAGAAGCCCAGGAAGCGAGGAATCGAGATTTTAAGCATGTTCAACTATTCAGCTCAAGAAAATGCTCCAGGCAATCACAGAATGAAGATATTTTTAATAGTTTACTTCTATCTTCTGATCCTGTTCTTTCAACTATGCGAAAAAGATGGATTTGTTATGAAACTCTATCATCTCAAAACAAGGAAGATTTAAAGGACTTATATTACCTTCTGGATATGTATACCGATATGACAGATTATTTTATAGAAAATAAGTAGTGTTAGGAATTAACTATATAAGTAGGTTGTAAGAATTAATTGTATTATGTTTAAGATAAACAGTTCAAATAAAAAAAGCTATTATACTAACTGATGATATTGTATTAAATTGTGTTTTATATTTCGGTGGGCGGGAAAGGTAATTTGTGTAGGGTGATTTAGGTGTTGTTGTGCGTGGCTCATAATAAAATTATATTTTTTTTATTTAATATACAATATTATAATAAAATAATTAACTAAATAATTTTTAAAAATTGTCCAAATATTTTATTCAACACCAAATGTATGTTCTGTCATACTTAATACTAAAATATGAAAAAGATGAAATTAAAGGACACAGGTTTAAATGAACATATTTTTGAATGTAATTGAGATATTGGCTTGAAATTTTTTGTAAAGGGTCGAGAATTTCCATATCTAACTAAAAAATGATATTAAGGGATAAATATGGACTAAATTGTTGTAGCTATCTGCGATCCTATTAAAATTTTGATATAAATCATAGTTTTAGAAATTAAACAAATATGTAATATATGACAAAATCTTTATTTATGAACAAAACTCAATGAAATTTTCAACGCTTGTTAAATTTGTCATTTCAAATAAGAATATGCAAAAAAAAAATTGAAAAGGTCAAAGGGCATCCCGCAATTCCCAAAAATAGGAATGAAAATCCCAAAAATGGGATTTTTTACTTTTTTGCCCATAGGGTCCACATTTCTTTCAGGGCTGGGAAAATACTTTTGGAGTAAATAGAAAACATATTGAGGTTTCCAAAACTGCTTTCAGTTTTCTGATCCCAGCTTTGGGATTTTAGAACATGTCGCCCAAAGTTGAAGTTTTGATAAAAAATAGGTCATATTCGCAAGGACGCAGTGGCAACATTTTCAAAAAATAGGACAAGTTTTTACGCCAAAGCGTTCTGCGTAAAGATACCTTTTAGAAAACTATAAAATTGTTATATGTTCTTAATAAAAATTTTATTTTATTAATAAAAGAGTTAAGACACATTTTTGGCAAAAAAATGGCAAAAATCTAAAATTTTTTGAATTTTTAAATTAAAAAACGTATATTTTTGGATCTGTAAACGATATTGATCTGAAATTTTTTGTATATTATTGGAAATTTTGTTGTCTAACTAACAAGAAAAAATTGAGTCCATTTGGTCCAAAATTACGCCCGGTATTCAAAAAAAGGCGGACCAAGGTATGGTAAATTTTGTATCACTAAATTTTTAAATGCCTATAACTCGGATATTATAAGAGATAAGTAGTATGTCCAAGCATGTTTTTTCAAGATCTCGTCGAGCGCTTTCACAAAATATAAAAATCTTTGTATTTGGGTGAAAAACAAAAAAATGGCACGAGTTTAAAAATTTTACATGTCGTAGGTACCCTACTTTGAGCCGCCACAGCGCCGTCCCTGGGGCATCTGCAGGGTTCATCTTCAAAACTTAAACTCGAATACTCCTTGGCTACGCTCACGCCAAATTTTATCCTGATCGGATCAGCCGTTTAGAAATGGCAGATTTATTTCCAAAAAATTTCCATTCTGCCCCACTGTGCACTGTTTATTTATCTTTTATTTGTGGACTGTATACTTGTTGTCTTTTGTCACTGTTTCTTCTTTTCTCATTGATTTTAATGTATTTGGGTGAAAAACAAAAAAATGGCACGAGTTTAAAAATTTTACATGTCGTAGGTACCCTACTTTGAGCCGCCACAGCGCCGTCCCTGGGGCATCTGCAGGGTTCATCTTCAAAACTTAAACTCGAATACTCCTTGGCTACGCTCACGCCAAATTTTATCCTGATCGGATCAGCCGTTTAGAAATGGCAGATTTATTTCCAAAAAATTTCCATTCTGCCCCACTGTGCACTGTTTATTTATCTTTTATTTGTGGACTGTATACTTGTTGTCTTTTGTCACTGTTTCTTCTTTTCTCATTGATTTTAATAAGTCAAGGTTCGATTGGAACAAATGTTTAGACGGGAACGGGGGTAATGAGTTTGCAGGGTAGTAAATAAAAACAGTATATTTTATTTTAAAACGTTATAAAACGTAAAGGGTTTTATTTATTATATATATTTGGGTTTGTGCAATATACATTTTAGAATTGGAGTTTAAGTTTATTTATTTCAAAAAGGTTTAGGTTTTGAATTAGGTTCAAGTTTTCAACACTAAGTAAGTTAAGTTTTATTGAGATTTAAGCTTTTGGGGTAAGTTTTTAGTTTATATAATTAAGTTTTTCACTATTTATTTTAATTGTAAGTTTTAAATATTATGAGTTGTTTAGATTTAGGGTTGTAAATATGTAGGTATAATTTATTTCTTGATTAGATTTAAGTTTTTTGCAAAATAGTTCATAAGCATATGTATGTAGTATTTAGGACAGCTTTAAGTTTTGATTTACTTTTTTATTTAAAACCCAATTAGTGGATTTTGTATGAAGCTAATGTATCGTTTTGTGCGCTTTTTTGCGAAACGAATGAATCGCATAAAACGAGGTTTGAGTGTATATAAAATTATTTTGCATTATACTATAATATTTGGTAAAATTTCGTATATATTACGAAAGAAAAGTTCCCTAAATCTCATAAAATATCTGGTCGTCTCATTTCAACTTATGTGCTATCAAATACAACGGTCGTTTTACTACATTCTCGTCGATTTTCCTACTTCCAGAATATTCCTCAGTCCAACGGTCAAAAAATGTCGTTACAACTTTATTAAGCTTAACCCTTAGTAGGGTCTACTTGTGCGACCTGGTCCAAATCCCACATTCGGCCCTCCTGGCGGGGTATTCGGCTCGAATACTGGCGGTCTTCTCATATCTTCGCACAATATAAATTTCCTTCGTGGACCTTCATTCTGGCTTACTTTCCCAACTTTATAATGATGATGTGCCACTTTGTTCCTCACCTTATACGGAAGAGAATATTTCTCCCTCAAGAGGATAATATGCTCTTCAACAACTTCACTCACCTTACTACCTTTAGTTTCCTCCTTAGTTTTCACGATATTAGAAGATTTTCCTCGTCGCATTTCGCATCGGGTATTAGTTAGTATTTCCTTTGGTCGTCGTACTTCTTTACCGATTGGTGTCAGCAAATTTTCCCTCAGTCTAGGACGCGTAAAATCTTGAACTAATATGCAGTTTACAACATTTACCCCGGCGACATTTTGCTCTCTGGTGTTATGTTTCACCACAACATGAGTCAACTTTTCCTGTTCTTCCCGATTTGGAAGTTCCATAACGGCATTCTTAACTTTTGTCTTATTAACATTAGCATAATTAATTTTAGCAGCCTTAGGCAGAAATTGTACGCCCTCTTCAGAAATTGCAAAATTAACAAACTGTAGTAGGTTAGTGCCTAAAACAGCCGGATACCCTATATTTTCTGCACGTACTACGTAGAATCTAGTCTTAAGCGGAATGTCATCAACAGTAATGGTGGCATCAAAGTAACCGCGAGTATAAGATTCTCCCGCGCCTGCTCCTTTCAATCGTCGATGCACAGTGGTATAGGAAAAAAAAAGAGGGAAATAATTCGGTAACTTCTAAACGGTTAATCCGATTTTAATGAAATTTGGTGTGCACAAAGAGGAGGTGTTGTCGAGTTTAGGTTTTGAATTTGGACCTTATAGGCCAACCAGGGGCCCGGCGGGGGGTCATCAAATTAGGACACCTCGGCTATGTTAAATTTTTAAAACGATCCTATTTCTTCATTTGAGTTCCGATTTAAAAAAAATTTCGTATATAGAATCTCCTCATCGAGCACTATAAAAAATGTTGTCATAGCAGTAAATTATCTCTTATAGTTTAGGAGATATTCGCATTTGAAAATTAAAATTTTAAAATTTTTACCGTCCTTACTTTAGTTTTTTTTGATAATAGCAGGTCCAAATATTCCCGATTTTCGCCATTTTGTTTTATTCGCTTAACAACAAGTTTATATATCAAGCAGTGAAAGAATTATGTAAAAATCATGACTGAGTCCAAAGTTATAGGCATTTTAATTTAAAAAATTAAAAAAAGGCGATTTTTTGTCATTTTTTTGGGAAAAAAGTATCTTTTTCTTTTTAAGTTATCTAAAAAGTTTCTAAGAAGATGTATATAGAATTTATACTTTTTGGAAAGCTGACTTTACATAAAGTACGATAAATGAAACAAAACCTAAAAATTTTTGATACCGAGGGGACCAGGTCCATCCAAAAAAACCCTATTTTTTATGGAAAATTAAATTTTGAGCAAAAATTCTCAAATCGCATAGTCGATATCAAATTATAGTGACCTGTTTTATATGACCCAATAAGTTCTTAATCATTTTGTAACGGGTTTCGATAACCCCGCCCCTGGTATGGATATAATAGGCAAAAAACCAAAAAATCCCATTTTTGGGATTTTTTAAAACTTTTTTGGGAATTCCGGGATTTCTAATAAGAAAATTCGAAATTTTTATTTAATTTTGGATTTTGAGTAAAAAAATCTACCTAACTGTAAAATTTCATCAAAAAATATTCATAAATAAAATTTTTATTGCAATTAGAAAAATTTGTATCTTCGCAAAAACTGAATAAAAAACATTTTTTAATTTTTTTTAAAAAAAGTATTCCGCGAATTTTTTAATTTTCAAAAATTATATACAGTTTTGAAAAATAGACAAAATTACCTTTCCATTGATATATAACATGCCTACCTAATGTTTTTTAAGTGACAAATTAATTAGGGAAAACTCAACATCTTTTAGAAAATTTACCTAGCACTATTATTTTCATCCATATATGTAACAAATTTAAGAGTTAACCTTATGGATGAAAATAATAGTGCTAGGCAAATTTTCTAAAAGATGTTGAGTTTTCCCTAATTAATTTGTCACTTAAAAAACATAAGGTAGGCATGTTATATATCAATGGAAAGGTAATTTTGTCTATTTTTCAAAACTGTATATAATTTTTGAAAATTAAAAAATTCGCGGAATACTTTTTTTAAAAAAAATTAAAAAATGTTTTTTATTCAGTTTTTGCGAAGATACAAATTTTTCAAATTGCAATAAAAATTTTATTTATGAATATTTTTTGATGAAATTTTACAGTTAGGTAGATTTTTTTACTCAAAATCCAAAATTAAATAAAAATTTCGAATTTTCTTATTAGAAATCCCGGAATTCCCAAAAAAGTTTTAAAAAATCCCAAAAATGGGATTTTTTGGTTTTTTGCCTATTATATCCATACCAGGGGCGGGGTTATCGAAACCCGTTACAAAATGATTAAGAACTTATTGGGTCATATAAAACAGGTCACTATAATTTGATATCGACTATGCGATTTGAGAATTTTTGCTCAAAATTTAATTTTCCATAAAAAATAGGGTTTTTTTGGATGGACCTGGTCCCCTCGGTATCAAAAATTTTTAGGTTTTGTTTCATTTATCGTATTTTATGTAAAGTCAGCTTTCCAAAAAGTATAAATTCTATATACATCTTCTTAGAAACTTTTTAGATAACTTAAAAAGAAAAAGATACTTTTTTCCCAAAAAAATGTCAAAAAATCGCCTTTTTTTAATTTTTTAAATTTAAATGCCTATAACTTTGGACTCAGTCATGATTTTTACATAATTCTTTCACTGCTTGGTATATAAACTTGTTGTTAAGCAAATCGAAAATCGGAAATATTTGGACCTGCTATTATCAAAAAAACTAAAGTAAGGACGGTAAAAATTTTAATATTCAAATGCGAATATCTCCTAAACTATAAGAGATAATTTACTGCTACGACGACATTTTTTATAGTGCTCGATGAGGAGATTCTATATACGAAATTTTTTTTTAAATCGGAACTCAAATGAAGAAATAGGATCGTTTTAAAAATTTAACATAGCCGAGGTGTCCTAATTTGATGACCCCCCGCCGGGCCCCTGGTTGGCCTATAAGGTCCAAATTCAAAACCTAAACTCGACAACACCTCCTCTTTGTGCACACCAAATTTCATTAAAATCGGATTAACCGTTTAGAAGTTACCGAATTATTTCCCTCTTTTTTTTTTCCTATACCACTGTGCGATGTTCCGTTGTAAGTTTAAACACGTCTCGTAGCTTCTCGTACACATCGCATTTTATCGTACAAATATTGCAACCAGTGTCGACAAGTCTATAAATATTAATATCATTCAAACGAAACTTCTTGAATTTCATCTCTGGCTTAGTGGGTTCCATATCGTAAATAAGCACATTCACATTACTTCACGGCTCCTTTTTAACTTCCTGTTTTGTGTCATTACACTCAGCTGCGCGATGACCAAAACCATTACATTTAAAACAATTGAACTTCCGCTCTCCGCAGTCCTTTGCCAGATGATCGACACTTCCACATTTAAAACAATTTCCTCTTTTGCCCCTACTTTGTTCCTCTTTGACACCAATTCTTATTTTATTCGGGGAATTATCCTTACTGCTATTCTTATCCGATGATGTACGAACCTTCTCATAGATTTTTATGTTTTCCTTCATTTCCTCAACAGTTCTTGCTTGATACAAAATGCTCTTGTTGAAGCGTGATACCCACTACAAAATTATCAAGCAAGCTGGGAAAGTCTTAATTAATCGTCCTGCCTATCTCCATTAGAGAGTATAGGTATCCGCGATAACTCTCGTTTTGATCTTTATGTCGATTTCTCAACGCTCTATTGACTTCTGATGTTGACAATGTTTCGCCGAATTCCGTAATTAATGCGTTTTTCAGTGAATCCCAATCCTTCAAACTAGTCTGGCTTCTCACGAACAATTTAGCTGCACCTTTTAATAGCTGCTTACCATAAATAAATTTCTGCACAGCATTCCATCCTACTACCCCCGCGTTTTTCAAAGTCCTGTACCCAATCTCTAATCTTAAAAGAATCGGTACCACTAAAAGTCGACAAGCTATGGGCAATGTCCTTTAGGGTGGACACAGTACCACTTACTTTCTGGTAGTCAGAATTTACTGATTCCGAGCCATCCCCGTCGATTTGATGACCGAAATGTCGGAGGAGCAGGTCGCGTAACACTGCCTTCAACCCCGTCGTGTCCAACCCTAATTCCGTCAGTTTGCTGAGCAAAGCATCGCATTTCATTGACATAATACTGTCCACGTCCATTTTAATATATGTATGTTCAGCTACAACCTCACAAATTCAAATATAAATATACTCCTTACAAACACAAATCATTAATAATTAAATTAAAAAATTAATATCCTGTCTCAATATATCAAAATTAGTTATATGTAAAAACTAGCAAATTAAATATTCCAGAATTCTATAATATCAATTAACAATTGTATTATCTATGTTATCTATCCAAACATAACATTAACCGACACAATTAAAAAAAAATAACAGTTCTGTTCCGTAACATTAACTTCCTATACTATATGTACTTAGCAATTTAACATTCAACTTTACAGTATTCAACAGAATTTAAAAATAAACTGATACTTTAACTGTAGACAAAAATAACAGAAACCGGTCTGTAATCTTAACATCTAATTTAATAGCATTCAAACTTTAACATAAAATCTCCAATTTCAAAATGCATTTAAATTCAAAATCGTAACATAAAAGCTCTCAATTCCATGAAAACTAAATAAATAACTAACATACTAAATATATTACTTATCTTATAGAAGCTCGCTCTTTATTCTCCAACTCAACAGCAGTTGTCGTTCTGCTTAGTTGCAAAGCTTTAATCAGTAAACTTCCATTTATGTATTTGTCTCCTTTTCTCGCCTGGGATTACTTTCATCTTCTCAATATAATTTACCAGCCAAGCTTTTATTCGTTGTTCCGCATAAAGTTATAATTGGATATAAACACAACATTAAAGTAGATCTGCCTTCTCTTTTTTCCACACAATGCTAAAAAGCTTTACTCGTCACAAATAAAGTTTTCGTTAGTAAATTTAAAAGCTTAACAGTTGATTTAATGATAACTTTGATGTTCGTTAAAACTTTTTTCCTTATACAAAGCTTTCGGGAATGTTCTAGTTTACATCACTTTTTCTCTCCCAATCAATACACATAAGCCAAATGTACATTATTTTCATTAACATTGAACACACACACAAACTACAAAGTTCTCTAAAACACAATTTTCACTTGTTGTTTTCGTCCCCCTTTTTTCATAAACTCGTTGCAAATAACTTGGTCTCTTAAGATCTCTTCTTATTCTCATTTTTCTGAGAAAGATCACTTTATTATCTCTCTTAGCTCAATATAGGTTGCTTTTATCTCTTAAAAACACAATTCCACTTCGTTTAGTTTTTGCTTTATTCTGTTTTTTGTACCACAAATTTTCTCTTCTGCCCTTTTGATGTATGTATGTTTGTTTTTGCCGGATGTTTTTTTTGTATGTTTAAGTTTCAAAGAGTTTTTTTTTTCACACTTTCAATTAATAAGGACTTTTTATATTAGAGTATTTCATGTTTGTGTTTGATGTGCCTTAACTTTTTTCCGAAGTCTTTCAACACTGTAATTGTTCATCAATTACATTTAAATTAACGTTAACTAAACAAAACTTCAAAATTGCACAACTTTAACACTATTCAACATTTTCGTAATGTATCAACTTTTATATATGAAGTTCAAATTTGTCACTTTATTTAGATCATGAAAATTCCACTATTCCAAACACTTCATTTGCCGGCACATCCTGGTTGAGCTCCCAATTTGTGGGAATTTATTATCCAGAGGTTTAATTACCTCGATTAAAACACAATTTGTTTTAATTTAATAAGTTTATTAGAAATATTTCACTTAAGTCTAGGGGTTTGTTAATTAATCACTATATTAAGTTTAACTTAAAAGTTTCCACAACAATAACAATTTCACAATCTTAATTCAATTTAAACGACTTTCAATTTATAATCAACTTAACAACTTCTTTCAACTTTTTCCGACTTTACACTTTCAACTTTATATCACGACTGTTGCTGGACAACTGACTCTATTATAGACGAAAACGTTCGTCTATTGAAAGCTACTCGTCCGTTTTTTATGTCCTCGTTGGTTTTCACGTCTTCTAGAAAAGTTCCCTAAATCTCATTAAATATCTGGTCTCATGTCAACTTATGTGCTATCAAATACAACGGTCGTTTTACTACATTCTCGTCAATTTTCCTACTTCCAGAATATTCCTCAGTCCAACGGTCAAAAAATGTTGTTACAACTTTATTAAGCTTAACCCTTAGTAGGGTATACCTGATCGTGTGCGACCTGGTCCAAATCCCACATATACATATTAGATATTACTGGAACAATGGCCGTATGTTATATAACATTCACTATACCACATGGAAATTTTAATTCTTATAATTACCACCTTTTAATAATTGCACACAACTTGCACTGTCCACTTTCGACTTGAGAATGAATTAAATGTGACAAAATATTAAGTTGCTAAGTAAAATGCGTGATTAAAGAATTCAATAACTGCGTAATTAATTTCCAATGAGTAATTAATACAAAAAATTAAATTGCATTTACGTTTGTTGTAAGAAGACAAAAGTATTTATGCAAAAAAAAAAATTAGATTAATATTTGGTAACATGTATGATTTGATACACAATTTTACGCACATATAAAAAACTAAAATAAGATGCAAAAGAAAAGTAAAATATGTAGGATGCGAGTTGAATGGGGAAAGATACCAATCCATAGTGTTCGAAAATGTAAAAATGCTTTGATAATTATTGTTAAACAAAAATCGTAACAATACATACATACATAATTACATACAATTTACCCTGCTTTGTTTTATGATGATTCCCAAAATATTTTAAGTCTAGCGATGGGCCGAATAAAAAAAGTATTTTTGAATTATTTTTTTTAATTTTGGTTTTGTTTTGAGACAATTTATCCAATATGGGGTATCGTTTGAAAGGAATTTTAAAGCCGCTTCCAATGATTGTCTTCTCATAATTGTCATATTCCAAACAATTTAAAATGCTTAGGTTTTTCATTAATATAAATAAAATGTATGTACAATTTTGCACACCACTAGTCGTGACTTCAAAAAATCTCTCAAATGATACCACATACCACATATATACCATGAAACCACCAACACTGCTATGTAAGTATTATTTTCATGACCTTCGGAAGGAACCACATTATATGGATCGTCTACATAGCAGTGTTGGTGGCGTCATGGTATGGGGAGCAATTTCCTATTGTGGCACCTTCGAGCATCAGTTTAAGCTCAAGAATAAATGCTAAGAACTACATTGGGTTAATAAAAAAGTCATTTTCGGTTTTCAATGACTGGAGTCTGGAGCTCAGTACAACTGAATTACATGATCGAGCTATATGAATCACTTCCAAACAGGATTTGTGAAGTGTTAGTCAACCAAGGAGGTTCAACACATTACTAAAATAGCTTACTTTAATTTATATCGTTGTAAATAATCTAAATCAATAATAACTTTTTCGGGGGGATGTTCTATTCAAGTGGCGAATTTTTAACAGTAGCTTTTTCCGGTTAATTTACAAGAAGAATTATATAAAATCAAATATCACAGATATGACAACCATTCATATCACATTTTTATTCAGAACAAAAAATATTATTAATAATTATTTTTTTTTTGTATTTTTATTAAATTGTTCAAAATTGTTTCAACAAAAAAGTCAAATTTGTTTTTTAAATAAATCAAATTAGTACATTTTGTTTTGTTTTATGAATAAAATCATTGCTTAAATCATTCTAATCAATTTGATCAACTCAAAAATAATTTTTTTTATTGGAAATAAAACTCAAAAAGGCAACAACCAATATTATTGCTCAAATATTTATAAAAAACGTTGGGCACATTACGAAACCTTAGCGGTATGAAATACGTTGAACATCTTTAGTAATCCCATTGACGATAATGGCCTTCCTCTTCTGCTGCAACAATTTTTAAAAACTTTGACTCTTAAATTGCAAAAATAACCCTATATTGCTTATAATTGTCAATAATTTGGTTAATATTGAAGTCTATCCTTGCTCTGCGTCGATAATGTATACAAATCATTACAAATTTGCTCTAACACTTAATATTGGTAATTTTACAATTTTTAAAAGTAGTTTTTTCATGACCATATATCTTAAATTCATATTAATCATAACGTTCTGATTATATTCATTAATTTTTAAATGTTTTGATTTTATTCAAAACCATAGTTTTTTCATTCAAATGTGCAAATAAAAAAATGTGTTTGAAAATACAATAATTCAAATTGTATTTTCTTTGATTTTTTTATACAAATGTGTTGATTTGAAATATTTGAATTTGATTTTATTCAATATTGCATTTTTTTTTGAATGAACAAAACTAAATAAAATTTTCTTATGATTAAATGATTAAATCAGGAAAAAAATGATTTTTGCAGTTCTCTGACATTTATAGAAGATAGAAGAAGAATATAGATATAATATTACAATACATATTAAAACTAAAGAATTATAACATCTTAAATATCTAATCTATATGTATGTATATATTTAAAATGAATGTGTGTTTGTTTGTATGTTTGAAGTTTGTAGACGACTAAACGGATGAACCGATTTTCTTGACATTTTCACAGTGTCTACTTTTTATTTTGAAATTTCAAGTGGGAGAGGAGCCACGCCCATATACAAAATAATTATTAAAAGTTGCATAAAACTGCAACAGCTAGAGTCCTAAAAATTTTTACAGCCAACTCTGACATCCATAAGAATAAGGAGAAGTGGCACCTCTCACATGAATTAAATACAAAAATTCGCTTATCTTGGAAACTATTAGAGTTAGAATCTTCTTATTAGAAGAACTTCAATATCTATGCGAATATTTTGGGTAATAAATTGGCGGACTACCAATGGAGGAGCAGAACCACCCATTCGAAATAGATAAAAAAATTCGTATATGTGGGAAACTGAACATTTTGGTGAAAAAAGGGTGCATTTCCATCAGGGAGTTGTGGTCTAGTAAAAATTGTATATATGGAAAACTATTATAGTTAGAATCTTCAAAATCGTTAACTGGGCTTTTTATTTTTATTGTTTTTAGGGTAGTAAAGCACACTGGATATAGCTAGTATTTTATAAAATCAAAATAATTTTACTTATAACTATATACAAAACTACTTAAATTTTTACAATTTTTTTTACAGTTTGATCAACAATGACTGATAAAACTGATTGCTTTGAAAAGGATTGTTCTGTTCGAGTAGCGATTCGGTAAGTGTTAAAATTAACATAGAACTTTGTAAATAATTCGGTATTTTATATATCGTTAATAACCTAGAATTTTCATTTTAAAAATTACAGTTGTTATCACTAATTTTTCTTTTGCGTATTTAAGTACATATTTATAGATATTTAGTTTTTGACAACAAATATATAGGTTCTTGATCACAGAGTTACCGCTTTTCGTACCAATTTAACGGAACCACGATTTCGAAAATCACAATAATTTTAAAGCCTTAAGAACAACTTTAAATAGTATATATTTAATTTCTGAAAGTGGGAAAGCTTACTAGCTCCATTCAAATAACGAAGATGTGCGAATTAAAACAAGAATGTATAGTCGACATGTGACACCCTACACCAATTACGCGTATATTTAAAATATGTATGTTGAATTTTTCATTAATTATATCTAAAAAATTTTTAATCAAAAATGGTCCGATCCTCATAAAATTTGGTGAATGGATTTATTTTTGTATAAATTACACTTATTCTTAATTTTATCGTGTGGTAATGTTTTCAAGTGAATTATGGACGTTAAAGTCATTTTCTGAAGGATATTTTGTTGTTGTAGCAGCGACACCTGAAATTACACGTATATATAGTTAAACATTATTCCCTACTCTTCTTCTTCTTCGCTCTGGTTACCCAACTCCGTTAGATCTAAACCCAGTAGACGAGCCGCATCCAACGGCTCAGTCCAAAGGGATTCAGGTTCCAACTGAGTTGGATTTGCCCTGCAGTTAAAAAGGTGTTGAACATTGTGTGGGTCTGTTCCACATGCAGGACAAAGATCTTGAATGGTGTCGTTTATTCTCGACCAGTACGAGTTTAAACGGGTACACCATCCGGATCTAAGTTGTGCCAATACCACTCTAGTACGACGTGGTAGGTTTCGTTCCTCCTTTGCAACGGGTGGGGGACGACCTCCCAGTATTATACTATCGCGGTGGGAATTGATGGAGTCTTCCACCGCCTGTTGATGGATAGTATTCAAAGCTGTCCTGTATGAGCTTTCGTCCTCTATATCATCCAGGTGTTCTTGGATGTCACTCTCATACATACGAAGATCTTTCCCGACATGCCTCGGGGGAGGGGGTTCTAACTCCGTTAGATGGTGGTTTGACATCCGATGACATCCCAGTAGGAACTGCTTTGACAGCATGATGTTATGTTCCTTAACTGAAAGCATCTTCGTTTCGTCATGCAGATGTTCTTCGCATGTCATTTGAATGCAGCCTTGAGACTTGAGTACCTTGTTTCTACTTCGCATCTTGTTGCAGATTGCAGTGGTGTGCGCTGAGGACATAAGGAGGCTATCGAATGTGACACCAAGTATTTTGGGGTTATTTACCGTCGGAATTTTTTCGCCATCGACTGTCACATCCAGTTCTAGCCCTACTTCCTTAGTCCAGGTGGTGATGAGAGTTGCTGAGGATTTCGTAGGCGATATTTTTAAATTCCTTAAATGGAAGAAGCTGGAAAGATCACATAGGTAACTGTTTATCAAACCGTAAAGGTCATCAATACTATTGCCCCTGGCCAATATCGAGCAGTCATCGGCGTAAGATATTATTGGACGCCGTCCGGGGGTGTTGGGAGTTTAGACATGTAGAAATTAAACAGGATCGGCGAAAGAACTCCACCTTGGGGTACTCCCTGTTTAATTCTACGAGATTTAGATCTCTGGTTCCTCAACTCCACAAATGACTGTCGTCCACACATGTAGTTCACTAGCCATCTCTTGGTGTTGTCGGAGAGACCAGATGTTAAAATGTCTCTGAAGAGAATGGCGTGATTGACCAGACCAAACGCTTTTGATAGGTCGAGTGCCACGAGGACCGTTCGTTGACATGGTCGAGCCTGATTAAGGCCGTGGCAAACTTGTGTGGTGATGGCGGTTAAAGCTGTTGTTGTACTGTGCTTTAGGCGGAATCCATGTTGATGATCTGCAGGATGTAGGTGTTGTTGTAATTCCGGGAGGAGTAGTGCCTCAAGCGTCTTGGCAATTGGTGACAGGAGGGAGATAGGCCTGTAAGATTCTCCCTGGTTTGCATTTTTCCCTGGCTTCAGCAAGGATTGACATCGACAAATTGAGGACTTTTGTAAGGTACTCAACTCCCGGTTCATCCAAATTTTTCAACATCAACATGGATATACCGTCTGGGCCAATAGCTTTCGATGACTTAGCATCTCTGATGACCTGAGGATATTTTGTATGTGGCTAGGGTGAGAGAGATGTGGGGCCAAATTTCGTCAAGTTATATGGACACTCCGATAAACAGTTTCAGAAAGTGATTCTCAGCAGAGACTTTTAAGGGGTGGGTATAGGACCAATATTTTTGGACGTTACAATCATCAGCACAAACGCATAATATGCAATAAAAATTTTAGAAATATGCAAAATATATGAAATTTAACGCAAAATATGGAATTTATGCCAAATCGATGCCATTTTGTAGTAAATTCGTTTTTTACATTATTCTGCATTATAATCTTTATTTGAGTGGACAATAAATGTATTAAAATGTATAAAAAGCACACATCTCCTGTGGAAATTTTAAATGTAGCTAAACAAAAACTGACATAACTTCTGAACCCATTGAGATCCCAATTTGACATTTTTACATCTCAATAATAGTTCTATTGTCTATTTTCAGTTAAAAAATTAAGAAAAACAAAATATAATCTTTCAGGATTTTCAAGGATAAAGAAAATTTTGTAACGGTGGAAAACTACTTAGACCGGGTTTTCGAGTTGGCAAACAAATGCCAATTAATAATCAGATTAGTTAATTTAAAAATAAATTTAATCCGATGTTATTCCCATTTGATGTTTTGGAGTACAAGATTAAACTTTGCTGTGTTGCCATACAAAACAACAGAAAAGGTCACTGTTTGTTATCAAAACAATGCATATTTTATAAAAAAGAAGAAGACAATTGTAAATTTAGTATGAAAATTAATGAAAACTTAAATTTAAAAACTGGTTAAGGAGCGCACAACAGGCCCGATAGAGGCCTAGGTGTATTTCTTCGGATTTGATGTATATACATCCTCCTTTCAAACTAACTAACTAAATTAAAAAAAAAAAATATTATACTAATCAATAAATAGAACATTTTAATGTTTATATTTATAAAAATTATATTATTTTTTTTTGCATCAGCTGTTTACACTTTTGTACATCATGCTTAAGTTTAAACCACCTCCATCGTGCGCTTAAACTTGCAAACAAAATTAACTAATTGAGTACTCAAAAACAACTTTCGAGGATTAATTTTAATTTAATCGCTATTCTTTCACCTAAAGATTGGCCCTTAGTAAGTTGCTAAGTTAAAGTGAAAACATACAAATACAAATTGTAAAAGGGCAAATAGTAAATTGTTGTGAAAATACACATTAGGGATAAATTTTGGCAAAATGTTTGGCATACCAAAAATAATGCAAATTATTTGTTTAGGTCATTTGGCGTCAAAAACATCACGCACCAACCTCAATTTCTAAAACTAACCAAATTTCTTAATTTTTTTATTTTAAATATTTATATATGGGCATTCTCACCGAAAAGTCTACTTTTCCTTTAGCGCTTGTACTTTTTTAACAATCGCGAAAAAATAATACAGTGGTTTCTCATATTTTTAATGCTCTATTTGACTATGCTGTGCTAACGTACATACTATTTGCAAAAATTGTCAATAGTTATATTCCTACTACACATACATGTTTATTTCTTCTTCTTTTAATGAGCAATATTAGTTGATTTGCTTTCAACTTGTAAAACAAAATCAATTCAGTTGCTGATCAGCACTTATCAAAGCATGGTCTGAGCGCGACTGTTTAAAAAAACATACAGTAATACAGCAATAAAATTTTACGAAAATGTAAGAGAATGAGAGAGAACAGTTAATATCCCAGTTGGAATTTTTTTGAACATTTTGACCACACGAGTTATAACTCTTCTGCACGATCATACCGATACTTTCATCGGGAGTAAATGCTACCCAATCATGTACTCTTCTAAAAGAATATTTTATGAGCCCCACTTCTGATCAGTTCCGTCATATTTTCGTATCATTTTTGAGCAATTTTCGAGTCGAAATACTAATCTTTTTAGGGTCATTTTCTAATCATATTTTAGTATTTTTTGGGCCTTTTCTGAGTCATTTTTATGCATGTTACAAACAAATTCAATAATACAGAGAACAGTTTTTGATCTTCCGACTAGACCAGTGGTCGGCAAATTACGGTTTGCGAGCCACATGCTGCTCTTTGGATGTGATGCTGCGACTCTTTTGTTTAATACACACATTTTATTTCTTTTATAAAATAAATGTATTTTTTTAAATCGTTCTGAATCGATTAATGAGTAGTGTATCAAAACTAACGAAACAATTCTCAAACGCTTCTATAATGTGCCCAACTTTTGAATTTTTTTAAACGTTCTATATATTAGCAAAATAAATACTAATCTCCTTGCTCTTGATTGCCATCACAATCGTACATTTGAGAACAGAACATATCCAGTAATCGACATTGAGCCATTTGGAATTGGTACTGAATTTCTAGAAATGCAATTGATCGATTTAAAAATTAGAGCTTTGAGTAGTGGAAAATTTCCATATTTAACAAGTAAGAGTGCTATATTCTTCTTGTGTCTTAATTTTTAAGTGTACGTTGCTACCACAATTAAATCAAATAAATCAGATAAATCAGTTTTCTAAACTGTTTTATCATATATAAATAATAATATAGTAAGGGTGATGGTAGTACTTATTTTATAATATTTAATAGTTTTTTTTTAATGATTTGATTACCTGTAAATTTGCTTATGGTCAATTTTGGACCGATCCTCCTAAGAATTTACAAAGATTTTGGCTTCAATAAAACTTACGCAGAATATCTTATCAAAGCCTTATATGAAGGCCCGATGCTCACAACATTTGACAGAAAGATTTAAGACCCTACAAAACTAGTTCATGACGAATTTTAAGCTATACTGGTATTTTTAAGCCAGTTATGGCCGTTAATGTCATTCTATGAGAAAGGCCATTTATAAGGTCAATTATGAACCGATCCTCAAAAAATTTGACAGTTAGAATTATGTTTATATAAAACTGGTTTATGTCGAATTTCGTTGCTTTATTATAATTTTGAAGAAGTTGTTTATGTCGAATTTCGTTGTTATTCTTTAATGTTAAAGCAAGTTATAGTTATGGGCGTTAAAACCATTTTATGAGTTAAACCTTATATGGGGGTAGAATCAATTGTGGACCGATCCACTTAATATTTGGCAGAGAGATTTAAGTTTCTATAAAACATGTCTGTACGAAATAACTACTCGCCTTGAATGTTTGTAAGACACTGATAATGTTAAAAGACCGCGAGTGGTTGTAAGGCACTCGTTGGATTCTTTTTGAACACTAAATTTATTTATAAAACTAAAAACTAAGAACTATTAAACAAAATCTTAAAACTAACTTAGAACTAAGATAAGACCTCATGCACTCTTTTTATTCATTCGATCTTATCAATTTAATATTCCCATCTAAGGGTGATAGTGATAAGAATATGCTCTATTTCTAATTATATCTTATAATGTCTATGCGTTACATAAACAAGAGAATTAATGTGCATCTTAGCACTAGCATTCTTATCATTACTAAATGTAGTCATAAAAAACTAGGCGATAAATATTTATTTGCAACTCAAGTGAACTAATCGAATAGTTTTTATGACTAAACTCAAGCACCAAAATAAGATTTTAAACCATGTTCAAATACGTTTGAACATTCTGCCAGGGCACAGTGAGGCAGAATGGAAATTTTTTGGAAATAAATCTGGCATTTCTAAACGGCTGATCCGATCGGGATAAAATTGGGCGTGAGCGTAGCCAAGGAGTATTCGAGTTTAAGTAAAATTTTTAAACTCGTGCCATTTTTTTGTTTTTCACCCAAGTACAAAGATTTTTATATTTTCTGAAAGCGACGAGATCTTGAAAAAACATGCTTGGACATACTACTTATCTCTTATAATATCCGAGTTATAGGCATTTAAAAATTTAGTTATACAAAATTTACCATACCTTGGTCCGCCTTTTTTTGAATACCGGGCGTAATTTTGGACCAAATGGATTCAATTTTTTCTTGTTAGTTAGACAACGATATAATATACAAAAAATTTCAGATCAATATCATTTACAGATCCAAAAATATACGTTTTTTAATTTAAAAATTCAAAAAATTTTCTATTTTTGCCGTTTTTTGCCAAAAATGTGTCTTAACTCTTTTATTTTTTTTTTTTTATTATTATTCTGCGACTAGTCTAATTTGACTAACGAGCAGATTTTTTCAATTAAATACAATGATTAGTAGTAAGAATAAGATATAACACTAAATATATCCAAAATACTGTTTTATTTAAACCAGATGATGTGGTTTAATGCGTTGGAGTCTATTTGGTGTTGATAACTTTTGGTGGTGTGATATTGCAAATTTTTTCACTACGTCTCTGACAAACTCTACGCCTAAATCACGGTGAAGGTCATGATTTCGAACGTACCATGGTGCATTGACCATGTGTCTTAAAACTTTATTTTGAAAAACTTCAATGTGTTTAATTGTTGAATTTTTGGCACATCCCCAAAGCTGGCATACATACGTCCAAACTGGTTTCAGGATTTGTTGGTAGACAAGTATTTTATTTTGTATTGACATAGAAGAAGTTTTACTTATGAGCCATTTCAGGCTTCTGTACTTAATTTCAAGTTCTAGCTTTTTCTTTAGTATATGATCGAGCCAAGTAAGTTTAGAATCTAGCGTAAGACCGAGGTATTTTGCGGTTTTTGATAATGGAATTGTGGATTCTTGCATTTTGAGAGGAACATGAGTTGTATTTTTTTTTAGTGAAAAGTTTACATGTATAGATTTTGAATTGTTGATTTTTATTCTCCATTTTGAAGCCCAAAAGGAAATATTATTAATAGCTGGTTGGATATATTTGGCTGCTTCTGTAGTAGATTTTCCAATCGCAAGTACAGCTGTGTCGTCGGCAAATGTTGCTATTGTAGTGTTTGGTGTGTTAGGAATGTCATTTGTAAATAACAAATATAGTAGAGGGCCAAGAATGCTCCCTTGAGGAACGCCCGCTTTTATATCCTTCAGCTCCGAGAACTCATTTTCGAGTTTTACATGGAAATAACGATCTTCAATGTATGATTTTATGATTTGGTAATACATTGTTGGAAATATTTTGGACTGCTTATATAACAGGCCATACTTTATCAAATGCTTGAGCTACGTCTATAAAAACAGCAGAGCATATTAACCTTTTGTCGAAAGCGTTTTCAATTTTTTCAATTCAAACTCTTTTATTAATAAAATAAAATTTTCTTTAAGAACATATAACAATTTTATAGTTTTCTAAAAGGTATCTTTACGCAGAACGCTTTGGCGTAAAAAACTTGTCCTATTTTTTGAAAATGTTGCCACTGCGTCCTTCCGAATATGACCTATTTTTTATCAAAACTTCAACTTTGGGCGACATGTTCTAAAATCCCAAAGCTGGGATCAGAAAACTGAAAGCAGTTTTGGAAACCTCAATATATTTTCTATTTACTCCAAAAGTATTTTCCCAGCCCTGAAAGAAATGTGGACCCTATGGGCAAAAATGTAAAAAATCCCATTTTTGGGATTTTCATTCCTATTTTTGGGAATAGCGGGATGCCCTTTGACCTTTTCAATTTTTTTTTGCATTTTCTTATTTGAAATGACAAATTTAACAAACGTTGAAAATTTCATTGAGTTTTGTTCATAAATAAAGATTTTGTCATATATTACATATTTGTTTAATTTCTAAAACTATGATTTATATCAAAATTTTAATAGGGTCGCAGATAGCTACAACAATTTAGTCCATATTTATCCCTTAATATCATTTTTTAGTTAGATATGGAAATTCTCGACCCTTTACAAAAAATTTCAATATCCAATATCTCAATTACATTCAAAAATATGTTCATTTAAACCCGTGTCCTTTAATTTCATCTTTTTCATATTTTAGTATTAAGTATGACAGAACATATTTAAATCTTATATTTACCTATTTTCTATTTGTTTGCTTATCCTTATAATTGAAAGGTCCTATTATGCTTAAATTTTCAAAAATTTATAACTATTTTTTACCTAAATTTTTTCGACACATCATGTCGTTCTGTTTCGTTTATGATCACGTAGGTAAAAATATACAGGTAATGATAATTTCGATTCATTCACTAATAAGAAATATCAATGACTGAATTACAGGTTATAGTAATATAGTCCTAAATGTTAATAGGTAGACAATTCGTAATTTTTTACTTTGGAATACCTGTATCGGAAATGACAAGAATTGGTGTTCCGTTTTATGGAGTGTATCTTCAAAAGGGCCAGAAAGAATTGAAGACATTTCAAATTATATATAAACTACATATAGTAGAAAAGTAGACAAAACAGGCATATCAAAAATTGAAAACTTTTTGATGTGAAAAGTAAGTCTGTGGATGGAAATCAAAAGAAATTTCGATTAAAATTTTGTAGTTGGATGGAAACTACTACGGAAATCTCAACTTACAACACATCAACAGGAGCGCCTTGCAAGTCATACGAAGACTTATGTTCAAGGTCAAAAAAAAAGAGGGTCACACAAAAACTTTTTTCAATCTCAAATGAGGAAATTGCTGATACATTTAACGAAATGCTGAAAAAGGAAAACCAACCTATGGATGTCGTACATATTACAACTATTCTTCCTAATGCATCACCAAAACGACTTAAGCGAATTGTGGAAAGTATACTAACTCCAACATCATAATCAAATTTTACTGAAGAGGAAGCAATAGCGCTTATGTTGGAACTGGGTCTCAGTCGAAATAAGTACCAAATATTAAGGAAAGCTCTGCATGAAAAAGGACACAATATATTACCATCATACAAGGCGATCCAGGAAAAAAACAAACTATCCTACCATCACCTATTGCTGTTAATGATGTGGAAGCTTGTATTGATATATCATCTTTGCTCGAAAACACAGCATCAAGAATTGTGTCGGACTTTCCAGAAGACCAACTAAGGAAAATTCATAACTGTGATGTTGTCTTAATGTGTAAGTGGGGATGTGACGGTTTATCAGCACTTCCAGAATACAAAGAAGCTTGTGGAAGTCGGACATTAGCAGACTACAAAAGTGTATTTATGTCATCATTAGTGCCATTACGAATTCGTTCATATTCCCTTAATCCATCATCGTCAAGCATCGGAAATTCATTTGAAGATATATGGATCAATACAACTCCAGGTTCAAAAAATTTTTGTAGACCCATTGGATTTGAATATATAAAGGAGTCAAAGAAAACAACAAAAGATTTAGTGGAATATTTAAAAGATGAAATAAATGCATTGGAGCCCATTTGCATAAAAATAAAGGAATTCTCTATTAACGTATCATATCAGCTAAGCTTAACAATGATTGATGGAAAGGTCAGCAATGCCATAACAGAAACTTCTTCCTTCTGGAGATGCTCAATATGTAATGAGAAAAAGTCGCAATTCTCAAATATAAACAAAAGCAGAAGTATTAATGAAGAAGTCCTGTCTTTCGGAATTTCACCACTTCATGCCAGAATACGATTTTTGGATTACTTTTTACACATAGAATACGTCCTCAAATATAAAAGTGTGCCAGAGAATCTTACTAAATCAACAAAAAATAATGAAGAATTGAAAGAACTGAGAGCTGCGGAAAAAAGCAGAATCCAAGAAAAATTTAAAGTTCAGATGGGATTAAACATCTACAAACCACTTCCAAGTTGCGGTAGTACAAATGACGGTAATACGGCGAGAAGGTTTTTTCGTGATTTTGAAATTACTTCAAAAATAACTGGAATCGACAAGGAGTTGCTTCGAAGAGTTAACACCAGTGATTAAAATTACTAATATATTAGTAACCAAAATGCATATTTTCTCCTATGCATACGTATGTAAAATTAAAATATAAATATATTTTATGAATATAATATATTTAATTGCTCCCATTCGAAATATTTCTAGTATTTTTGCTAAAAATATTTACCTATACAAACTATTGCATATTACAGCTTACAGACAAATATAAAATGTCTTCACATACAATATATTACGCAGCAACTCGCTAACATATTTATAATACCCACATATATTTCATATGGCTTGCCTATAATATTAAAATATTTTCCTACACAAATTATTCGAAGTCAACAATATTGAAGCCATGCAAGCAGTAATATACGAACATGAAATGTACGCAAGCAGAGCATATACTTATGTGCCGACGAAAACACGAAACAAAACGATAGTCGCGACTATCAGGTTACAATATTTTTACTATCAAACTTAAATATTATTTACTATAGGAAATGACTTATGGTCTAAAATTTAACATTTCATGTTGATCTTGAAAAATTATAAAATGTGAAAAATGCAAGATATAACCAAATTTTATTTAGAAAATAATTGAAAACGTTTATATCTATGTATGTACATATGTTTTATGTATATTATGGGAAAAATGTATGCATAAAATAACCAAATTTTAATTAGAAAATTTTTGAATTGAATTATTGAATGTATGTATTTATTAAATTTATGTTTAATTTTTATGTGGAGTATTAAAATGTATGTATTTGTATTGATTGTAATATAATTAGAAAAAAATTATATAAATACTTAGAGGATCATATGAATGTAAAAATATATTCAAATATGCAACACCATTTATATCTGGTTTTGTATATACATATGTATGTATGTAAGTATGTGTGAAACAATAACAAAAAACACATTCGTCATAAAAATGACCTGTAACAGCACTTTTCTTTCCTACTTTTCACGCACATTCCATAACGGTGGATTACGATAGGTCATTTTTTGCTTAACCTTTGAATTGGTTGAGGGAAGAAGATATGTACGTGTGATGCAAAAATACATTCGTCATAAAAATGACATGTAGTAGAACTTCTCTTTCCTACTTTATCATTTTACGCACATTCCTTAACGATGGTTTACGCAAGATCCTTTTTTTTTGCTTTACTTGAATTTGTGGTGGAGAGAAGAGGAAAGAAATATCATTATTATTTAGTCTCTCTCATGCAAATTCAAAAGGTTGGCAATGGCATATGCAAATTTATTAACACCTATATATTTTTTTCTTCGCTCCTGTTCATTCATTATTGTAAGATAATTGAGAGTATGTAATAATAATTTATAGAAATGTGACATATGTATATGTACATGCATATGAAAAACATACATGTATATGTATGTAGTACACTCATACATTTTTGTTGTTTTAACCTTTCACAATGTAAAATTACAAAAACAACTTTTTATGTTTTTATGTCCCCTCTTAATTTTTTGCCATCCTGTTACAAATTTCTAAAATACCTATAATTTCCTTCATTATTGATCATTTCATAGACACTACTAATGCATTACTACCTGTTTACAAACTTATTGTTAGTGTTTCTTCTTTATATTCATATCATCCTGTTACAAACAATATGTTTAAATATAGCCTGTAAAAACAATTTTTTACATACATATATACATATTTGAATACACCTGTCCCTCGATTTGCATGATAGATTCGTTCCCGAAAAAATCGTGTAAATCGAAAAAATTACAAAAACTGGTATATATAGTATTTTTTTAATATACTTTTATTTGTTTTAATGTGAATAACATAACAAAGCAAACAAAAATAAACAATTCCACTTTATTTCACAACCAAAATAGTTATAAAATTCATAAAACTTAAAAATTAAATGCAATACAAATTGGAAAAAACCAAAAATATACATACAAAAATATTATGAGCAAAAAATCAATACATAAGCCGTTAAGCAAAAAAATAAGTTATATTCAACCAATTTCAGTATATGTACCTACATAATCGAGGAATCCCCTTTTAAATATCGTTGATTATTATCGTTATTTTTAAAAAAACTGTTAAATAACCTGTACAATTTTAGTATTTATATTGTTTAAGTACACAAACGGGAAATTCCCTTTCTAATGCTATTATTAATGTTGCCAGAATAATATTTATTATCTGTATTTTTAATAAAATAGTTAAATATCAGTAAATAAATGTTGTTTTAGTTATTTATTTACAATAAATTGTGTCAAAAGCTTGTTTTCATTTAAATAAAAAAATCGTGCAAAACGAGATATTTTTCATCCCTCGATTTACACGAGAAATAAAAAAATCGTGTTAAATCGAAATCGTGCGAAACGAGGGATATGTGTATATTTTTACATTCATATGATCCTCTAAGTATTTATATAATTTTTTTCTAATTATATTACAATCAATACAAATACATACATTTTAATACTCCACATAAAAATTAAACATAAATTTAATAAATACATACATTCAATAATTCAATTCAAAAATTTTCTAATTAAAATTTGGTTATTTTCTGCATACATTTTTCCCTTAATATACAATTATTTCAATTATTTTCTAAATAAAATTTGGTTATATCTTGCATTTTTCACATTTTATAATTTTTCAAGTTCAACATGAAATGTTAAATTTTAGACCATAAGTCATTTCCTATAGTAAATAATATTTAAGTTTGATAGTAAAAATATTGTAACCTGATAGTCGCGACTATCGTTTTGTTTCGTGTTTTCGTCGGCACATAAGTATATGCTCTGCTTGCGTACATTTCATGTTCGTATATTACTGCTTGCATGGCTTCAATATTGTTGACTTCGAATAATTTGTGTAGGAAAATATTTTAATATTATAGGCAAGCCATATGAAATATATGTGGGTATTATAAATATGTTAGCGAGTTGCTGCGTAATATATTGTATGTGAAAACATTTTATATTTGTCTGTTAGCTGTAATATGCAATAGTTTGTATGGGTAAATATTTTTAGCAAAAATACTAGAAATATTTTGAACAGAACCATTTTTTAAATATGCATATTTTTAAATATGAGGTAAATGCATATTTATTGCAAAGTCAAAAATAAAAATATAAAAGCATCTATTAATATTTAAACTCTGGTTAACACTATTTTAATGGCACTGAATAGTAAACATAAAATTAATGGAAATCGATTTGGGGAATATACATCTGAAATTTCTAAATTACTTGTATCTCTGTATCCATGGAGGGAACTAACACCAACAGTACACAAAGTATTGTGTCATGGTCAAATAATAATTGAATCGAATATTCTTCCACTTGGAGAGTTAACAGAAGAAGCCCAGGAAGCGAGGAATCGAGATTTTAAGCATGTTCAACTATTCAGCTCAAGAAAATGCTCCAGGCAATCACAGAATGAAGATATTTTTAATAGTTTACTTCTATCTTCTGATCCTGTTCTTTCAACTATGCGAAAAAGATGGATTTGTTATGAAACTCTATCATCTCAAAACAAGGAAGATTTAAAGGACTTATATTACCTTCTGGATATGTATAACGATATGACAGATTATTTTATAGAAAATAAGTAGTGTTAGGAATTAACTATATAAGTAGGTTGTAAGAATTAATTGTATTATGTTTAAGATAAACAGTTCAAATAAAAATAGCTATTATACTAACTGATGATATTGTATTAAATTGTGTTTTATGTTTCGGTGGGCGGGAAAGGTGGTTTGTGTGGGGTGATTTAGGTGTTGTTGTGCGTAGCTCATAATAAAATTATAATTTTTTTATTGTATATACAATGTTATAGTCTTTAATAAAATAATTAACTAAATAATTTTTAAAAATTGTCCAAATATTTTATTCAACACAAATGTATGTTCTGTCATACTTAATACTAAAATATGAAAAAGATGAAATTAAAGGACACAGGTTTAAATGAACATGTTTTTGAATGTAATTGAGATATTGGCTTGAAATTTTTTGTAAAGGGTCGAGAATTTCCATATCTAACTAAAAAATGATATTAAGGGATAAATATGGACTAAATTGTTGTAGCTATCTGCGACCCTATTAAAATTTTGATATAAATCATAGTTTTAGAAATTAAACAAATATGTAATATATGACAAAATCTTTATTTATGAACAAAACTCAATGAAATTTTCAACGCTTGTTAAATTTGTCATTTCAAATAAGAAAATGCAAAAAAAAAATTGCGGGGCATCCCGCAATTCCCAAAAATAGGAATGAAAATGGGAAAATACTTTTGGAGTAAATAGAAAACATATTGAGGTTTCCAAAACTGCTTTCAGTTTTCTGATCCCAGCTTTAGGATTTTAGAAATGTCGCCCAAAGTTGAAGTTTTGATAAAAAAATAGTTTTGGAAACCTCAATATATTTTCTATTTACTCCAAAAGTATTTTCCCAGCCCTGAAAGAAATGTGGACCCTATGGGCAAAAATGTAAAAAATCCCATTTTTGGGATTTTCATTCCTATTTTTGGGAATAGCGGGATGCCCTTTGACCTTTTCAATTTTTTTTTTTGCATTTTCTTATTTGAAATGACAAATTTAACAAACGTTGAAAATTTCATTGAGTTTTGTTCATAAATAAAGATTTTGTCATATATTACATATTTGTTTAATTTCTAAAACTATGATTTATATCAAAATTTTAATAGGGTCGCAGATAGCTACAACAATTTAGTCCATATTTATCCCTTAATATCATTTTTTAGTTAGATATGGAAATTCTCGACCCTTTACAAAAAATTTCAATATCCAATATCTCAATTACATTCAAAAATATGTTCATTTAAACCCGTGTCCTTTAATTTCATCTTTTTCATATTTTAGTATTAAGTATGACAGAACATATTTAAATCTTATATTTACCTATTTTCTATTTGTTTGCTTATCCTTATAATTGAAAGGTCCTATTATGCTTAAATTTTCAAAAATTTATAACTATTTTTTACCTAAATTTTTTCGACACATCATGTCGTTCTGTTTCGTTTATGATCACGTAGGTAAAAATATACAGGTAATGATAATTTCGATTCATTCACTAATAAGAAATATCAATGACTGAATTACAGGTTATAGTAATATAGTCCTAAATGTTAATAGGTAGACAATTCGTAATTTTTTACTTTGGAATACCTGTATCGGAAATGACAAGAATTGGTGTTCCGTTTTATGGAGTGTATCTTCAAAAGGGCCAGAAAGAATTGAAGACATTTCAAATTATATATAAACTACATATAGTAGAAAAGTAGACAAAACAGGCATATCAAAAATTGAAAACTTTTTGATGTGAAAAGTAAGTCTGTGGATGGAAATCAAAAGAAATTTCGATTAAAATTTTGTAGTTGGATGGAAACTACTACGGAAATCTCAACTTACAACACATCAACAGGAGCGCCTTGCAAGTCATACGAAGACTTATGTTCAAGGTCAAAAAAAAAGAGGGTCACACAAAAACTTTTTTCAATCTCAAATGAGGAAATTGCTGATACATTTAACGAAATGCTGAAAAAGGAAAACCAACCTATGGATGTCGTACATATTACAACTATTCTTCCTAATGCATCACCAAAACGACTTAAGCGAATTGTGGAAAGTATACTAACTCCAACATCATAATCAAATTTTACTGAAGAGGAAGCAATAGCGCTTATGTTGGAACTGGGTCTCAGTCGAAATAAGTACCAAATATTAAGGAAAGCTCTGCATGAAAAAGGACACAATATATTACCATCATACAAGGCGATCCAGGAAAAAAACAAACTATCCTACCATCACCTATTGCTGTTAATGATGTGGAAGCTTGTATTGATATATCATCTTTGCTCGAAAACACAGCATCAAGAATTGTGTCGGACTTTCCAGAAGACCAACTAAGGAAAATTCATAACTGTGATGTTGTCTTAATGTGTAAGTGGGGATGTGACGGTTTATCAGCACTTCCAGAATACAAAGAAGCTTGTGGAAGTCGGACATTAGCAGACTACAAAAGTGTATTTATGTCATCATTAGTGCCATTACGAATTCGTTCATATTCCCTTAATCCATCATCGTCAAGCATCGGAAATTCATTTGAAGATATATGGATCAATACAACTCCAGGTTCAAAAAATTTTTGTAGACCCATTGGATTTGAATATATAAAGGAGTCAAAGAAAACAACAAAAGATTTAGTGGAATATTTAAAAGATGAAATAAATGCATTGGAGCCCATTTGCATAAAAATAAAGGAATTCTCTATTAACGTATCATATCAGCTAAGCTTAACAATGATTGATGGAAAGGTCAGCAATGCCATAACAGAAACTTCTTCCTTCTGGAGATGCTCAATATGTAATGAGAAAAAGTCGCAATTCTCAAATATAAACAAAAGCAGAAGTATTAATGAAGAAGTCCTGTCTTTCGGAATTTCACCACTTCATGCCAGAATACGATTTTTGGATTACTTTTTACACATAGAATACGACCTCAAATATAGAAGTGTGCCAGAGAATCTTACTAAATCAACAAAAAATAATGAAGAATTGAAAGAACAGAGCTGCGGAAAAAAGCAGAATCCAAGAAAAATTTAAAGTTCAGATGGGATTAAACATCTACAAACCACTTCCAAGTTGCGGTAGTACAAATGACGGTAATACGGCGAGAAGGTTTTTTCGTGATTTTGAAATTACTTCAAAAATAACTGGAATCGACAAGGAGTTGCTTCGAAGAGTTAACACCAGTGATTAAAATTACTAATATATTAGTAACCAAAATGCATATTTTCTCCTATGCATACGTATGTAAAATTAAAATATAAATATATTTTATGAATATAATATATTTAATTGCTCCCATTCGAAATATTTCTAGTATTTTTGCTAAAAATATTTACCTATACAAACTATTGCATATTACAGCTTACAGACAAATATAAAATGTCTTCACATACAATATATTACGCAGCAACTCGCTAACATATTTATAATACCCACATATATTTCATATGGCTTGCCTATAATATTAAAATATTTTCCTACACAAATTATTCGAAGTCAACAATATTGAAGCCATGCAAGCAGTAATATACGAACATGAAATGTACGCAAGCAGAGCATATACTTATGTGCCGACGAAAACACGAAACAAAACGATAGTCGCGACTATCAGGTTACAATATTTTTACTATCAAACTTAAATATTATTTACTATAGGAAATGACTTATGGTCTAAAATTTAACATTTCATGTTGATCTTGAAAAATTATAAAATGTGAAAAATGCAAGATATAACCAAATTTTATTTAGAAAATAATTGAAAACGTTTATATCTATGTATGTACATATGTTTTATGTATATTATGGGAAAAATGTATGCATAAAATAACCAAATTTTAATTAGAAAATTTTTGAATTGAATTATTGAATGTATGTATTTATTAAATTTATGTTTAATTTTTATGTGGAGTATTAAAATGTATGTATTTGTATTGATTGTAATATAATTAGAAAAAAATTATATAAATACTTAGAGGATCATATGAATGTAAAAATATATTCAAATATGCAACACCATTTATATCTGGTTTTGTATATACATATGTATGTATGTAAGTATGTGTGAAACAATAACAAAAAACACATTCGTCATAAAAATGACCTGTAACAGCACTTTTCTTTCCTACTTTTCACGCACATTCCATAACGGTGGATTACGATAGGTCATTTTTTGCTTAACCTTTGAATTGGTTGAGGGAAGAAGATATGTACGTGTGATGCAAAAATACATTCGTCATAAAAATGACATGTAGTAGAACTTCTCTTTCCTACTTTATCATTTTACGCACATTCCTTAACGATGGTTTACGCAAGATCCTTTTTTTTTGCTTTACTTGAATTTGTGGTGGAGAGAAGAGGAAAGAAATATCATTATTATTTAGTCTCTCTCATGCAAATTCAAAAGGTTGGCAATGGCATATGCAAATTTATTAACACCTATATATTTTTTTCTTCGCTCCTGTTCATTCATTATTGTAAGATAATTGAGAGTATGTAATAATAATTTATAGAAATGTGACATATGTATATGTACATGCATATGAAAAACATACATGTATATGTATGTAGTACACTCATACATTTTTGTTGTTTTAACCTTTCACAATGTAAAATTACAAAAACAACTTTTTATGTTTTTATGTCCCCTCTTAATTTTTTGCCATCCTGTTACAAATTTCTAAAATACCTATAATTTCCTTCATTATTGATCATTTCATAGACACTACTAATGCATTACTACCTGTTTACAAACTTATTGTTAGTGTTTCTTCTTTATATTCATATCATCCTGTTACAAACAATATGTTTAAATATAGCCTGTAAAAACAATTTTTTACATACATATATACATATTTGAATACACCTGTCCCTCGATTTGCATGATAGATTCGTTCCCGAAAAAATCGTGTAAATCGAAAAAATTACAAAAACTGGTATATATAGTATTTTTTTAATATACTTTTATTTGTTTTAATGTGAATAACATAACAAAGCAAACAAAAATAAACAATTCCACTTTATTTCACAACCAAAATAGTTATAAAATTCATAAAACTTAAAAATTAAATGCAATACAAATTGGAAAAAACCAAAAATATACATACAAAAATATTATGAGCAAAAAATCAATACATAAGCCGTTAAGCAAAAAAATAAGTTATATTCAACCAATTTCAGTATATGTACCTACATAATCGAGGAATCCCCTTTTAAATATCGTTGATTATTATCGTTATTTTTAAAAAAACTGTTAAATAACCTGTACAATTTTAGTATTTATATTGTTTAAGTACACAAACGGGAAATTCCCTTTCTAATGCTATTATTAATGTTGCCAGAATAATATTTATTATCTGTATTTTTAATAAAATAGTTAAATATCAGTAAATAAATGTTGTTTTAGTTATTTATTTACAATAAATTGTGTCAAAAGCTTGTTTTCATTTAAATAAAAAAATCGTGCAAAACGAGATATTTTTCATCCCTCGATTTACACGAGAAATAAAAAAATCGTGTTAAATCGAAATCGTGCGAAACGAGGGATATGTGTATATTTTTACATTCATATGATCCTCTAAGTATTTATATAATTTTTTTCTAATTATATTACAATCAATACAAATACATACATTTTAATACTCCACATAAAAATTAAACATAAATTTAATAAATACATACATTCAATAATTCAATTCAAAAATTTTCTAATTAAAATTTGGTTATTTTCTGCATACATTTTTCCCTTAATATACAATTATTTCAATTATTTTCTAAATAAAATTTGGTTATATCTTGCATTTTTCACATTTTATAATTTTTCAAGTTCAACATGAAATGTTAAATTTTAGACCATAAGTCATTTCCTATAGTAAATAATATTTAAGTTTGATAGTAAAAATATTGTAACCTGATAGTCGCGACTATCGTTTTGTTTCGTGTTTTCGTCGGCACATAAGTATATGCTCTGCTTGCGTACATTTCATGTTCGTATATTACTGCTTGCATGGCTTCAATATTGTTGACTTCGAATAATTTGTGTAGGAAAATATTTTAATATTATAGGCAAGCCATATGAAATATATGTGGGTATTATAAATATGTTAGCGAGTTGCTGCGTAATATATTGTATGTGAAAACATTTTATATTTGTCTGTTAGCTGTAATATGCAATAGTTTGTATGGGTAAATATTTTTAGCAAAAATACTAGAAATATTTTGAACAGAACCATTTTTTAAATATGCATATTTTTAAATATGAGGTAAATGCATATTTATTGCAAAGTCAAAAATAAAAATATAAAAGCATCTATTAATATTTAAACTCTGGTTAACACTATTTTAATGGCACTGAATAGTAAACATAAAATTAATGGAAATCGATTTGGGGAATATACATCTGAAATTTCTAAATTACTTGTATCTCTGTATCCATGGAGGGAACTAACACCAACAGTACACAAAGTATTGTGTCATGGTCAAATAATAATTGAATCGAATATTCTTCCACTTGGAGAGTTAACAGAAGAAGCCCAGGAAGCGAGGAATCGAGATTTTAAGCATGTTCAACTATTCAGCTCAAGAAAATGCTCCAGGCAATCACAGAATGAAGATATTTTTAATAGTTTACTTCTATCTTCTGATCCTGTTCTTTCAACTATGCGAAAAAGATGGATTTGTTATGAAACTCTATCATCTCAAAACAAGGAAGATTTAAAGGACTTATATTACCTTCTGGATATGTATAACGATATGACAGATTATTTTATAGAAAATAAGTAGTGTTAGGAATTAACTATATAAGTAGGTTGTAAGAATTAATTGTATTATGTTTAAGATAAACAGTTCAAATAAAAATAGCTATTATACTAACTGATGATATTGTATTAAATTGTGTTTTATGTTTCGGTGGGCGGGAAAGGTGGTTTGTGTGGGGTGATTTAGGTGTTGTTGTGCGTAGCTCATAATAAAATTATAATTTTTTATTGTATATACAATGTTATAGTCTTTAATAAAATAATTAACTAAATAATTTTTAAAAATTGTCCAAATATTTTATTCAACACAAATGTATGTTCTGTCATACTTAATACTAAAATATGAAAAAGATGAAATTAAAGGACACAGGTTTAAATGAACATGTTTTTGAATGTAATTGAGATATTGGCTTGAAATTTTTTGTAAAGGGTCGAGAATTTCCATATCTAACTAAAAAATGATATTAAGGGATAAATATGGACTAAATTGTTGTAGCTATCTGCGACCCTATTAAAATTTTGATATAAATCATAGTTTTAGAAATTAAACAAATATGTAATATATGACAAAATCTTTATTTATGAACAAAACTCAATGAAATTTTCAACGCTTGTTAAATTTGTCATTTCAAATAAGAAAATGCAAAAAAAAAAATTGCGGGGCATCCCGCAATTCCCAAAAATAGGAATGAAAATGGGAAAATACTTTTGGAGTAAATAGAAAACATATTGAGGTTTCCAAAACTGCTTTCAGTTTTCTGATCCCAGCTTTAGGATTTTAGAAATGTCGCCCAAAGTTGAAGTTTTGATAAAAAAATAGTTTTGGAAACCTCAATATATTTTCTATTTACTCCAAAAGTATTTTCCCAGCCCTGAAAGAAATGTGGACCCTATGGGCAAAAATGTAAAAAATCCCATTTTTGGGATTTTCATTCCTATTTTTGGGAATAGCGGGATGCCCTTTGACCTTTTCAATTTTTTTTTTTGCATTTTCTTATTTGAAATGACAAATTTAACAAACGTTGAAAATTTCATTGAGTTTTGTTCATAAATAAAGATTTTGTCATATATTACATATTTGTTTAATTTCTAAAACTATGATTTATATCAAAATTTTAATAGGGTCGCAGATAGCTACAACAATTTAGTCCATATTTATCCCTTAATATCATTTTTTAGTTAGATATGGAAATTCTCGACCCTTTACAAAAAATTTCAATATCCAATATCTCAATTACATTCAAAAATATGTTCATTTAAACCCGTGTCCTTTAATTTCATCTTTTTCATATTTTAGTATTAAGTATGACAGAACATATTTAAATCTTATATTTACCTATTTTCTATTTGTTTGCTTATCCTTATAATTGAAAGGTCCTATTATGCTTAAATTTTCAAAAATTTATAACTATTTTTTACCTAAATTTTTTCGACACATCATGTCGTTCTGTTTCGTTTATGATCACGTAGGTAAAAATATACAGGTAATGATAATTTCGATTCATTCACTAATAAGAAATATCAATGACTGAATTACAGGTTATAGTAATATAGTCCTAAATGTTAATAGGTAGACAATTCGTAATTTTTTACTTTGGAATACCTGTATCGGAAATGACAAGAATTGGTGTTCCGTTTTATGGAGTGTATCTTCAAAAGGGCCAGAAAGAATTGAAGACATTTCAAATTATATATAAACTACATATAGTAGAAAAGTAGACAAAACAGGCATATCAAAAATTGAAAACTTTTTGATGTGAAAAGTAAGTCTGTGGATGGAAATCAAAAGAAATTTCGATTAAAATTTTGTAGTTGAATGGAAACTACTACGGAAATCTCAACTTACAACACATCAACAGGAGCGCCTTGCAAGTCATACGAAGACTTATGTTCAAGGTCAAAAAAAAAGAGGGTCACACAAAAACTTTTTTCAATCTCAAATGAGGAAATTGCTGATACATTTAACGAAATGCTGAAAAAGGAAAACCAACCTATGGATGTCGTACATATTACAACTATTCTTCCTAATGCATCACCAAAACGACTTAAGCGAATTGTGGAAAGTATACTAACTCCAACATCATAATCAAATTTTACTGAAGAGGAAGCAATAGCGCTTATGTTGGAACTGGGTCTCAGTCGAAATAAGTACCAAATATTAAGGAAAGCTCTGCATGAAAAAGGACACAATATATTACCATCATACAAGGCGATCCAGGAAAAAAACAAACTATCCTACCATCACCTATTGCTGTTAATGATGTGGAAGCTTGTATTGATATATCATCTTTGCTCGAAAACACAGCATCAAGAATTGTGTCGGACTTTCCAGAAGACCAACTAAGGAAAATTCATAACTGTGATGTTGTCTTAATGTGTAAGTGGGGATGTGACGGTTTATCAGCACTTCCAGAATACAAAGAAGCTTGTGGAAGTCGGACATTAGCAGACTACAAAAGTGTATTTATGTCATCATTAGTGCCATTACGAATTCGTTCATATTCCCTTAATCCATCATCGTCAAGCATCGGAAATTCATTTGAAGATATATGGATCAATACAACTCCAGGTTCAAAAAATTTTTGTAGACCCATTGGATTTGAATATATAAAGGAGTCAAAGAAAACAACAAAAGATTTAGTGGAATATTTAAAAGATGAAATAAATGCATTGGAGCCCATTTGCATAAAAATAAAGGAATTCTCTATTAACGTATCATATCAGCTAAGCTTAACAATGATTGATGGAAAGGTCAGCAATGCCATAACAGAAACTTCTTCCTTCTGGAGATGCTCAATATGTAATGAGAAAAAGTCGCAATTCTCAAATATAAACAAAAGCAGAAGTATTAATGAAGAAGTCCTGTCTTTCGGAATTTCACCACTTCATGCCAGAATACGATTTTTGGATTACTTTTTACACATAGAATACGACCTCAAATATAGAAGTGTGCCAGAGAATCTTACTAAATCAACAAAAAATAATGAAGAATTGAAAGAACAGAGCTGCGGAAAAAAGCAGAATCCAAGAAAAATTTAAAGTTCAGATGGGATTAAACATCTACAAACCACTTCCAAGTTGCGGTAGTACAAATGACGGTAATACGGCGAGAAGGTTTTTTCGTGATTTTGAAATTACTTCAAAAATAACTGGAATCGACAAGGAGTTGCTTCGAAGAGTTAACACCAGTGATTAAAATTACTAATATATTAGTAACCAAAATGCATATTTTCTCCTATGCATACGTATGTAAAATTAAAATATAAATATATTTTATGAATATAATATATTTAATTGCTCCCATTCGAAATATTTCTAGTATTTTTGCTAAAAATATTTACCTATACAAACTATTGCATATTACAGCTTACAGACAAATATAAAATGTCTTCACATACAATATATTACGCAGCAACTCGCTAACATATTTATAATACCCACATATATTTCATATGGCTTGCCTATAATATTAAAATATTTTCCTACACAAATTATTCGAAGTCAACAATATTGAAGCCATGCAAGCAGTAATATACGAACATGAAATGTACGCAAGCAGAGCATATACTTATGTGCCGACGAAAACACGAAACAAAACGATAGTCGCGACTATCAGGTTACAATATTTTTACTATCAAACTTAAATATTATTTACTATAGGAAATGACTTATGGTCTAAAATTTAACATTTCATGTTGATCTTGAAAAATTATAAAATGTGAAAAATGCAAGATATAACCAAATTTTATTTAGAAAATAATTGAAAACGTTTATATCTATGTATGTACATATGTTTTATGTATATTATGGGAAAAATGTATGCATAAAATAACCAAATTTTAATTAGAAAATTTTTGAATTGAATTATTGAATGTATGTATTTATTAAATTTATGTTTAATTTTTATGTGGAGTATTAAAATGTATGTATTTGTATTGATTGTAATATAATTAGAAAAAAATTATATAAATACTTAGAGGATCATATGAATGTAAAAATATATTCAAATATGCAACACCATTTATATCTGGTTTTGTATATACATATGTATGTATGTAAGTATGTGTGAAACAATAACAAAAAACACATTCGTCATAAAAATGACCTGTAACAGCACTTTTCTTTCCTACTTTTCACGCACATTCCATAACGGTGGATTACGATAGGTCATTTTTTGCTTAACCTTTGAATTGGTTGAGGGAAGAAGATATGTACGTGTGATGCAAAAATACATTCGTCATAAAAATGACATGTAGTAGAACTTCTCTTTCCTACTTTATCATTTTACGCACATTCCTTAACGATGGTTTACGCAAGATCCTTTTTTTTTGCTTTACTTGAATTTGTGGTGGAGAGAAGAGGAAAGAAATATCATTATTATTTAGTCTCTCTCATGCAAATTCAAAAGGTTGGCAATGGCATATGCAAATTTATTAACACCTATATATTTTTTTCTTCGCTCCTGTTCATTCATTATTGTAAGATAATTGAGAGTATGTAATAATAATTTATAGAAATGTGACATATGTATATGTACATGCATATGAAAAACATACATGTATATGTATGTAGTACACTCATACATTTTTGTTGTTTTAACCTTTCACAATGTAAAATTACAAAAACAACTTTTTATGTTTTTATGTCCCCTCTTAATTTTTTGCCATCCTGTTACAAATTTCTAAAATACCTATAATTTCCTTCATTATTGATCATTTCATAGACACTACTAATGCATTACTACCTGTTTACAAACTTATTGTTAGTGTTTCTTCTTTATATTCATATCATCCTGTTACAAACAATATGTTTAAATATAGCCTGTAAAAACAATTTTTTACATACATATATACATATTTGAATACACCTGTCCCTCGATTTGCATGATAGATTCGTTCCCGAAAAAATCGTGTAAATCGAAAAAATTACAAAAACTGGTATATATAGTATTTTTTTAATATACTTTTATTTGTTTTAATGTGAATAACATAACAAAGCAAACAAAAATAAACAATTCCACTTTATTTCACAACCAAAATAGTTATAAAATTCATAAAACTTAAAAATTAAATGCAATACAAATTGGAAAAAACCAAAAATATACATACAAAAATATTATGAGCAAAAAATCAATACATAAGCCGTTAAGCAAAAAAATAAGTTATATTCAACCAATTTCAGTATATGTACCTACATAATCGAGGAATCCCCTTTTAAATATCGTTGATTATTATCGTTATTTTTAAAAAAACTGTTAAATAACCTGTACAATTTTAGTATTTATATTGTTTAAGTACACAAACGGGAAATTCCCTTTCTAATGCTATTATTAATGTTGCCAGAATAATATTTATTATCTGTATTTTTAATAAAATAGTTAAATATCAGTAAATAAATGTTGTTTTAGTTATTTATTTACAATAAATTGTGTCAAAAGCTTGTTTTCATTTAAATAAAAAATCGTGCAAAACGAGATATTTTTCATCCCTCGATTTACACGAGAAATAAAAAAATCGTGTTAAATCGAAATCGTGCGAAACGAGGGATATGTGTATATTTTACATTCATATGATCCTCTAAGTATTTATATAATTTTTTTCTAATTATATTACAATCAATACAAATACATACATTTTAATACTCCACATAAAAATTAAACATAAATTTAATAAATACATACATTCAATAATTCAATTCAAAAATTTCTAATTAAAATTTGGTTATTTTCTGCATACATTTTTCCCTTAATATACAATTATTTCAATTATTTTCTAAATAAAATTTGGTTATATCTTGCATTTTTCACATTTTATAATTTTTCAAGTTCAACATGAAATGTTAAATTTTAGACCATAAGTCATTTCCTATAGTAAATAATATTTAAGTTTGATAGTAAAAATATTGTAACCTGATAGTCGCGACTATCGTTTTGTTTCGTGTTTTCGTCGGCACATAAGTATATGCTCTGCTTGCGTACATTTCATGTTCGTATATTACTGCTTGCATGGCTTCAATATTGTTGACTTCGAATAATTTGTGTAGGAAAATATTTTAATATTATAGGCAAGCCATATGAAATATATGTGGGTATTATAAATATGTTAGCGAGTTGCTGCGTAATATATTGTATGTGAAAACATTTTATATTTGTCTGTTAGCTGTAATATGCAATAGTTTGTATGGGTAAATATTTTTAGCAAAAATACTAGAAATATTTTGAACAGAACCATTTTTTAAATATGCATATTTTTAAATATGAGGTAAATGCATATTTATTGCAAAGTCAAAAATAAAAATATAAAAGCATCTATTAATATTTAAACTCTGGTTAACACTATTTTAATGGCACTGAATAGTAAACATAAAATTAATGGAAATCGATTTGGGGAATATACATCTGAAATTTCTAAATTACTTGTATCTCTGTATCCATGGAGGGAACTAACACCAACAGTACACAAAGTATTGTGTCATGGTCAAATAATAATTGAATCGAATATTCTTCCACTTGGAGAGTTAACAGAAGAAGCCCAGGAAGCGAGGAATCGAGATTTTAAGCATGTTCAACTATTCAGCTCAAGAAAATGCTCCAGGCAATCACAGAATGAAGATATTTTTAATAGTTTACTTCTATCTTCTGATCCTGTTCTTTCAACTATGCGAAAAAGATGGATTTGTTATGAAACTCTATCATCTCAAAACAAGGAAGATTTAAAGGACTTATATTACCTTCTGGATATGTATAACGATATGACAGATTATTTTATAGAAAATAAGTAGTGTTAGGAATTAACTATATAAGTAGGTTGTAAGAATTAATTGTATTATGTTTAAGATAAACAGTTCAAATAAAAATAGCTATTATACTAACTGATGATATTGTATTAAATTGTGTTTTATGTTTCGGTGGGCGGGAAAGGTGGTTTGTGTGGGGTGATTTAGGTGTTGTTGTGCGTAGCTCATAATAAAATTATAATTTTTTTATTGTATATACAATGTTATAGTCTTTAATAAAATAATTAACTAAATAATTTTTAAAAAATTGTCCAAATATTTTATTCAACACAAATGTATGTTCTGTCATACTTAATACTAAAATATGAAAAAGATGAAATTAAAGGACACAGGTTTAAATGAACATGTTTTTGAATGTAATTGAGATATTGGCTTGAAATTTTTTGTAAAGGGTCGAGAATTTCCATATCTAACTAAAAAATGATATTAAGGGATAAATATGGACTAAATTGTTGTAGCTATCTGCGACCCTATTAAAATTTTGATATAAATCATAGTTTTAGAAATTAAACAAATATGTAATATATGACAAAATCTTTATTTATGAACAAAACTCAATGAAATTTTCAACGCTTGTTAAATTTGTCATTTCAAATAAGAAAATGCAAAAAAAAAAATTGCGGGGCATCCCGCAATTCCCAAAAATAGGAATGAAAATGGGAAAATACTTTTGGAGTAAATAGAAAACATATTGAGGTTTCCAAAACTGCTTTCAGTTTTCTGATCCCAGCTTTAGGATTTTAGAAATGTCGCCCAAAGTTGAAGTTTTGATAAAAAAATAGTTTTGGAAACCTCAATATATTTTCTATTTACTCCAAAAGTATTTTCCCAGCCCTGAAAGAAATGTGGACCCTATGGGCAAAAATGTAAAAAATCCCATTTTTGGGATTTTCATTCCTATTTTTGGGAATAGCGGGATGCCCTTTGACCTTTTCAATTTTTTTTTTGCATTTTCTTATTTGAAATGACAAATTTAACAAACGTTGAAAATTTCATTGAGTTTTGTTCATAAATAAAGATTTTGTCATATATTACATATTTGTTTAATTTCTAAAACTATGATTTATATCAAAATTTTAATAGGGTCGCAGATAGCTACAACAATTTAGTCCATATTTATCCCTTAATATCATTTTTTAGTTAGATATGGAAATTCTCGACCCTTTACAAAAAATTTCAATATCCAATATCTCAATTACATTCAAAAATATGTTCATTTAAACCCGTGTCCTTTAATTTCATCTTTTTCATATTTTAGTATTAAGTATGACAGAACATATTTAAATCTTATATTTACCTATTTTCTATTTGTTTGCTTATCCTTATAATTGAAAGGTCCTATTATGCTTAAATTTTCAAAAATTTATAACTATTTTTTACCTAAATTTTTTCGACACATCATGTCGTTCTGTTTCGTTTATGATCACGTAGGTAAAAATATACAGGTAATGATAATTTCGATTCATTCACTAATAAGAAATATCAATGACTGAATTACAGGTTATAGTAATATAGTCCTAAATGTTAATAGGTAGACAATTCGTAATTTTTTACTTTGGAATACCTGTATCGGAAATGACAAGAATTGGTGTTCCGTTTTATGGAGTGTATCTTCAAAAGGGCCAGAAAGAATTGAAGACATTTCAAATTATATATAAACTACATATAGTAGAAAAGTAGACAAAACAGGCATATCAAAAATTGAAAACTTTTTGATGTGAAAAGTAAGTCTGTGGATGGAAATCAAAAGAAATTTCGATTAAAATTTTGTAGTTGAATGGAAACTACTACGGAAATCTCAACTTACAACACATCAACAGGAGCGCCTTGCAAGTCATACGAAGACTTATGTTCAAGGTCAAAAAAAAAGAGGGTCACACAAAAACTTTTTTCAATCTCAAATGAGGAAATTGCTGATACATTTAACGAAATGCTGAAAAAGGAAAACCAACCTATGGATGTCGTACATATTACAACTATTCTTCCTAATGCATCACCAAAACGACTTAAGCGAATTGTGGAAAGTATACTAACTCCAACATCATAATCAAATTTTACTGAAGAGGAAGCAATAGCGCTTATGTTGGAACTGGGTCTCAGTCGAAATAAGTACCAAATATTAAGGAAAGCTCTGCATGAAAAAGGACACAATATATTACCATCATACAAGGCGATCCAGGAAAAAAACAAACTATCCTACCATCACCTATTGCTGTTAATGATGTGGAAGCTTGTATTGATATATCATCTTTGCTCGAAAACACAGCATCAAGAATTGTGTCGGACTTTCCAGAAGACCAACTAAGGAAAATTCATAACTGTGATGTTGTCTTAATGTGTAAGTGGGGATGTGACGGTTTATCAGCACTTCCAGAATACAAAGAAGCTTGTGGAAGTCGGACATTAGCAGACTACAAAAGTGTATTTATGTCATCATTAGTGCCATTACGAATTCGTTCATATTCCCTTAATCCATCATCGTCAAGCATCGGAAATTCATTTGAAGATATATGGATCAATACAACTCCAGGTTCAAAAAATTTTTGTAGACCCATTGGATTTGAATATATAAAGGAGTCAAAGAAAACAACAAAAGATTTAGTGGAATATTTAAAAGATGAAATAAATGCATTGGAGCCCATTTGCATAAAAATAAAGGAATTCTCTATTAACGTATCATATCAGCTAAGCTTAACAATGATTGATGGAAAGGTCAGCAATGCCATAACAGAAACTTCTTCCTTCTGGAGATGCTCAATATGTAATGAGAAAAAGTCGCAATTCTCAAATATAAACAAAAGCAGAAGTATTAATGAAGAAGTCCTGTCTTTCGGAATTTCACCACTTCATGCCAGAATACGATTTTTGGATTACTTTTTACACATAGAATACGACCTCAAATATAGAAGTGTGCCAGAGAATCTTACTAAATCAACAAAAAATAATGAAGAATTGAAAGAACAGAGCTGCGGAAAAAAGCAGAATCCAAGAAAAATTTAAAGTTCAGATGGGATTAAACATCTACAAACCACTTCCAAGTTGCGGTAGTACAAATGACGGTAATACGGCGAGAAGGTTTTTTCGTGATTTTGAAATTACTTCAAAAATAACTGGAATCGACAAGGAGTTGCTTCGAAGAGTTAACACCAGTGATTAAAATTACTAATATATTAGTAACCAAAATGCATATTTTCTCCTATGCATACGTATGTAAAATTAAAATATAAATATATTTTATGAATATAATATATTTAATTGCTCCCATTCGAAATATTTCTAGTATTTTTGCTAAAAATATTTACCTATACAAACTATTGCATATTACAGCTTACAGACAAATATAAAATGTCTTCACATACAATATATTACGCAGCAACTCGCTAACATATTTATAATACCCACATATATTTCATATGGCTTGCCTATAATATTAAAATATTTTCCTACACAAATTATTCGAAGTCAACAATATTGAAGCCATGCAAGCAGTAATATACGAACATGAAATGTACGCAAGCAGAGCATATACTTATGTGCCGACGAAAACACGAAACAAAACGATAGTCGCGACTATCAGGTTACAATATTTTTACTATCAAACTTAAATATTATTTACTATAGGAAATGACTTATGGTCTAAAATTTAACATTTCATGTTGATCTTGAAAAATTATAAAATGTGAAAAATGCAAGATATAACCAAATTTTATTTAGAAAATAATTGAAAACGTTTATATCTATGTATGTACATATGTTTTATGTATATTATGGGAAAAATGTATGCATAAAATAACCAAATTTTAATTAGAAAATTTTTGAATTGAATTATTGAATGTATGTATTTATTAAATTTATGTTTAATTTTTATGTGGAGTATTAAAATGTATGTATTTGTATTGATTGTAATATAATTAGAAAAAAATTATATAAATACTTAGAGGATCATATGAATGTAAAAATATATTCAAATATGCAACACCATTTATATCTGGTTTTGTATATACATATGTATGTATGTAAGTATGTGTGAAACAATAACAAAAAACACATTCGTCATAAAAATGACCTGTAACAGCACTTTTCTTTCCTACTTTTCACGCACATTCCATAACGGTGGATTACGATAGGTCATTTTTTGCTTAACCTTTGAATTGGTTGAGGGAAGAAGATATGTACGTGTGATGCAAAAATACATTCGTCATAAAAATGACATGTAGTAGAACTTCTCTTTCCTACTTTATCATTTTACGCACATTCCTTAACGATGGTTTACGCAAGATCCTTTTTTTTTGCTTTACTTGAATTTGTGGTGGAGAGAAGAGGAAAGAAATATCATTATTATTTAGTCTCTCTCATGCAAATTCAAAAGGTTGGCAATGGCATATGCAAATTTATTAACACCTATATATTTTTTTCTTCGCTCCTGTTCATTCATTATTGTAAGATAATTGAGAGTATGTAATAATAATTTATAGAAATGTGACATATGTATATGTACATGCATATGAAAAACATACATGTATATGTATGTAGTACACTCATACATTTTTGTTGTTTTAACCTTTCACAATGTAAAATTACAAAAACAACTTTTTATGTTTTTATGTCCCCTCTTAATTTTTTGCCATCCTGTTACAAATTTCTAAAATACCTATAATTTCCTTCATTATTGATCATTTCATAGACACTACTAATGCATTACTACCTGTTTACAAACTTATTGTTAGTGTTTCTTCTTTATATTCATATCATCCTGTTACAAACAATATGTTTAAATATAGCCTGTAAAAACAATTTTTTACATACATATATACATATTTGAATACACCTGTCCCTCGATTTGCATGATAGATTCGTTCCCGAAAAAATCGTGTAAATCGAAAAAATTACAAAAACTGGTATATATAGTATTTTTTTTAATATACTTTTATTTGTTTTAATGTGAATAACATAACAAAGCAAACAAAAATAAACAATTCCACTTTATTTCACAACCAAAATAGTTATAAAATTCATAAAACTTAAAAATTAAATGCAATACAAATTGGAAAAAACCAAAAATATACATACAAAAATATTATGAGCAAAAAATCAATACATAAGCCGTTAAGCAAAAAAATAAGTTATATTCAACCAATTTCAGTATATGTACCTACATAATCGAGGAATCCCCTTTTAAATATCGTTGATTATTATCGTTATTTTTAAAAAAACTGTTAAATAACCTGTACAATTTTAGTATTTATATTGTTTAAGTACACAAACGGGAAATTCCCTTTCTAATGCTATTATTAATGTTGCCAGAATAATATTTATTATCTGTATTTTTAATAAAATAGTTAAATATCAGTAAATAAATGTTGTTTTAGTTATTTATTTACAATAAATTGTGTCAAAAGCTTGTTTTCATTTAAATAAAAAAATCGTGCAAAACGAGATATTTTTCATCCCTCGATTTACACGAGAAATAAAAAAATCGTGTTAAATCGAAATCGTGCGAAACGAGGGATATGTGTATATTTTTACATTCATATGATCCTCTAAGTATTTATATAATTTTTTTCTAATTATATTACAATCAATACAAATACATACATTTTAATACTCCACATAAAAATTAAACATAAATTTAATAAATACATACATTCAATAATTCAATTCAAAAATTTTCTAATTAAAATTTGGTTATTTTCTGCATACATTTTCCCTTAATATACAATTATTTCAATTATTTTCTAAATAAAATTTGGTTATATCTTGCATTTTTCACATTTTATAATTTTTCAAGTTCAACATGAAATGTTAAATTTTAGACCATAAGTCATTTCCTATAGTAAATAATATTTAAGTTTGATAGTAAAAATATTGTAACCTGATAGTCGCGACTATCGTTTTGTTTCGTGTTTTCGTCGGCACATAAGTATATGCTCTGCTTGCGTACATTTCATGTTCGTATATTACTGCTTGCATGGCTTCAATATTGTTGACTTCGAATAATTTGTGTAGGAAAATATTTTAATATTATAGGCAAGCCATATGAAATATATGTGGGTATTATAAATATGTTAGCGAGTTGCTGCGTAATATATTGTATGTAAAAACATTTTATATTTGTCTGTAAGCTGTAATATGCAATAGTTTGTATGGGTAAATATTTTTAGCAAAAATACTAGAAATATTTTGAACAGAACCATTTTTTAAATATGCATATTTTTAAATATGAGGTAAATGCATATTTATTGCAAAGTCAAAAATAAAAATATAAAAGCATCTATTAATATTTAAACTCTGGTTAACACTATTTTAATGGCACTGAATAGTAAACATAAAATTAATGGAAATCGATTTGGGGAATATACATCTGAAATTTCTAAATTACTTGTATCTCTGTATCCATGGAGGGAACTAACACCAACAGTACACAAAGTATTGTGTCATGGTCAAATAATAATTGAATCGAATATTCTTCCACTTGGAGAGTTAACAGAAGAAGCCCAGGAAGCGAGGAATCGAGATTTTAAGCATGTTCAACTATTCAGCTCAAGAAAATGCTCCAGGCAATCACAGAATGAAGATATTTTTAATAGTTTACTTCTATCTTCTGATCCTGTTCTTTCAACTATGCGAAAAAGATGGATTTGTTATGAAACTCTATCATCTCAAAACAAGGAAGATTTAAAGGACTTATATTACCTTCTGGATATGTATAACGATATGACAGATTATTTTATAGAAAATAAGTAGTGTTAGGAATTAACTATATAAGTAGGTTGTAAGAATTAATTGTATTATGTTTAAGATAAACAGTTCAAATAAAAATAGCTATTATACTAACTGATGATATTGTATTAAATTGTGTTTTATGTTTCGGTGGGCGGGAAAGGTGGTTTGTGTGGGGTGATTTAGGTGTTGTTGTGCGTAGCTCATAATAAAATTATAATTTTTTTATTGTATATACAATGTTATAGTCTTTAATAAAATAATTAACTAAATAATTTTTAAAAATTGTCCAAATATTTTATTCAACACAAATGTATGTTCTGTCATACTTAATACTAAAATATGAAAAAGATGAAATTAAAGGACACAGGTTTAAATGAACATGTTTTTGAATGTAATTGAGATATTGGCTTGAAATTTTTTGTAAAGGGTCGAGAATTTCCATATCTAACTAAAAAATGATATTAAGGGATAAATATGGACTAAATTGTTGTAGCTATCTGCGACCCTATTAAAATTTTGATATAAATCATAGTTTTAGAAATTAAACAAATATGTAATATATGACAAAATCTTTATTTATGAACAAAACTCAATGAAATTTTCAACGCTTGTTAAATTTGTCATTTCAAATAAGAAAATGCAAAAAAAAAAATTGCGGGGCATCCCGCAATTCCCAAAAATAGGAATGAAAATGGGAAAATACTTTTGGAGTAAATAGAAAACATATTGAGGTTTCCAAAACTGCTTTCAGTTTTCTGATCCCAGCTTTAGGATTTTAGAAATGTCGCCCAAAGTTGAAGTTTTGATAAAAAAAATAGGTCATATTCGGAAGGACGCATTGAGAATTCACCAAAGGAAACTATAACCAAATGTGGAAGCTTAAGTCAACATCAATTGCTACGTGAAAAATGAAGCCTTGAACGTAGATTTCCCATCAGCTTTGCAACAACTAGACAACATGATAACTTCTATGTAAGAATTAGAGATAAGATAGAAAATAGTCTAAATATTCAAAACTTTCCCTTTAAATTAACTTTAAAATAAATCAGTAAATTACTTAAGTTTAATTGAAATTGAAAATTTTTTGGAAAAAGAAACATTCAATAAACATAATATTTTGGTATTTTTAGACTTAAACTCGTAAAAAAACTAAAAGTATTTTTTAATCAATAGTTACATATGTAGTATATTGTTTTTGAATTTAAAAGTAAATTTACTTCAGAAAATGAATCCGTTAGACAGTCTTTGTTAGTTTCCCAAGTTAATGGATGAGCTCTCAGCCATAATAGAATCTTAGCAATCTCCGATAAACCAATAGGATTTTGAAACCACTATCCTCAATTTGACTACACGATTGATTTAGAGAAATACAAATTATGCCAGGTGTCCAGTGCACAGTGGGGCAGAATGGAAATTTTTTGGAAATAAATCTGGCATTTCTAAACGGCTGATCCGATCGGGATAAAATTTGGCGTGAGCGTAGCCAAGGAGTATTCGAGTTTAAGTTTTGAAGATGAACCCTGCAGATGCCCCTGGGACGGCGCTGTGGCGGTTCAAAGTAGCGTACCTACGACATGTAAAATTTTTAAACTCGTGCCATTTTTTTGTTTTTCACCCAAATACAAAGATTTTTATATTTTGTGAAAGCGCTCGACGAGATCTTGAAAAACATACTACTTATCTCTTATAATATCCGAGTTATAGGCATTTAAAAATTTAGTGATACAAAATTTACCATACCTTGGTCCGCCTTTTTTTGAATACCGGGCGTAATTTTGGACCAAATGGACTCAATTTTTTCTTGTTAGTTAGACAACAAAATTTCCAATAAGTATACCAACTCCAATATCACAATCAAATTTTACTGAAGAGGAAGCAATAGCGCTTATGTTGGAACTGGGTCTCAGTCGAAATAAGTACCAAATATTAAGGAAAGCTCTGCATGAAAAAGGACACAATATATTACCATCATACACGGCGATCCAGGAAAAAAAAACAAACTATCCTACCACCACCTATTGCTGTTAATGATGTAGAAGCTTGTATTGATATATCATCTTTGCTCGAAAACACAGCATCAAGAATTGTGTCAGACTTTTCAGAAGACCAACTAAGGAAAATTCATAACTGTGATGTCGTCTTAATGTGTAAGTGGGAATGTGACGGCTTATCAGCACTTCCAGAATACAAAGAAGCTTGTGGAAGTCGGACATTAGCAGACTACAAAAGTGTATTTATGTCATCATTAGTGCCATTACGAATTCGTTCATATTCCCTTAATCCATCATCGTCAAGCATCGGAAATTCATTTGAAGATATATGGATCAATACAACTCCAGGTTCAAAAAATTTTTGTAGACCCATTGGATTTGAATATATAAAGGATTCAAAGAAAACAACAAAAGATTTAGTGGAATATTTAAAAGATGAAATAAATGCACTGGAGCCCATTTGCATAAAAATAAAGGAATTCTCTATTAACGTATCATATCAGCTAAGCTTAACAATGATTGATGGAAAGGTCAGCAATGCCATAACAGAAACTTCTTCCTTCTGGAGATGCTCAATATGTAATGAGAAAAAGTCGCAATTCTCAAATATAAACAAAAGCAGAAGAATTAATGAAGAAGTCCTGTCTTTCGGAATTTCACCACTTCATGCCAGAATACGATTTTTGGAATACTTTTTACACATAGCATACGACCTCAAATATAGAAGTGTGCCAGAGAATCTTACTAAATCAACAAAAAATAATGAAGAATTGAAAGAACTGAGAGCTGCGGAAAAAAGCAGAATCCAAGAAGAATTTAAAGTTCAGATGGGATTAAACATCTACAAACCACTTCCAAGTTGCGGTAGTACAAATGACGGTAATACGGCGAGAAGGTTTTTTCGTGATTTTGAAATTACTTCAAAAATAACTGGAATCGACAAGGAGTTGCTTCGAAGAGTTAACACTATTTTAATGGCACTGAATAGTAAACATAAAATTAATGGAAATCGATTTGGGGAATATACATCTGAAATTTCTAAATTACTTGTATCTCTGTATCCATGGAGGGAACTAACACCAACAGTACACAAAGTATTGTGTCATGGTCAAATAATAATTGAATCGAATATTCTTCCACTTGGAGAGTTAACAGAAGAAGCCCAGGAAGCGAGGAATCGAGATTTTAAGCATGTTCAACTATTCAGCTCAAGAAAATGCTCCAGGCAATCACAGAATGAAGATATTTTTAATAGTTTACTTCTATCGTCTGATCCTGTTCTTTCAACTATGCGAAAAAGATGGATTTGTTATGAAACTCTATCATCTCAAAACAAGGAAGATTTAAAGGACTTATATTACCTTCTGGATATGTATAACGATATGACAGATTATTTTATAGAAAATAAGTAGTGTTAGGAATTAACTATATAAGTAGGTTGTAAGAATTAATTGTATTATGTTTAAGATAAACAGTTCAAATAAAAATAGCTATTATACTAACTGATGATATTGTATTAAATTGTGTATTTCGGTGGGCGGGAAAGGTGGTTTGTGTGGGGTGGTTTAGGTGTTGTTGTGCGTGGCTCATAATAAAATTATAATTTTTTTATTGTATATACAATGTTATAGTCTTTAATAAAATAATTAACTAAATAATTTTTAAAAATTGTCCAAATATTTTATTCAACACCAAATGTATGTTCTGTCATACTTAATACTAAAATATGAAAAAGATGAAATTAAAGGACACAGGTTTAAATGAACATGTTTTTGAATGTAATTGAGATATTGGCTTGAAATTTTTTGTAAAGGGTCGAGAATTTCCATATCTAACTAAAAAATGATATTAAGGGATAAATATGGACTAAATTGTTGTAGCTATCTGCGACCCTATTAAAATTTTGATATAAATCATAGTTTTAGAAATTAAACAAATATGTAAGATATGACAAAATCTTTATTTTTGAACAAAACTCAATGAAATTTTCAACGCTTGTTAAATTTGTCAAATTTGAAAAGGTCAAAGGGCATCCCGCAATTCCCAAAAATAGGAATGAAAATCCCAAAAATGGGATTTTTTACTTTTTTGCCCATAGGGTCCACATTTCTTTCAGGGCTGGGAAAATACTTTTGGAGTAAATAGAAAACATATTGAGGTTTCCAAAACTGCTTTCAGTTTTCTGATCCCAGCTTTGGGATTTTAGAACATGTCGCCCAAAGTTGAAGTTTTGATACAAAATAGGTCATATTCGGAAGGACGCAGTGGCAACATTTTCAAAAAATAGGACAAGTTTTTTACGCCAAAGCGTTCTGCGTAAAGACACCTTTTAGAAAACTATAAAATTGATATATGTTCTTAAAGAAAATTTTATTTTATTAATAAAAGAGTTAAGACACATTTTTTGCAAAAATCTAAAATTTTTTGAATTTTTAAATTAAAAAACGTATATTTTTGGATCTGTAAATGATATTGATCTGAAATTTTTTTGTATATTATTGGAAATTTTGTTGTCTAACTAACAAGAAAAAATTGAATCCATTTGGTCCAAAATTACGCCCAGTATTCAAAAAAAGGCGGACCAAGGTATGGTAAATTTTGTATCACTAAATTTTTAAATGCCTATAACTCGGATATTATAAGAGATAAGTAGCATGTTTTTTCAAGATCTCGTAGAGCGCTTTCAGAAAATATAAAAATCTTTGTATTTGGGTGAAAAACAAAAAAATGGCACGAGTTTAAAAATTTTAGGTAGGTACCCTACTTTGAGCCGCCACAGCGCCGTCCCTGGGGCATCTGCAGGGTTCATTTTCAAAACTATACTCCTTGGCTACGCTCACGCCAAATTTTATCCCAATCGGATCAGCCGTTTAGAAATGCCAGATTTATTTCCAAAAAATTTCCATTCTGCCCCACTGTGCAGGGGAAATACTAAATATATGTATAATTATTTTTTCTAAATATGTAATAGTAATTTATGAATACTTATGTATAATAAACCGGTACAGAATCATTGGCATGACTTCCTCTTCCTATACTTGTAGCAGTAGTAGCTAGGAACCCACTACCACAGCTTAGCTCTCTTCTCCCGGCTCGCTTTCTTCAATTCTAAATCTCCATCAAGATACTCTTCTTCATCGGCTGGATTTTTATCTTTGTTGTCGTAAGAGAATGTTTCGTCACCAGTGTCGGTAGTAACATCTTCGGCTAATTCGACACTTCCTTCTTTATCGATAGCCCCAGTTTCATCACAGGCAATTTTATCATCACCATTATTTCCTTCAGCATCATTTTCATCATCTCTCATGGCTTCTTCAACACTTGATTCTTCAACAGTATATATAGAATCTTCTACTGCATATTCACTTTTTATACCAGCTAGTTTCTTCTGGATAACCACCTTTTTAGCAGTATCGTCATTACCAGCATTGTAATGTATTTCATAATAAAATAGTGTAATGTCATCAATATGGTAAGCAGCTAGTTGAGAGTTTTCCGGAACTTCAGAGAGATAAGTAACTTCTTCTTCACTATTATTTCAACATTTGTATGTTGCAACACTTTTGCATCGACCTGAGTAATTTTTGCCTTGCCATTCGCTGAGTTGTCATCTGGTGTAACTTCTTCACTTTCGTCTTCTTCAGCATCTCTATCTTCATTTATTATGGCTTCTCCAACACTTGATTTTGCTACAGTAAATTCATCAGAAGCATGTAGGAAAGTATTGGCGCCATCATAAAATCCTCCATAGTGAGCACTTTCCAGGGAAATTTGAGCAGCAACAACCGCTGTTTCTTTAGAATGTTGAATTGTATTGATTATCTCATATCTTTGCTCGACAGATTTTTTTTATTGTTTATTCATTTATTTAACCGAGACCTAACGGGCCATATATGGTTAAAAGTACAATACAATGTGCAAAAGTATTACAACTAATAGATTATATACATATGTACAGTTTATGTTTTTATAAATATTATTATAATTTAGTATTAACATTATTAATATTAATAAGGAACAATATTTAAAATATTATGACAAGTGTTCAATAAAAATATTTTTAGCTTTATTTATAGCATAAGTAAATGTTTTTAGGTGTGCAGGAAGTGTATTCCATATCCTAGAAATTCTGACTAGGAAGGAGTGCTCAAATACCGACAGATAGATTCTAGGTATAATAATTATAGGTGAACGACTAGATCTTGAAAACGTAAACATTTCATATAAATTTGGTGATGTTTTTGTTGAAATTATTTTATAAAATAAATAAAGTAATCTAAATCGAACATATGTTGAAAAAGAGAATCTTCATTTATTTAACCGAGACCTAATGGGCCATATATGGTTAAAAGTACAATACAATGTGCAAAAGTATTACAACTAATAGATTATATACATATGTACAGTTTATGTTTTTATAAATATTATTATAATTTAGTATTAACATTATTAATATTAATAAGGAACAATATTTAAAATATTATGACAAGTGTTCAATAAAAATATTTTTAGCTTTATTTATAGCATAAGTAAATGTTTCTAGGTGTGCAGGAAGTGTATTCCATATCCTAGAAATTCTGACTAGGAAGGAGTGCTCAAATACCGACAGATAGATTCTAGGTATAATAATTATAGGTGAACGACTAGATCTTGAAAACGTAAACATTTCATATAAATTTGGTGATGTTTTTGTTGAAATTATTTTATAAAATAAATAAAGTAATCTAAATCGAACATATGTTGAAAAAGAGAATCCAAAAAACAATCTAATGTGTGAATAAAAGTGATCATGTACTCTCAAGCTATATAGATAGGTAGGTAGATCGATAGGAGGATGTATACTACATCAAATCCGAAGAAATACACCTAGGCCACTATCGGGCCTGTTGTGCGCTCCTTATGAAAAAAAAAAAATAATTATTTTTCAGTGTTCAGAAACTCAGTTTCCTGAACGTAATTCCTAAGAATCTTCCAATCAGTGTTAGTCAGGAATGTTATTTCCGGAATAACATCACTTCCAAGATACTTGGATCTAACTTCGACTAATGCCTGGCAGTGGCAAAGAAAGTGCTCCAGAGTTTCACTGTCCTCTCTACATGCTCTACATTCTCTCAAGCTATATACATATCTAATTTTTTCAAACTTTGATTTGGTTCTGTGGAACTCAAGTGTAATGTTGATCTCAAACATTGCATATAGAGAATAACAATACTTTAATTTCTCGAAAAAATTAGTACAACGTACCAATTTTCTTTCCAGTAATATTACTGAATCACAGTAGTTTATTCCCTTCATATCTATTTGTAACCTTTTGTTAAGGTGTACAAATTTTTCCTCATATGAAAGAGATGCATATTTTTTGCATTTTTCTAGCTCATGTCCATTTTTATAACAACATAGACATATAAGAAAACTTATTTTCTTTACATCTAGTTGCTCTATGGGAGCAGTTTTTAACTCTGGTAGAGTTTTTATTTGTTCTTGTAGAACTCGTTTCGGCCATTTTTCAGCCATTTCTTTCTATTTTTATACCCTCCACCACCATCAGTGGTGATAGAGGGTATATATAAGTTTGTCGTTCCGTGTGTAACACCAAGAAATATTCATCTAAGACCCAACAAAGTATATATGTATATTCTGGGTCCTTATCAAATTCTGAGTCGATTTAGCTATGTCCGTCTGTCCGTCTGTCTGTCTGTCTGTGTAAAACACGCTCACGTTAAAACTAAGCAAAGGAAATCAACCAAATTCACCCAAAATATTTATTGTTATCCTAAGCAGTTTGGTATTGAAAATCAGCAAAATCGGTTCACACCGTAAAAAGCTATGAGTAAAAATTTCAGACTACCTCGAAAAAAATTACGTTTTTTTCATCATTCTTTTGAAGTTTTCTCAGAAACTACCAAAGATATTTCGATGAATTTTGCCACACATTATTTTTTCATGGCAGTGATCAATTATGTTGAAAATCTTTACAATCGATCCAATATTTCCCATAGCCCCCATACAAAGGTATATATTCCCGGAAATTAGTTTATCGCTAATAACTCCCTCAAATATAACGGTATCAACACAAAATTTTGCACATGCAAATATAATATGAACAGAAATCATACTGTCGACGCAGATCTAAGTTGGTCCACAATTGGCCATAGCTCCCATACAAGGTCCACTTCCGAAAATCACCTAAACGCACATATTTCATTGATGAATAAAGCTATTGTGATAAAATTCGAGTTAAACATGTTTTGTGTACATACAAATCATTCTACCAAATTTTTTACGGATCGGTCCATTATTGGTCATACCTCCCATATAAGGCCCACTTCCGAAAATCATTTAAAAGCTCATATTTCATTATCTGTTTAGTCTAAATATAAATCACTCTACGAAATTTTTTTCGGATAGGTCCATAATTGGTCATAGCTCCCATATAAAGACCACTTCCGAAAATCACTTAAACGCATATATTTCATTGAATTATAATGATATCGGGATAAAATTCGACACACATATGTTATGTACACATACAAATCATTTTACTAATTTTGTTACGGATCGGTCCATTATTGGTCATAACTCCCATATAAGGCCCACTTCCGAAAATCATTTAAAAGCTCATATTTCATTGTCATATATAGCTATCTTGATGAAATTCGACACAAATATGTTTAGTCTCAATATAAATCACTCTACGAAATTTTTTCCGGATAGGTGCATAATTGGTCATAGCTCCCATATAGAGACCACTTCCGAAAATCACTTAAACGCATATATTTCATTGAATTATAAAGATATCGGGATAAAATTCGACACACATATGTTATGTATACATACAAATCATTTTACTAATTTTGTTACGGATCGGTCCATTATTGGTCATAACTCCCATATAAGGCCCACTTCCGAAAATCATTTAAAAGCTCATATTTCATTGTCATATAAAGCTATCTTGATGAAATTCGACACAAATATGTTTAGTCTAAATATAAATCACTCTACGAAATTTTTTCCGGATAGGTCCGTAATTGGTCATAGCTTCCATATAAAGTCCACTTCCGAAAATCACTTAAACGCATATATTTCATTGAATTATAAAGATATCGGGATAAAATTCGACACAAATATGTTTTGTATACATATAAATTATTTTACTAATTTTGTTACGGATCGGTCCATTATTGGTCATAGCTCCCTTATAACCCCATTTCCGAAAATCACTTAAAAATACATATTTCATTGTCAAATAAAGCTATCGTGATAAAATTCGACATATATATATTTTTCGTATAAATATGATTATTCCACTAAATTTTTTCCGGATAGGCCCATAATTGGTCATAGCTCCCATATAAGGTCCACTTCCGAAAATCACTTAAACACATATATCTCATTGAATTCTAAAGCTATTGGGATAAAGTTCAACAAAAAGACGTCTTGTGTACGTTCAAATCATTTCACCAAATTTTTTACGGATCGGTCCATTATTGGTCATAGCTCCCATATAACCCCATTTCCGAAAATCACTTAAAAATACATATTTCATTGTCAAATAAAGTTATCTTGATAAAATTCGACACAAATATGTTTTGTCTTTATATGAATCACTCTACGAATTTTTTTCCGGATAGGCTCACATAGAGGGTCCACTTACGAAAATCACTTAAACGCACATATTTCTTTGAATAATAAAGCTATTTGGATAAAGTACGTATAAATCATTCTACCAATTTTTTTTCCGGATTGTTCCATATATGGTAATAGCTTCTTCAAAAAAATCACTTAAACGCACATATTTCATTAACAAATAAAGATATCTTGATAAAATTCGACACAAATATGTTTCGTGTAAGGTCGTAGCTATTATACATATAAAGTTCACTTCCGAAAATCACCTAAACGCACATAGTTCATTAATTATTAAATCTATTGTAGTAAAATTCGACTTGAATTTTTTTGGCATATAAATCATTATACGAATTTTTTTCCTTATCGGTTGATAATTGGTCACAACTCCCATATAAGGACCATTTCCGAAAATTACTCAAATGCACATTAACAATCAAAGTTATCGGGATAAAATTTGACATAAATGTGTATTTTGTATATATAAATCATTCTACGGATTTTTTCTTCCGGATCGGTCCATAGGTTGTCTTTGCTCCCATATAAGGTATACTTCTGAAAATCACTTAATACCACTTAATTCGTAATTAAATGATTATATCCGGATAAAATTCAAAATGAGTATGTCCTGTGTACAGTTAATCATTATATTAAAATGTTTTCAAACTGGCCTATTAATATACATTTTTCTCGACCTAATTAAAATTAGTTTGACATATAAATAAACAAAAATTTTGCCAAGTTATCTAAAAATTAGATAGTTAAATGGGTTTCAATAAAAGTAGCTTGCTGGTGGAGGGTATTTAAGATTCGGCATAGCCGAATATAGCACTCTAACTTGTTAGAAATGAATTGCTCTCTTGAAGCTTTTTGAGGTTTTATTGGAGCTTTTTTTTTTAACTCACCGGGCAGTAACTTTCCATAGGTCGCTGATCCGGTTCGAAGGACCAAGTACGAAATTACTATTCGCCTTGAATTTTTGTAAGACTCTCTGAATGTTAAAAGACCGCGAGTGGTAGTAACGCACTCGTTGGATTCTTTTTGAACACTAAATTTATTTATAAAACTAAAAACTTAAGAACTATTAAACAAAATCTTAAACCTAACTTAGAACTAAGATAAGACCTCATGCACTCTTTTTATGCATTCAATCTTATCAATTTCATATTCCCATCTAAGAGTGGGTTTTCAAGTGCGCTAGTGTTAAGAATATGCTATATTTCTAATTATATCTCATAATATCTATGCGTTACATAAACAAGAGAATTAATGTGCATCTTAGTACTAGCATTCTTATCATTACTAAAGATTATCATAAAAAACTAAGCGATAAATATTTATTTGTAACTCAAGTGAACTAATCGAATAGTTTTTATGACTAAACTCAAGCACCAAAATAAGATTTTAAACCATGTTCAAATACGTTTGAACATGTGTATGTTAATTTTTTTGATATACTGGAATTTTGAAGTAAATTATGAACTTTGAAGTCATTTTCTAAAAGGAATCTTATATGGGCTAGGGCCAGTTATGGGCCGATCTCCCTAAAATTATCAGAGAGGTTTTAGTTTCCCGAAAAATTGTTTACGTCGAATTTTATTGCTTTACTATAATTTTGCAGCAAGTTATGAGCGTTGTAGTCATTTTCTGAGGGGACCTCAAATCGGGGGTAGGGTCTATTATGAACCAATCCTCATAAAATTTGGCAAAGAGGTTTTTGTTCCTCTAAAACTTGTTTACGTTTTTTTTACTGGAATTTTGAAGCAAGTTATAAGCTTTAAAGTAATTTTCGGATAGGAACCTACCCCCATGGTCAATTATGGTCCGATCTCCATAAAATTTGGCAGAGATTTTTGTTTCCCTAAAACTTGTTTATGTTGAGCTCTAAAGTAATTTTCTGAGAGGAACCTTATATGGGGGTTAGGATCACTTCTCGTGTTATTATAATTATAATTAAAACATAATATATTTTTTATATTCTTTATAGAAACTCTACTTTAAACTACACAAACTCAAATAATTATACATTTAATTTTATAAACGAAATGAAAATGACAGTGCCAGCAAAAAAATTTAAATTGATAAAATTAAATAACGTGAACATAAAATAATATAAATTGATAAAAATCTTAAATTACATATGAAACCATTTTTACAAATGATTTAGAGTCGAAAAAGTTTTGGGGTCATTGATAGATGCTAGGGATGCCAATCCGATCCCGAAAATCCCGGAGTTTTTCGGGATTAGTAAATCCCGATACTAGGAATTTTTCAAAATAAATCCCGGGATTTGCTTTTTATTTTCTATTTTGAGCCATAATTTTCAAAAATTTGCAAATTACGATCTTATTTTATTTTTGATTTATACAAAACAAAATTCAGCACATCTAATTTTATGCATATTTGAACCTTTTATTTTTTAAAGTGGTGTGATTACATACACATAGCACATATGTATGTATAAATTGATTTATTCATTTCGGTTTTAACACATCGAAATGTTGGTCATAGACTCAAAAAGTATACACATTCTGTGTCTGTAAGTTGAAAACACGAGTTAGAAGACTGAAATTTACACAAGAAAACCTAATAGTACCTCTGTGGTTAAAATTATGATTGTAGTCCTTTGGATTTTGGTTCATAAAAAATGTAAGTATAATTTCATAAAAATACTAGTATTTTTATACCTGTTATGAACGTTAGTCATTTTCTAAATCGAACTTTATATGGAATCCATGTTCAAATGAAATCCGATTTTGTCCATTTTGAATACCAATCAAACTGCAACAATAGTTTAGGTCCTATCGTTCTTTCAAAAGATTGACTGACTTACTAACTGACTGACTTGTAGACAGACGTGTTTCGATCGTTTTCGAATAATGACCTAGAAAATGTCGATGTTATAAATGAGTGGCCTCCGGTATGTTAGTGGTTAGTGTTCTAGTCTGGTAGACCGGACGTGGTGGGTTCGATTCTCACCTGAGGCACTGGTTAAGGAGCGCACAACTGGCCCGATTGAGGCCTAGGTGTATTTCTTCGGATTTGGTGTATGTATATACATCAGAGATGGGGGTAGTGCACTAATTTTTAACTATCACTAATTATTAGTGGTAGTTCAAAATTATTCACTACTTTTATTTATGTTTAGTGATGAATTGAAAAATATAAGCCTCATTCAATAATAGTGATAGTGATATTTAAAATTTTTAACTAAAAATATTTTAAAAATAGTTAAAATATTTGTTTTTACAGCCTAGTGAAATAATTTTTTCTACCCTAAATTATTAGTTCAAAAAATATTCCTGCACTATTTTTTTCAACAGAGAAATGTTTCACTCATTTGAAAGTTTAAGTTAATAGGACAGTCTAGAAATGGTTTAAGTCAACCAAAACCTCATTGGACGAATATTATTAATGAGTAAAACGTTCATTATTTACAAAGGTTCAAAGCTATTGCCTAAAAAACATCCAGTAACCACATCATTTTGGCAACTGGCAACGCAGATGATTAACCAATTAATTTAATTCTCCGGGGAGAGTTCATCATTCCGCTAAGAAAAAATCGTTATACTTGAGCAGAAGAAGGCAAAAGTTTAGGAATTTAGGTGTTTCAACCATTTCTTTTTAAAGCATGAGATGTTGTTGTGGTAACTGCATATCTAGGGTCTATCATAGTGCCATCGCTAACAAAATTTACATTTTCCATTTTAATAGATGTACCTTTTAAAAAATTGAATCATTTATTGTCTTACAAATTCTTTCGTTTTCATAAAAAAAAATAGTGCAAAGAAAATTATTGAAGCCTTTTGTTAGTGACTGTTCAAATTTTTAACTATTTGAGTGTAGTGCGGTTTTCTACACTACCACTCAATTGAGTTATAGTTAAAAAAATAACATTATCACTAAAAAATATTAGTGCTAAAAATATAAGCTTCACTACCACTAAGCTACTGAAAATTAGTGAAAAATATATTTTTTGAAATAATATTTAGTGCTAGTTAAATATTGATTTAACTAATAATTTAGTGCACTACCCCCATCTCTGATATACATCCTCCTTTCAAAGTAACTAACTAACTAATTTTTTTTTTAATTTAATCTTTATTTGCTTAAAAATTCATTTACAAATTTCTTAAAGAACTAATCCCGCGAAGCCATTAGGCTTATCTGCAGGATAAGTAGTTTTTTCCTTTTGTGTATATTTTGAATATTTTGTAGATTTGTGGGCAGTTTGTTTAGTATAGTAGGTAATACGACATCTAAGCTGTTTTTTCCGTAGTTGTTTCGGAAGCGTTCAAGCTTATACCTTCCTTCCGCTCGTCGCATGGTGTTGTATGTGTGGTTGATTGGTGAGAGGAATCTTCAATCGTTGTAGAATTCGTTGATTATTGTGTTGTGGTATATACTTTTGACGTTTAAGACTTGTAATTTCGCGGCTAGGCTAGTTGTGTTGACATTTAAGTTGTTTGGTGTATTATGTAAAGTTGTGTTGTTGTTTATACCAGTGTTAGCGGTTGTGTTGTAATTAACGATATTGTTGTTTGCTTTTTGGTTTAAAATACTGGCGAGTTCGCCAGTTTCTATCTATCGCCAATTTCTATCTATCTATAAAAAATTTGAATAATAGAAGAATATCCAAGATGCACGAAATTTTGTATTTAATTTATATATGTTGTGCCAAGCCACCCATTGAAAGTCAGCCTCTTAGGCTCTAAATCTTCACATGAATTTCAAAGTTCTTCATGTAAAATTTGAAGATTCTAGCTCCAATAGTTTCTCAGATATACGAATTTTTATATTTGATTCATGTGGGGGCTTCAAGCTCCCCACATTGAGAATTTTGGAATTTAAATTGAGAAAGCTCCAATTAAAATTGAGAAAATTTTAAATGAAATTAAAAAAATTTTAAATGAAATTGAGAACCAACCGTTTATTTATATAACACATTTTAAAAAACAAATAATAAAGAAATTCCAATGTTAATCCACTGATTGTCGAGAAACAATGGCTGGTTTATCATGAATACTATGTAGGAATACCACTCAAGCGAAATGTGTTGGTAGTCTGAATACGTCAAAGTAAAAAAAAATATTAAAATGTGGTCTGAATTTCCCGCTGATTAGGTTAAAAGTTCAGATCCTAGTATAAATTATAAAAAGTTTCGCAGAATTTTTCGAAATGATTGTCAAATGTTCAAATTTTAAGCTTTCACGGAACATTCATGTATTGCACTACATACATATATATGTACATATATATTTATTTGCAAATTAAAAATTAAAATTTTCTGAAAATCATTTGTAATTTTCTGAATATCATTTGAAGGTTCCCCAAATTCAATTGGAATTTTCTCAATTTCAATTCAAAATTCTCCATTTCAATTGTACTTTTCTAAATTTCAAATGGAAATTCGCATTTTCATTTATAATATTCTTAATTTGAAACTGAAAACCTCAAAATCAATTGAAATTTTCTCAATATAAAATGAAAATTCTTCATTTTATTTAGAATTCTCTCAATTTAAATTCTCAATTTAATTTAGAATTTTCTCAACATCAACGTAAAATTCTCAATTTTATTTGGATTTTTCCCAATTTTAAATTAAAATTCTAAATTTGATTCAGAATTTTCTCAATTTCAAATTGAAAATCACAATTTTAATTGGAATTTTCTTAATATGAAATGGAAATTCTCAATTTCATGTGGATTTTTCTCGATTTAATACGTAATGTTTCCAATTTCGCTTAAAAATGGTGTAGACTATAGATTAGACTATGGACTGGACTATATACTAGACTATAGACTAGACTATAGACTAGACTATAGACTAGACTATAGACAAGACTATAGACTAGACTATAGACTAGACTTTAGACTAGACTTTAGACTAGACTATAGACTAGACTTTAGACTAGACTATAGACTAGAGTCTAGTCTAAAGTCTAGTCTATAGTCTTGTCTATAGTCTATTCTATAGTCTAGTCACTAGTCTCTATAGTCTAGTCACTAGACTATAGAATAGACTATAGACTCTCCCACTCTCATATAAGCAAGAGAAAAAATGAATACAAAAACCAAGTGCTCAGCCAAAAACATAAGTAACAAAACAAAAGTAGTAAAGGTTATACTAAACCATTTAAGTAAAAATCATTTTATAACTGTTATTCTCAGTGATTTATTTTAAAAAACAAAAATAAATCACAATTCAATCACTTTGGTTATGTGGCCCAGTTATTTTCAGTCTCTGATAAAAAATAAAATAAAACCATTCATTTTAGCGACTATTTACATTTTTGTATGAGGTGATAACACTCTTTTTCATAAAATAAACAAAGAACAGCTGTTATTTGACGCTGTTTGATTTTACATTTGGTTTGCCAAAATGATGTAAATTATTTGACTTTTGGTGTTCACATTGATGAAACAATGAAAAAATATTTATTTGCCAGCAAATCAATTTGTTTTATGAAAATCATCCGCATTGCCGTTTGTTAACATGAAATATTTTATATTCAGATTCGACAAAGTTTTTTTAATTTTTTTATTATACACTTTTACTATATATAAATTTAATTTTAAACCTTATAAAAATAGTTAAAATTAAAACAAATTGGTAAATTGGTTTTTTCTTGCATTAAATTACACGATATACTGTGGCTGTAAAACATGTGTATGTTTGAATCAAATTATTTTTGCACTGTTTGATAAAACAATAACTTCAAATATTTGTTCAAGTCTGAACATGAAATAAATATTGCGTTTGTTTGACGCAACTTCAAAAATATTTTATTAAAAATATTTGGACCTAATATTTTTCAGGTGTGAACGTAGCTTAAGACTTCTATATTGGGCACTAGAAGTTTGTTTTGCGTTCATTTGGGTATGATGGTTCCCAAAATATTTTTAGTTATTTTTTTAAATTTTACAGTTTTTTCTTAAACAAAATATGGTATCATTTGAAAGATTTTTTGAAGCCGCTCTAGTGGTGTTTAAAATTTGCAAAATTGTGCATACATTTTATTTATATTAATGAAAAACCTAACAATTTAAATTTTTTGGAATGTGACAATTATGAGCAGACTGTTATTTATGATTAACACATTATTGGACGCGGCTTTAAAACCCCTTTCAAACGATAGCCCATATTGAATATATTGTATTGTTTGTAAATAAAACTAAAGTTTTAAAAAAATAATTAAAAAATACCTTTTTTAAATTTAGTCCATCTCACGAACGGCCATCACAAGGTAAATTTTGAGAGGGGTAACAAAAACACGTTTTTGCTTTCCATACACACTGAAAATAATCCATGCTTAACTTTACAAAAAAAATTCGTAACTACTTTTTTCGTAATAAATGCGAAAATTTCGTGTATAATACGAAATATTGTTTAATCAACCCCTTTTCTAATTTTACGAAAGTACGAAAAAAGATATTACGACAGCTTTTTTCGTATATATTAAGAAACTTTGTTTTCTTTTACAAAAATAATTTCGTTAAGGCATGTAATATTTAACGAAAGTAACGAATTTTTTTCGTAACAAGATTATATTTAGTAATATACAAGAATTATTTTTGATTTCACAAAAAAATTATGTTGTTACGATTTTTTTGTGTGTTATTTTCGTAATTTTAAGGGAGTTAAATTAAACGTAATTTTTAATTTACAGGAAATTAGCTGCCTAATTTCCTGTAAAATTTTTAAATTTTTTTTAAAAAACATAAAAAATTGGTTTTTTTTTAATTCGCAATCTTTTTCTAAATTTACATTAATTATACAAGAATTTACATTAATTATACAAGAATTATTTTTGATTTCACAAAAAAATTATGTTGTTACGATTTTTTTTTTGTTATTTTCGTAATTTTAAGGGAGTTAAATTAAACGTAATTTTTAATTTACAGGAAATTAGCTGCCTAAAATATATTTTTTGAAATAAAAATATTTGTTTTGAAATTGTGGGGAAGAAAATATTTTTTGTAAAATTGCAAACTTGCAGAATGGGAAGAAAATATATTTTTTTTGAAATTGTGGGGAAGAAAATATTTTTTTTAATTGCAAACTTGCAGAATGGGAAGAAATTATTTTTAGTGAAAATTGACACCAATATATTTATTTTGTATAATACATACATATGTATGTAGTTATGTTAAAAGTCCATACAAAAAAATGTTTAACAGGTAGAAAATTATTTGTGATTTTAATTTTTAGCATGGAGACAATGTTTACATATGTAACCTAAATTAAGATTTTCTCAATTTGAAATATTAAATAGAAATTACTAATTCTTTGGAGATGAATTGGATTAGATATAAATATAAATGATGGAAGTAAAATTATTTTAATTGACTAATAAGACTTTTAAAAGGTGGAACAAAAATGGAATCTAGTAAAATTACAAATTCTTATATTGTTGCGGCTTTCAATAAATTAAAAGCAAGACCATATCTAGCATCAAAAGATTTACTAACATCAAAGCCATATAAGGTATTAAATATTTTCCGCCATAAGAATAAATATGGAAATGTGGTGATGGCAGAGCTTGATGAGGGGATGTTTTATCTTCCCAAACGATATAATAATTTGGAAGATAAAGTAATAGATGAATTTAAAAAGAACCAATTTACTTTAACGAGAAAGTTAGAAAATGGTTTATATGTTTTGGAATTGGAAGAGCTAATCAGTGAAAATCCCACTGGAGAAGACGAACTGGGAGAATTTTTCATACCAAATTCTCAATCATTTTTCGGTTGGGAAAATAGAAAAATTTCAAGAAATTCTTAATAAGGATAATTGGTTTATTAGTATATAAGTATCAACGTTTCTTAAAAATAAATTAATTCTAAAAATAAAGCTTTATAATAAAGATGTCACATATAAAAATTCAACAATTTCTTCAAGATTTTGATGGTTTAATTTTTGTCGATCATCAACAAATATTGGAACAGTATTTGGCACTTATTAATAAAAATGGAAATGAAGAACCTATACCATCTAAATATGGATTACACTTCAAAAATTGTTCATGGTCGAATGATAACACAAACGTTGGTCCTGACACTTGCAGTTGTAGAAAACATAAACTACTTATAAGCAAAATAGATGATATTATAAGAAGATATTATTTATTATCTAAACGTCTAAAATAAGTTAATGTAGAAAATATTTTTAATATCAAATATGTTAATTTTAAAGCAAAAATATATTAAACAATTATAAATAATGCAACATAAACAATTTTTTGTTTTTTGTTAACAATAATTTCCTACAATTTTAAATTTGGATAGGCTCTTGTAAATTTTGAATTTAAGAAATAATTTTAGTAAATAAAAGAGTCTATCAAGAAAATCATATTCAGAATTATGGATACATCCAACAACTTTAAAATTGGATCAAATTATACTTCAAACAAGGACCAAATTGAAATTCAAGAAATTTTAATACTGCCACCTATAGACATTCCACTATTCCTTGCATTGCATGACGGCCAGGATAAAATTTTATTGCAAGTTTTACTAAATGTGGAAAAAGAACTTGAAATAAAAACAAAATAATATATATTTTTCTTTCTTTTTATTTTCTATAAAACAAATAAAAATATTTATATAAATTTAAAACTAACATATCGAGGGACTATATTCAATAGTCTCTATCTAAAATAATACAAGTTTTCAGGAGAGCAAAAAAACTGTTTATTTCGCTAGTTCGTGAAGATTTTTTAATTTTTTCTTTTACAATATATTTTTACGACCATATTCTAAACCATTATATAAAAAGAATTTTAATTTTTGCATTATTTACAAAATTATTCACAAATTTATATCAGATAGAGCTTATTTTTCTACGAAAATGTTCATTCAACCAACAGATAGAGAGTTTTTCATGGAAACATAAAATTTTTATTTGAATTAAAATCAATAAATATTACATTTTATACAATTTAATGGAGGAAAAGAAACCAAATTGTTGAAAAAGCAACAGATTATAATGTTTTGGTCCAAAATCAATGTTATATGGTTAAACACGACAATAAAATTGATTTAATTAGTATCATAATGAGCGATATCTCAAAAACTATTAGACCGATTTTAAATATTTTGACGGATTTGTGTTCAGCATGTCCAAATTATTAAGAAGAAAATTATTCAAAGGGATCGAGTTTGAAGCAATTTTTGGATAAGATAGAGAGTTTTGCATTCAGAATTTTTCTTTTTTTAAGATAGAGAAATTTAAAAAATGCTATAAAATTGCCAAAAAATATTTTTTTTTCTTTGAAATTTATATCACTGATGCGCGATAGTTTGCTGAATATTTTGCCATCAAAATCTCATTTTCATAAAAATGACAGATAGCGACTATTGAATATAGTCCCTCGATATCATTTTCATGTAAATTAAAATAATTAAAAATATTTAAAATTTTATTAAAAGTTAAATTATTACATCTTAAATAAATAAAAATACAACAATAAACACCACAAAACATTGAAGTTTCACTTTGAATTTGCATATTATTGTAGACAAATGTTTCAGAATTTCGATTTAAAAATGAAATAAATGGTTTAATTGGAGGTTGACCTGCAGAACAAAAAAATTCTGCTGGTTTATTTTCAGGAAAGTAAAAAGCGACCCAATGCTGTCCAGGTTTATAAGATGGATCAGTGTTGGCTATGTAAAATGAAGGTTTCGCAATAGGTGTTTTGGGTAATTTATTACTGGGGAAAACTCCTTTAAATTTATATTTTGTACAATTATTTGAATTTAAAGTATTTATAATATTTATTGAGTTCATAGCGTTTGAATTATAGAGCGAGACTTATCAATTTCCAGTATACTATCAAATTCGCAATATACTAAACAGGTAATTGCCTCCGTAATCGGCTTTCCAAAACGTCCTTCTATTCGAATAGTTCCTTGTTTTATTAAATTTCCACAATTAGAGTTATTATTATGATCTGGTGTTAAATCGAAAGATAGTAAAAAATATCCGTTATCAAATAGTTCTTTTGTTATTTGATGACCTTTATCGAAATGATGAATTCCAGTTCCTTTAAATAGTGTTTGATAACCTCGAGTGCTTATTATTCCACCATTATTATAATTAAATTCAATAGGCTGTGCTGGAAATTGTACTCCATTAACAACCAAATTAAATCTTTGTAAGTTAAAATGTTGAAAGTTATATGGATTTTCTTTTCTATCTCCAGTATATGCTTTGTTAGATACCATTCCAAAAATTAAAAAGTTTGGTAATTGCCCAAGTACAACATTATCCAGAGATAATGAATGGTTTCCAGGATGTATAGTGAATGTCTTCATTTTTACTCTTTTATATGGGTAAATTGCATTTTTTGATTGTAATACATTATGATGTGCCATTAAAATATTATTATTAATAACAAGGTGATTTATGTATAAATTAGCTTCATGTATTTTTATTTGAGATTCATTTTTATCTCCATCTAATTTATTGAAATCAGGCTTCTCCAAATTTAATGTAACCTTAAGATCAACATTATTAAGTAAATATTTTTGTTGATTAAAAACATCTACATGAAGTTTTCCAAAAAGCTCTACTTTTTTTCCATCTTTGAATAGTTTTTTTCTTTTGTCCAATCCAGAGTTTTCTTTTTCAATTAATGAATTAATTTTATTCATATCAGCAGCCCAACCACATGATTCGAGATGTGTAGATCTAGCATCATTTCCATAATTTAACAGTGTTTCCATACATGCTCTATAGTGATAATTATTGCCGGGTTGGGATACATTTTTATTGTTAAGATGAACTACACAATTTCTAAATAAGGAGTGTAATAGGTTATTAACAACACCTCCATTTCCTTTAAATTCAACCACCAGTCTCAGATAAATACTATTAAGATCTCTATATGTTTCACCATTCCCCAATGATACAAATTCTATAGTACTAGAGTTGTCCAATGAAGCAATTGAATTATAACATATTTCCTCTGTTTTAATTACACTAGTTTGAATTGGAGGAGATTCAAATAAATCCAATTCACTTTTCATACATTCTATAAATCCAGACATTTTAAGTTTCCAAAAATATCTTTTAACTTCTTTCCTCTACAACGTTTGAATTTATTATGTGGGTTTTGTTTTAAACGTTTAAGTTTTATAGGATTTCCTTTGCCTTTCTGCATTGTTTTTATACCCTCCACCACCATCAGTGGTGATAGAGGGTATATATAAGTTTGTCGTTCCGTGTGTAACACCAAGAAATATTCATCTAAGACCCAACAAAGTATATATATTCTGGGTCCTTATGAAATTCTGAGTCGATTTAGCTATGTCCGTCTGTCTGTCTGTCTGTCTGTCTGTGTAAAACACGCTCACGGTAAAACTAAGTAAAGGCAATCAACCAAATTCACCCAAAACATTTATTATTATCCTAAGCAGTTTGGTGTTGAAAATCAGCAAAATCGGTTCACAACGTAAAAAGTTATGAGTAAAAATTTCAGACTACCTCGAAAAAAATTACGTTTTTTTCCTAATTCTTTTGAAGTTTTCTCAGAAACTACTAAAGATATTGCGATGAATTTTGTCATACATTATTTTTTCAGGACAGTGATTAATTATGTTCAAAATCTTTACAATCGATCCAATTTTTCCCATAGCCCCCATACAAAGGTATATATTCCCGGAAATTAGTTTATCGTTAATAACTCCCTCAAATATATCGGTATCAAGACAAAATTTTGTATATATAAATATAATATGAACAGAAATCATACTACTAACGTAGATCTCAGTCGGTCCACAATTGGTCATAGCTCCCATATAAGGTCCACATCCGAAAATCAACTAAACGCACATATTTCATTGATGAATAAAGCTATTGTGATAAAATTCGGGCTGGATATGTTTTGTGTACATGCAAATCATTCTACAAAATTTTTTGCGGATCGGTCCATTATTGGTCATAGCTCCCATATAAGGCCCACTTCCGAAAATCATTTAAAAGCTCATATTTCATTGTCAAATAAAGATATTTTGATAAAATTCGACACAAATATGTTTAGTCTAAATATAAATCACTCTACGAAATTTTTTCCGGATAGGCCCATAATTGGTCATAGCTCCCATATAAGGTCGACTTCCGAAAATCACTTAAACGCATATATTTCATTGAATTATAAAGCTATCGGGATAAAATTCGACACAAATCTGTTTTGTACACATACAAATCTTTCTACAAAATTTTTTACGGATCGGTCCATTATTGGTCATAGATCCCATATAAGGCCCACTTACGAAAATCACTTAAAAGCACATATTTCAATGTCAAGTAAAGCTATCTTGATAAAATTCGACACAAATATGTTTTGCCTAAACATAAATCACTCTACGAAATTTTTTCTGGATAGGCCCATAATTGGTCATAGCTCCCATATAAGGTCCACTTCCGAAAATCACTTACACGCATATATTTCATTGAATTCTTAAGCTATAGGAATATAATTCGACTTGAATAAGTTTTGTATACATAAAAATCATTTAACCACCTTTTTCTCGGATCGGTCCATTATTGGTCATAGCTCCCATATAAGGTCCACTTCTGAGAATCACTTAAACGCACATATTTCATTGTCAAATAAAGTTATCTTGAGAAAATTCGACACTTATATGTTTTGTCTTTACATAAATCACTCTACGAAATTTTTTCCGGATAGGCCCTTAATTGCTCATAGCTCCTATATAAAGTCCACTTCCTAAAATCACCTAAACGCACCTATTGGAGTAAAATTATACTTGATCTTTTTCTGCATTATACGAAATTGTTTCCTGATCGGTGCATAATTGGTCACAACTCCCATATAAGGACCATTTCTGAAAATTACTTGAACGCACATTTTATACATAGGTATACAATTTTTTCTGGATCGGTCCATATTTGGTCACAACTCCCATATAAGGGTCATTTCTGAAAATTACTTAAACGCACATTTTATACACATGTAGGTATAAAATTTGACATAAATGTGTATTTTGTATATATGTATATAAATCATTATACGGAATTTTTGCCGGACCGGTCCATAAGTAATAAATTATATCTCCAAGATGACCAGAGATATGTGCCTCGTAACCCACACCTACCAATTTCTTAGTGGCACTTAATTATACTCCTAAGAACCCACATTTAGACTACCCTAACGCATTCATGTCATGCAAGAAAACAGAACTTTAAATTTAGCGATTCATTTTCTCAGAATTCATAAATTTATTTATCTCACTTACTTTAATTAGGATTCTAAAATTTCAAAAATTATGTTACATTTCTCTTAATATTTACCAAAATTTATATTTAAATTTAAAGATAATATAAAAAAAAAATAGCTTTTTCTACAAGAAAACCCAAAATCTAACTAAATGCCAATTTCACTTCTGAATAATTAATTATTTCTCCTAAAAAAATTTAAATATCGTAACCGAACCGAAATAGATAAACGTTACGTTTGTTTGGATTATTAAGTTTTTTTTTATATACGAAAAGATACACAAGTAATTAAGAATAATAAAGAATAGAGGAGTAAAATTACATTTCAAAACAAATTGAATATTAACAAATTAGCAAAACAAAATAAAGAGAAATGCAAGAAACTTCAAATGCTTCTTCTTACCTTTCGCTTTTATACATTTATTGTGTTTTTTTTTTTAGAAATATGTATACTTTTTTACTCCTATATTCTTAACTGTATATGCAAGAAAATCAAATAATTAAATGATTTTGTTTTACACTCACCAACTATAACTCAGGAACGTTGAGGCCTCATCGAACTGTTGTAGTTGACTTTGCTAAATAAGTAGGGATGATTATGTTCTTGCATATTTCAAATTTTTAAACAACCTGTGATTTTTTTAGTATTTCTGTGATATTTTATGATATTTTTTTTTATAATTTCAATATTTAGGTATAGAATTTTTTACATTTTTTAACCAGGTTTTATCTTTATGTTTTAACTTTTGAAATATAGGCAGATTTTAACATTCAACTTTTCTCATATACATTTTTTTTATCACTTTATATAACAATAATTGGCACCTACTTAATTTTTTTTTTTTTTTTGCTTTTCTTTCTTTTACGATATTCTTTCTTTTTAAATTTTTAAATAAATGTTTGGTCAAACGAAATTCTTTTCTTAAAATTACCTTCACTTTAACTTTATACTATTTTTATATTTTCTTTTAACTATATATTTTACTTTTATTATTCGTTTTTCACTATTTTCTATGTAATTTAATTTTAAGAACAATTCTGATCACTGATCAATTTACTTTTGACACCAATAAAATTTTAATTGTTCTTCTTCTATCTGCTCCCAGAAAATATGTATGTCAAAGAAGATTATGATGACATAAAGTTGGACGATGTGGATTATGTTGAGTAGTGATGATACAGGTTAGGGATTTAATATTTTGTAGGGTATACAAGAACATTCGACGATTTATGAAATCTGTCAGGAATAACAAAAATACAAGTTTGGAAGACATTCAAAATTCATATATTTCAAAATCTTACCGCAAATGTTCTTTTGTGTTTAGCTTTGCTCGATAGAATTTCAGATTAAGATCCACGTGCATGACGTGATACGAGATTTGATATAAGTACTTTAACAGACCAAGTCTTGAAAACGTGGAAAAGTGGTCAAAATTTAATATTAGTATTAGTAATATTAGTAATTAAGAGGATAAAATTTAATATTAGTAGGTTTTCCTTTGGATTTAGAAGATAAGCAGGTAATTGTTTGGAAATAAGAACTTTCTCTGGAATTAAATTAATAATTAAGCCAACAATTAAATTTTTTCCGTAATATTTGGCTCGAAAATTACAACCACGAGTCCCCCAGAATTGGGTTTAAAGTTTCCTTGTTCTTTAATGCTAAAAATTTGTAAAATATTTAAAGCTTATTTAAAATTAAGATGAAAACTTTATTTTAGAATTACCTTCTGAATTGTCGAATTTAAATAAACTTAGATGATTTCAGATTTAATTTGTAAATTAACTTTTTATACTCTCAAACACGTTCGTATCGGCTCGAAATCTCCAGAAAAAGGAAGTTAAACATTCTTTAGGTTACCATGTTATTTTAACCGAAGAATATCATCTTCCGAAGTAAAAAGTATTCGGTATTTAAAACGTAAATGAGTATTTGTCATATGGGTAATCTTCATTCCACAAAAATCAACCCCAGCCATTTTTCTCCCCCTTAAACCATCACTTGTTCACTCAGACATAATTTTTAATTGAATTTATGATAATTTATTATGATAATTACATTATAGTTAGAATAAATATATAACAAAATTTGTTTAGCCAAAATTACCCTTATAATTGCGTTTATCAAATGTTAACAGCAAAAAAAATTTCACTAATATACCCAACACTATATGTTTATATTCTGGTTTGAAACTCTGCTAAATTCAACAATGTATAGAGACAAAATGTTTAGCAACATTAAATATGTGTGAAATAGGGAATGGTAAATCGACTTCGATTATGACCATTAATCGATTATTTCTGTAAAAAATCGATTATTTTGTGATCGATTCTACATTACCAATTTTATACTGAAATCGATTTTCTGCATCGATTAATCGAAAATTTTGCTCCTCAAAATAAAAGGCATAATGTTTCAAATTTTTAATTATCAAATTTTACACAAATTATTTTTCTATAACTCTCTTAAATATTATGAAAATCGGTCCACATTTGTCGGCAGTCTCTATAAAAAAGCACAGCAACCTAATCTAATAAATTTCATGGAAACTAAAATCGTGTTGTTACCCCTCTTAAAATTTACTTTGCTCATGTTTTAGAACGATTTTCAATATAGGTATTTTGAGACTAGCGATAACCATTCGTAAGCTAGACCAATTTTAAGTAAGGTATTTTCTAATTATTTTTTAAAATTTTAGTACATGGGCAATTTCGTGGGGTAACAATAACGCGATTTTAGTTTCAATGAAATTTTTAGTGATATATGTAAGTAGGTTCACATCATGGCAGAGTTTCGCTATGACCCCCTCTAAGTCCGGCAGTTCTTGACCGATAGAACTGAAAGGTTAGTACTGAACTGTACTAACCTTGGTGCGAATTTCATCCAAATGGATTTTTTGAGTTCGGTCACTTGACACGAAATTGCCCATATATATTTTTGATATATTTGTAAGGCCGCATCCAATGGTGAAAAATCATAAATAACGCCCTCCTTATAATTGTCATATTCCAAACAAAATATGTATATATGTAATTGTAAGGTTTTTATAAAAATAAAAAAAATGCACAACATTATCAAGATTTGTACACTGCACTATGGTTCAGACGACCACTTTCTTTGTCCAAAACTATTTTATTATATCGTCGCATCGTGTATTTTGTTTCCATCAACATTAAATTACTCCTTAATAACAAGCCACTAAAGTTGCTTTTTTCATAAAAAAATAAAATGTAATTGCGAATACAGATTTTTGCAGATTCTTTTTTCAACTTAAGCGAAAAAAAAATTAAGAAAGTAAGTAAGATCAAGCGATTTAGGTTCCCATAAAATATGTTCATGTCGAAATTTATCGCTGTAGATGCTTCTTTTAGACAGTTATGAGCGTTGAAGTCATTTTCTGAAGGGGACCTTATATTGGGGATAGGGTCAATTATGAACCGATCCTTATAAAATTGTTTAAGGTTATTAAGGTTCCTATAAAATATGTTCATGACGAATTTCATTGCTATAGATGTTTCTTTTAGACAGTTATGAGAGTTTTCAATACTAAACAAACTGCATTGATATAAAATATCGATGCAAAATTTCAACTAGCTACTTCCATTTCGACTCTATCGTGTTTTCAACAGACAGACGGACGTGACTAGATCGTCTTAGAATTTAATAAGGATCCAGAATATATATACTTTTATGGGTCTTAGATGAATATTTCGATGTGTTACAAACGGAATGACAAAAACAATATACTTCCATCTTTTTTGATGTTGGGTATAAAAATTAATGTTGGATATAAAAGATAAAAGAAAGTACTTTAATTAATTAACGTAAAAAACTGACCAAAAAAGAATATGGGAGTACGTAAAACATGGATGTTTTGTATAACTTCTTAAATCTTTGCGATCACCAACTTCATATAATCTTTTAAAAAAAGTCCGACCTCTTTCCAGTATGAAACTTTAAGAATCCGTTTGTCGGAAATAATGGGATTTTATTTCAACTGGCAATATTTTGCGAATTTTTGCGATTATCGGGAAAACTGACATTTTGTTATAAAGGGGTATTTTCTTTAAATATTCCAAAATTTAGCAAATATCGTTAAATATTGGAGAATAAAAATTTAAAGTTGGATAGTAATGTTTAACTATAATATTGCTTAATTTAATTAATAACTCAAATTTATGTTTTCGATAAATTTGAAATATATCTAAAGGTTTAAAATAATAACTCCATATTTTAAATTTCTGTTAAAACTTAAATTTCCTAACTATGTAAATTGGCATATTTTTCTGTCATGTTAAGCAAAATAGTAGATCTATTACACCATCTAGAATACCATAAAAATATTTTTTGAACATATTTTTAGTTTTGGAATTTTCCTTCTAAATATGTAAAAACTGTCCAAATCACGAAGGGACAACAGTAAACTCCATAACAATAAATATTTTAAGATGGGTAATTAAAGCACCTTTTTTGAGGTGCATCTAATATTTTAATTAGATTTCGAACTAATATAATAAAATGTTTATATAAAAATATCTTAAAAATTGTCGTAATCGGTCAAAATAATCGATTATTGGGCCCGATTAATCGACTTAAAAATGGAAATTAAAATAGTTGATCGAAAAAATCGAAAATCGATTATTGGCTTGCCATAAAGAAAGAAAGAAAAGAATAATGAAAATATAAACACAACTTTTACACCCATAAAAAGCAATTAGTATAAATTGAATTCATGCAAGTTTATAAAAATTTCATAAATCATTCATTACATATTTCCAGATTGATTAATGTAGTAATTTGTATACAACACATCCATGGTTATATTAAAAATGGTTTATCTGTTAAGTGTATAGTTATTATATATATTTTTTGAAGTGTAAAGTACAATAGACTGGAATATATTTCTCTAAAGCAATATCTCTTCCTTCATCATTTCGAATCATTATGGATATATCATTAATATTGAAAGTTTCAATAGGATAATAATCTATTCTATTAAAATGAATATAATTTTTTAATGATGATGTTGGAAATATTTTCAAACATTTAGTTTTTTTGCTCCCCACATGCCGAGGTTTAATAATATCTGTGTAAATAAATACAATTTCGTTTACATCAGTTGAATCAACTTTATTAAAATAATGCGAAATGTTACTGGAAAATTTATTTAACGAGTTTTCCAAAATATTATGTGTGGTCGATAAAATAGAATCGTTCCTGTCATTCTCCAATTCTTGATTTAAATCTTTTCTATCACTTCCTGATTCTTTGGTGATAACTTGTGCATTACGTTCTACGTTCACTTTATTTAAGCTTTTGTTGACTTTTTCTTTTAATGATACGTTAGTTTGTGGAGTATTATTTGTTGTATTATTAATACTTAAATTTGTTTCCTTCTCATTTGATGAATCCATAAGTTCCTTAAATTTTGATTTAATGTTATCATGTTCAGTAGTACTCAACTTTGATATTGTCGTTACTTCATGTTTTGAAGACTTATCCAAATTTGAAATTGTAGGAAATTATTGTTAACAAAAAACAAAAAATTGTTTATGTTGCATTATTTATAATTTTTTAATACATTTTTGCTTTAAAATTAACATATTTGATATTAAAAATATTTTCTACATTAACTTATTTAAGACGTTTAGATAATAAATAATATCTTCTTATAATATCATCTATTTTGCATATAAGTAGTTTATGTTTTCTACAACTGCAAGTGTCAGGACCAACGTTTGTGTTATCATTCGACCATGAACAATTTTTGAAGTGTAATCCATATTTAGATGGTATAGGTTCTTCATTTCCATTTTTATTAATAAGTGCCAAATACTGTTCCAATATTTGTTGATGATCGACAAAAATTAAACCATCAAAATCTTGAAGAAATTGTTGAATTTTTATATGTGACATCTTTATTATAAAGCTTTATTTTTAGAATTAATTTATTTTTAAGAAACGTTGATACTTATATACTAATAAACCAATTATCCTTATTAAGAATTTCTTGAAATTTTTCTATTTTCCCAACCGAAAAATGATTGAGAATTTGGTATGAAAAATTCTCCCAGTTCGTCTTCTCCAGTGGGATTTTCACTGATTAGCTCTTCCAATTCCAAAACATATAAACCATTTTCTAACTTTCTCGTTAAAGTAAATTGGTTCTTTTTAAATTCATCTATTACTTTATCTTCCAAATTATTATATCGTTTGGGAAGATAAAACATCCCCTCATCAAGCTCTGCCATCACCACATTTCCATATTTATTCTTATGGCGGAAAATATTTAATACCTTATATGGCTTTGATGTTAGTAAATCTTTTGATGCTAGATATGGTCTTGCTTTTAATTTATTGAAAGCCGCAACAATATAAGAATTTGTAATTTTACTAGATTCCATTTTTGTTCCACCTTTTAAAAGTCTTATTAGTCAATTAAAATAATTTTACTTCCATCATTTATATTTATATCTAATCCAATTCATCTCCAAAGAATTAGTAATTTCTCTTTAATATTTCAAATTGAGAAAATCTTAATTTAGGTTACATATGTAAACATTGTCTCCATGATAAAAATTAAAATCACAAATAATTGTCTACCTGTTAAACATTTTTTTGTATGGACTTTTAACATAACTACATACATATGTATGTATTATACAAAATAAATATATTGGTGTCAATTTTCACTAAAAATAATTTCTTCCCATTCTGCAAGTTTGCAATTAAAAAAAATATTTTCTTCCCCAAAATTTCAAAAAAAATATTTTCTTCCCATTCTGCAAGTTTGCAATTTTCCAAAAAAATTTTTCTTCCCCACAATTTCAAAAAAAAATATTTTCTTCTTCACTGAAAACAAATGGGGAGGCAGATTTTCATCTGCCTCCCCAGTTCCATACTACTTTAGTGTAAAATATTTAAATTTAAATTTTTAAAATAAACTACATAAATAATATTTTTAGCTCAGTACGCAAATGGACCAACTCCACTTATTATGGGTCGATTTTAATACAGAACAAAATGTTTATAATAACTAGTTTTAGAGTTTTCCGATTCTTAATTTTTCCCTAAAAGAGGATTTTTTATATGGCTCCCCTAGAATTTTTTTAAAATAGCTTTATTTTTTGGTATTTTTTAACTGCATTAATAATGTTTTTACCTTAATATGCAAACGTAATAAATACACTTATTATGGGATGATTTTAACACGGAATTAGATATGCTTATTCAATAATTTTTTTTCTTGAATTTTTTAGATCGGAAGTAAACAATCAGATTCTGGAACTGCGACATTGCAACTAATAATATCGCCATTAATTCTCGAAACAGTTCTGTCGAAAAATGTTGTGATTAAAAAGTTTCGATGAAATCATTTCTTTCAATATTTCCATTTTTACAAATATTTACATTGGGATACTAGTCCAGATTTTAAAAACAACTACTTCAAACCAGTAGAAAAATATCTCGAATTTATTGTAAGAAATATTAATTATAATTGTCGGTTTCCAAAAATTTATCTCAATCTTAACAATTTGAATCATAAATCGCTAGAAAAAGATATAGTTCTAAAAAAGGTGTATATGTTCTCTTAAGCTTCTCTAGAATTATATCTGAGGATAGCAAACTCGAACTTATATCATTGATTAAAGAACTAGTTCCAGAAACGTTCCATTGAACGAGTTTGTTGATGCGCAACGCAATATGTGAATATTTTTGAAATAGTGTTTACAATTATAATGATATTTCTAATTAAAAGTCTAAAGGGAAGATACAAATGAAATCCCTTGTAAAGAATATTACAATTAAAAAAATTTTTGGAAATGTATATTGAATATAAGTTGTTAGTTTAGCTTTGTTCCATAGGAAGTGGCCCTTTTAAAATGTAACTTAAGCTCATCAAATACGAACCGATATTTCTACAGATAAACATTAATTTTTATGTAAACATTAATTTTTATGTTGTACATAATTAATAATTAATTTTTAACCATATTTTTACAGAAGAACAATTAAAATTGGTACACAAGAATATGTATAAAAAATCCTAAAATGTGCTAAAAAGTGGCAAAAAAAAACATTTGAAAAATGCTAAAAAAGATGCTAGGTGCTAGATTACATTTTTGGGTGCTAAATGAGTTTAAAAAGTGCTAAATCTAGCACTAAAAGTGCTAAATTGGCAACACTGCATATATATTTGTTGGGTCTCAGATTAATATTTCTTGGTGTTACACACGGAATGACAAACTTATATAAACCCTCTATCACCATTGATGGTGGTGGAGGGTATCGAAGACTTGTTTTTGTATTTTTAGGTTTCCCTGTGCCCCGTTCCTGTAATTCTCGCATGGAGAAAATCTGTCGAAAAATTCATGATCATCTTGTGTAAAACAGGGTGAATACAAGAAAGTTAAAAATTTCTCATTAAATTTTAATGAATACAGTTTAAAAATAATCAGAGTCACACTGTTAAAAACTGGAAGACTATTATATTTTAAGTTTTTTCTAGATTCGAGAAAATTACAGAAACGAGGTACTGATATCATTCTTTCTGAGTATACTTGTTATTTTTTATAAATGTTACTCATACGCACTGATGAAAACGGTAGGGGAAATTAACGTTTTATATCAGGGACCAAAAGTAACACAGGCCGACAAAATTTGAAAAAAAAAAGTCGAAAGCTTGAGACCAAGTAAGACGATTCTAAAGGATTGAGCAGCGCTGAATGCGAATCTGATCTCCATCATATCAGGGATTTGAGATATCGTGTCCTGAAATTTGAGAAAACTCCATTTTTGGCCCTTTTTGAGACATTATAACATCGCCAAGACAACTTTATTTGTAAAATGTTGTACAGTATTAAACTCCAAATAAAAATTATTTTGAGTCCCTAATTTTTTTCAATATTTGGCATTTAATTTTCCACTATTTTTTTCAAAATGGTAGTTTTTGTTGTATTTTTTTTTTTTGCTAAGAAGAAAGCTCATTTCTTTTAAGAACTTGTGCTTACTTAGTGGGAGTGGTATATCCATAAAAAAAAATATTTTAACTCAAAAAGTTTTTGAGTTGAAATATTATTTTTTTCACATATGCCCTCCACTAAGTGACCACAAAGCTCTTAAAAAAGGTCTTTGGAAAAATGTAGTGCAAAATATTGAAAAAATCTTAATGTTGAGTTAAAAAATAGTTTATAGATGTCTCACGCGCATCCCATTATAGGACTATAAAAGAAATCGTATAAGCTTTCTTTTGAGCAAAAAAATGCGAAAAACTGGCAAAATAAGTACTTTTGTGCTTTAAGACTGATTTTTTTTTCTTCTAAAGCCAACATAGACTTTGTTTTTTTTATTAAGAAACGGATAAAAATTGGAATTCTGTATTTTCTGTATAAAATGTGCTATAGACATATAGTCTTTAATAGTTATATTTCGAAGGAACAAAGTACTCAAAAAATTCACATTTTTAGGCAACTAAATAAGTAAAACAGGGTAACTACGTGTTCTAAAAGGGTACTGATTATTGTCTAACTTAAGAAAAACATTTTCGATTAAGCTTTTTAAAGTGCCTAAAATATGCATTAACAAAGTTCCATTGCGAAAGTTGTACCAGAAGGGGACACAAAATATAACAAAGGGCGAAAAATCTTCGGTACTATAAGGCTGATTTTCTCTTTTCAAAAGCCAAAATATTTATAGTCTTAGAAAAATGAAAATTTCAAAACGCACGCTAACTAAATGGCCAAAAGGGGACACTTATGTGTTCTTTTGGTACTTGTTTGTACTTTTAAAGTAGTACACTGGTTTCCCGATTTAACGAATATTCAGTTTAGCGAATTCGCGATTTAACGAACGGGCAAATTGTTTCCATTGAGTACCTTATATTACGAATGAATGAGTAAATTTTGTACTCGATATAACGAATTTCCAAAAAATTTTCTATAAAAAATAATACGGAGATATCACTAAACTTCATTATTAACCAAAAGCAATAACATATTAAGATTTTATATAAGTTCAATACCCAATTCAATGGGTACAAAATTTACAAATACAAAAATCCAGGAATAGAAATGAAAATAACATTTAAACAATTATTTTAGGAAATATAAATAAGATTTATTAAGTAGACATACATTTTAATATAAAATTCTTTATTTAAGGGAATATTATGATTATTTTACTAATAAAGTAAGAAATGGAATTGTTTGTAATGAAAATTGCCCTAAAATACTTAGAATTCACATCGATTAAAATGGGGATCAAATCCCTAAGTTGTTTTTTTATAAGAAAATAATTCATTTTCGTAATGAAACAACTTTACCTTCATTAAACAAAAAATATAGTTTTTTACATAATTTTAATCAAATTTTTCATAAAATCTTTAATTTTCTTTTGATTCTAAATTTATAAAAATGCAAGGAAATTGTCAAAAACTTCAAAAAGATTAAAAAAATTGACTTCCTTCCTTCCATTACCCTATTTTTACCATTAAATCATAGAAAAGTTGTTATTCGATTTAACGAATTTTTCGTTTTTACGAATGGGCCTGACATTATATCTTTCGTTAAACCGGGAAACCACTGTATTTAATTTTTTTATAAATATTTTTCCGTCATCAGTCAAGTATGTTTTTCTAAAATGTTTTCGCAAAACATAATTAAAGATGAAAAAGGGGGTCAAGGGCACATTCGTGATTTTACTTAATAAATGTTCTAAGGACTCAATTTATTAAATGCTGCAAAACTTATTAAACAACATAAATTGGGGAAATTTAATAGAAAAAGACGGTAGGTTGGTACTTTTGGTACTTTTTTGTACCTTTTATAAATATTGTTGAAATTCCAAGAAATTTCATTTGTAGCTTTACACAAGGAAAGAATTTTATTTCGTGAATCTTATGGAATTTTTTTTAAGTCAACGAAACTTTTATATTTCTGAAAGTTGGAAAATATCAGCGGTAAAACGAAAAGTCTCTGATAATTTGCATAAATTGATCTATGGACCTAGAGCAGATTTTATAGTATACCCTATATGGGACCACTTAAAATTCCGGGCAACGTACACAAATCTAGTAATATTCATAATTGTGACCACATCGGAAATTTCGGATAGACGGACATTGTAATATGGGCCAGAGAGTGATGCTGTGATAAGGAATGAAACAGAAATTTACTATGCATTTTAGCTAAAATTAGAAAGAAACAAGTAAGAAATTAATATGATATAATACCCTACACCTGTTACAAAAATCACATTTTATATTTAGTTTTCATAATAAAGCATTTAAGTTTAATTGTACCTTGTCTCAGATATACTTAAGCCATATATTGTTGAATGAAATTGCGGACATTTAAGTCAAATTTTGAAAGGCTTTGTGTAGGGGCTATGGTCAAATGAGACCCTAGTCATAAAGGCTAGTATAGAACTTGATTTTGCAGCTTTTTGTCGAGATACGATTATATTAAACATAATTATGAACTTGAAATTTATAATTATAAAATTCATGAGAGTCATAAAGGCTAGTATAGAACTTGGTTTTGCAGCTTTTTGTCGAGATACGATAATATTAAACATAATTATGAACTTAAAAGCCCTTTTCGTCGGGTTCAGTTGTATGGGGGCTAGGTGAAATAATGGACCGATGTTAACTATTTTCAATAGGCTTCGTCTCCGGTACCATAGAATGCCAAATTTCATTGAATTATCTTTAAAATTGCGACCTGTAGTTTGATTACAAGGTTTACAAGCCCTATTCAGGGGTTCAGTTGTGTGGGGGCTAGGTGAAATAATGGACCGATGTTAAGCATTTTCAATAGGCTTCGTCTCCGGTACCATAGAAGATCATGTGCCAAATTTCATTGAATTATCAAAATTGCGACCTGTAGTTTGATTACAGCCCCTATTCAGGGGTTCAGTTGTATGGTGGCTAGGTGAAATAATGGACCGATCTTAACCATTTTCAATAGGCTTCGTACCTGGGACAATAGAATATCATGTATCACATTTAATTGAATTATGTTCAGAATTGCGACCTGTGGTTTGATTACAAGATTTACATGGACGGACATAGCTAAATCGACTCAGTAATGATTCTAAGCCCATTGGTATACTTTAAGGTGGATATAGGACCAATATTATTTTGCGTTACAAACAGCAGCACAAACCCCACTAAAGTGGTGTATGGTATAAAAATGCGACATTATCTGTATTGGAGTTAAAAATATTAAGACTTGAAAATGTCATTGCAATGAAAAAATAATGCATTATAGCTCGAAAACAACTAATTTTATGTGAAAATATTCCTCAACGAAAATGTAGGAAATTCAATTTCTATAGAAATTATAACAACATCAAAATGCGTACGATGCATAATAAGCGAGATATTAGCTAAAAACAGATTTTTGTAACCTTTGACCTGCAATATCTTGCTTAGCGCACACGATATTTTCGGTGACTTTTAATCCCTTACTAACTATCTAAAATTCCGCAGCAATATCCTTTTTTCCTGGGCTATTAAGCTCTCGACCACACATATAGTACGCATTAGTATGTGTTTTCCCATTACTGATATAACAACATAATTTCTTTGTATATTTTTAGGATCCGACCACAAAACTCAAGAGAGATTATTGATATGTGTCGAATATGTACAAGTGTTGTGCCTAATGAGCCGCAAATAATTATTGGACTAGATAAGGCTTTTACCTATGATTTTGTTTATGATACAAAATCAACACAAGTAAGTTTATTATAATTGTATATAATTTTTATGTTGGTTTATTTATGTACCATACCCCTAGCAAAAACTAGGTAATGGTTTCCAATTGTAATTACTTACTTAACAACATACTTTTCAATGACAACGACATATCGTCTGGATTACACAGAAGTAGTCTAATAAGGTCTTACTAATAATCTTAATCTATAAAAAAATCTATAAGATTACTAATAATTTTAATCATAAAAAAATATAAGTAACAGCGAATGGACGCTAATTAAATACATACCTATATATATATTTTTATTATTAAAAATACATTTAAATCAATTAAATTGTCGTTTTTGTTAATGCAATTGTTAACAATAACAAATTGTAGCAAAACAAAAAGTATAAAAAACAAAAAAAAAAAAAATAATAACAAAAAAACCTTAAATAAATTGTAGTGTTTGTGTTATTGTGCATGAGTTTCTCTAACTCTCCAATAAGTGAAAGTAGGCTCAGTAGCAATGGAAAAAATGCATACTTTGTTATGAGCTCTCCATACAACAACAACAATAATTATGATTCAACAACAAACGAGAGATCTCCTCTTTCAAGTGCGCCAAAACAAAACAATTGTGTAGATAATAGCGCAAAAGAAAAAATAAATTAACAACCAACAGATACAAAAACAACAACAAACGAGAGATCTCCTCTCTCAAGTGTGCCAAAACAAGAAAATTGTGTGGAAGACAACGCAAAAGAAAAAATAGAAAAACAAACAACTGATACAATGGTTGATGAAAATAGTAATGATAATGTGAACAATATCACAAATATTATCAATAACAATATTAACACTATAAAAACCATTAATGATAAGGAAGGTCACTCAAGCCCAATGTCAAAGAATACTGGTGCCATACCAAAAAACAATCCAAATACATTGAGCTCGCTTAAAACGGAAAAGATTCAAACGGGAATGGACCGTTATGTCACTTATACAAAACGTAAGTCCAGCTCTAGGACTTCAAAATTGGAACCAAATCCAAAACAGGCGAAAAGAAATTCGGTAAGTCAAAATCGTCTTGCACTCCACAGTGGGGCAGAATGGAAATTTTATGGAAATAAATCTGGTATTTCTAAACGGCTGATCCGATCGGTATAAAATTTGGCGTGAGCGTAGCCAAGGAGTATTCGAGTTTAAGTTTTGAAGATGAATCCTGCAGATGCCCCAGGGACGGCGCTGTGGCGGCTCAAAGTAGGGTACCTACGACATGTAAAATGTTTAAACTCGTGCCATTTTTTGTTTTTCACCCAAATACAAAGATTTTTATATTTTGTGAAAGCACTCGACGAGATCTTGAAAAAACATACTACTTATCTCTTATAATATCCGAGTTATAGGCATTTTTTTTTGAATACCGGGCGTAATTTTGGACCAAATGGACTCAATTTTTTCTTGTTAGTTAGACAACAAAATTTCCAATAATATACAAAAAATTTCAGATCAATATCATTTACAGATCCAAAAATATACGTTTTTTAATTTAAAAATTCAAAAAATTTTAGATTTTTGCCGTTTTTTGCCAAAAATGTGTCTTAACTCTTTTATTAATAAAATAAAATTTTTTTTAAGAACATATAACAATTTTATAGTTTTCTAAAAGGTATCTTTACGCAGAACGCTTTGGCGTAAAAAACTTTTCCTATTTTTTGAAAATGTTGCCACTGCGTCCTTCCGAATATGACATATTTTTTATCAAAACTTCAACTTTGGGCGACATGTTCTAAAATCCCAAAGCTGGGATCAGAAAACTGAAAGCAGTTTTGGAAACCTCAATATGTTTTCTATTTACTCCAAAAGTATTTTCCCAGCCCTGAAAGAAATGTGGACCCTATGGGCAAAAAAGTAAAAAATCCCATTTTTGGGATTTTCATTCCTATTTTTGGGAATTGCGGGATGCCCTTTGACCCTTTAATTTTTGCATTTTCTTATTTGAAATGACAAATTTAACAAGCGTTGAAAATTTCATTGAGTTTTGTTCATAAATAAAGATTTTGTCATATATTACATATTTGTTTAATTTCTAAAACTATGATTTTATTTCATGACGCCGAGATTTTGCATTTGCTCTTTTACAAGACCATTTGCAGTAAACACTGAACTCCTTTATAGTGTTTTTACTCTTTTAAAAATTTTAAAATTGTTACAAAATATTTAAAGATAAAGTTTGATTTTAATAAAATTTTGTGGGAATATTACTTTAAATATGTGGAATGTGACCACCAATTTTTTTCTAATTCTGACCATAAATATGACCTGTGATACTATCTGAAATTATGAATAGACAGACATTGCACGACATAACTCTCCACGAAATAACTCCCCAAAACAAAAATGAAATATCTCCCTAAAAATTTGTTCAGAAAGCAAAATCAACGAAATTTGGGGATTTAATTCGCTTTTTAGGGAATTGTTTCACATTTAAAATGGGGAGTTGTTTCATTATGAAATAGTTCCTCAAAATTCAAATATGAAATATATCTAGAAATATTTTTGGGGAGTTATTTCATTATATTACTTTTATCACACGAAATAAAGAAATATATGTACACTGACTCAAACAATTGTCCGTACAGCATGTATTTAAAAAATTGTTTTGTAATATTTTCTAATATATTTGTCCGATTTACAAAAAAATTTGTTTCTTATGATAGATACTGCTGTCCTATAATATATTCTAAATGCAAAAATTAAAAAAAAATACTCTATATTTTTGTAGATAATGTTTTAAATGCAACATCTTTATAATCAAACTCAAAAAATGTCCGTACAGAAGAAAAACAGTTAAAGAATACAGCTCTAAAATATAACGGTGCATTAAAATGATCAAAGAAGTAATAATTTAAATGAGTAATGAAGAAACTTTTTAGCAAAATATTCTCAAATTATATTTAGGCCACTAACCGGGAAAATTGAAACGTCTACATATAAGCGCTACGGGAAATGTATTGATTTTCAGATAGAGCGAAAATGTTAACGGATATGAGACATGATTTAGAAGTTAGTTTCATTGAAATAGCTAAGAATTGTACAAGATTTTAAAATGTATCTGTAAATGCACAAAGCATACAAAATTTTCATCATCTGAACCAATATAAGGCATGAGTTCTACCTAAGAAAGTGTTTATTTCAGTAATGAATGTGAAGACCGATTGGAGTATTCCAATATTACGCAAACAATGCGGAATACAACTGGAAATCTATATTTTTTACAGATGGAAGTAAGTACAACATTTTCGGATCAGAAAGTCGAAGATTTGTGTGGCGTAGACAAAATGCCGCTTGTCAATTAAAAAAATCATAAAGCAAGTGTGAAATCAGTTGATGGTATAATGATAGTGTGGTAGGATGCTTCGGAAACATCATATTCGTGGAAGGACAATGGATAATATAATTAATAAAATTTATTTAACACATGAAAGTCAATGCAATAAAATTAGGCATAGGAGACGATTTTGAGTTCGTTTATGATAAAAATCCAAATCGCTCCACAGTGGAAAATGTATGACATTTTCATATCAAAAATCAATGAGTTTTTTGACCATTATATATTAGCACATTGAATTTATAAGAACCATTAATAGTTTTTTATGACTAGAGATTATTTTAATAGCTTAAATTATTTTCAAACAATATTTTATTGTATTTCGAACAAAAGTTCGAAATTAAATAATGGTTAATATTGGTCCATAGATTATTTTAAAATCTTTTGAGCTTAATTTCGGATAATCGAACATAATATTGTAATGCCTTCGTCAGTCCATTTAGACTACAAGAACTAGTTTTAATAGACTTAAATCATTTTCGAACATAAGTTCGAATTTTCGAAATTTTTGTATTTTTTATCATTCAAAGATTATTTTAAAACCACTAATCATGTTTCGAATTTAATTTCGAATTTTCGAACACAATACTATATAGCCAGCATACTCATAATTATTAAATTTTAGTCAATTTGGACTACAGGAACAGATTTAAGTAGACTCAATATGTTTGAATATTCAGATTTTCGTAGTTAGTTTTTTGTGATTCAGAGAGTATTTTAAAACCATAAAAAATTGTTTGAACTTTATTTCGAATTTTTTAACTTATCTTCGAATATTCGAACATTATATTATATGTTTCTCTGGTGTACTCATAACTTCCAAATTTCAGCAAATTTCAGCTACGGGAACTGATGTCAATAGCTTTGAATGTTTTTGTCACCAGTAAAATACACATCGACACTTTCTTTCGAATTTTCCATTAAAATACGAAATACATAATACCATTTTTAGTAATAGATTTTAATATAGTTATATTTCTATAGAAAATCGAAATATGTATGTAATACCATTTTGAAAATTTGAGAGAAAATCAACGTGACTTCGACATACATAATAAGGGTGAACATTGGTAATTTTCGTAATGATCGGTATGAAATTTTCAATACTTCCTATACAAAGTACGTTTCTGAAAAATGCTTAAATATTTAAAATTCACTTAAAATATCAGTATCGCTATGTATGAATATAAATTTATTGGCCAAATATTTTAAAATCAATGATCGGTCAACGAAACGCCAATCTTTCGACCAATAGGTATATCACAGCAGAATTTCATATATATTGTTTGTAATATGTGATGCTATCCCCAGCAAAATCTTTACTTACCTGGTAAGTAGGCAAATAATATTGGAGCAAAGTGTAAGTACTTTCTTTTTGGGTTATTGTTTGACGATGACCAAAAAATAACTGGTTACAAATGTGCTTACCCGACTATTCCGGATTTAAAACCGGCTTTACAGTTATTTTCTGTGTTTATTAGTCTATTCTATTACCCAATGCTCCCTTAACAAGTTGTTTTATCATGCTATCTAATCTATCTAATGCTATCTAAAAAAATGAAATAATTTTATTAATAAAGACCACTCATTACCTAGTAAAGTGTGAAATAACTACATTACTTACAATACTCATTACCAAAATTTGAAAATATTTTACTGGGATCCAAAGGATTTTCCTGGGCACTCCTGGGCACTTAGTTAAAATCCTTTTCAAAGTTGAAATTTAACCCTTTCAGGGTCAAAAATAATTTATGTCTAGAAAAAACCTTGAAAACTTATATTTAAGATAATTTGAGTATGCTGAATCCGGGAAAAATAATATTTTTTTAATTTGAGTTTTCCCTAGTGAGTTATAGAAGGTCAAAGTTAAATGTCGAATATATTCGACATTCGAAAAACAGTCTCCAAAAAGTACCACCAATATTTTTTATGAATTTTTTTTTAAATGTCTTCTTAAACTTCTTTCAATACAATACAATTTAAATCTGCATAGACCGATCTCCTAAAATACAATTTTTATGGCCATTAAATGAAGCTGTTTTTTAAACTTTTTAAAAAGTAGTCATAAGTGACAATTTCTTAAAATCTGATTTGTAAATACTTTTAAAATACGGAAGATCTTTCAAAATCTCAATTATAAATATATTAAAGTCTTCATTTTCATCTAAAAGAAACAAATTAAAACTAAAGTTAAATATTATACCCAAAAAATGCTTAAAAACAGAGTCTATTGTAATGTCGAATATATTCGACAAAACCACGGAAAGGGTTAATTTAGAAAAATTCCACATTTTAAGTGCTTAAAATATGCAACGGATAAGACATAAATAAAATTTAGAAAATGTCAATTAATTTTGCTTATATCACCTTTTGAAAAATATATAAGATATACTTGCACTTTAATAAAAATTTATAAAAACTCTGCATTTTAGCTTGAAAATACTTTTCAATATCTAATGTAAAAATGCCTAATTTTAAACTTTAGTTTCTTGTACTTATAACCTATTATAAAAACTTTGTCTATATTAGTGTAGTACGTTATCTCAGCTTTACGGAAATATAATTTTTTTATCAAAAATCCAAACTTTGCAAAAACCATTTTCAATGCGGAAATCAATAAAACTTTCCTCAGTGCGTTCGTCGAAAATTTAAAGTGAATAGTTACGTGACAAAGTAAAAGAAGTACTTCCTACCCTTCTCAGAGTCGAGATCTTAATCTCATAGAAGACAAATGGGGAATTTTGGAAAAAAAATTAGGTAATATAGAATTAATAACAAACCAATGTGAAAATAAGAAATTCATGCGGAATGGCTGAATATTCACGCTGAAATCGATAACAAATCGGTCACAATCTGTGAAAAATAGCTTTTAAAATGTTACCCCAAGGCGTATTTCTTTGAACTCGTTATTAAAACTATGCTTACCTTATTTAAGACACGTTTAAGTTCTAAGCATTATGACGTACGAACAATTTTTTGAGTTAGATTATAAAGGTGTTGCATTTAAAAAATAAATTACAAGGGCATAGAGCATTATTTTAAATCTTTCCAAATAGAAAATTTATTAGGACTGTATTACCTATTATAAAAACCAAATAATTAAATATTTTAGAAAATATTTTTTAAATACATGCGGTACGGACAATCGTTTGAGTCAGAGTATGTTTCATAACCGGCCTTCGGTCGGGCGCAGGGATTTTCTCCTTTGAGATATATTGGATCGCTAAGAATACACTCTCCGTGTAACAAGAGCGTTCGGCCTTAGGCCGGATATTTAGGAAATCTTTACTAAGCGAAGTGGGGCACACGGCCGAGCCCCACTCGAAAGTATGCGCGACCTACTTTTTATAATAAAATTAATATGTCATTCTTTTTAATCTCCAGATGTCGAATTTTTAAATGGGAACTTATTTCATTTTAAAGTTAGGGATTTGTTTCATATGAAATAAATCCCCAAAAATGGGGAGTTATTTAATTTTAATTTAGGGAGTTATTTCATTTCGTTTTTGCTTTATTTCATTTTTAAATATTTGAAATAAGTCCGCATATTAGAGGAGTTATTTCATTTTTTGTTTTGGGGAGTTATTTCATGACGCCTGAAATAACTCCCCTCGAAATACTCCGCAACACAAAAATTAAAAACAACGAAATTTGGGGATTTAATTCGCTTTTTGGGGTACTGTTTCACATTTAAAATGAGGAGTTATTTCATTATGAAATAATTCCCCAAAACTCAAATATGAAATAAATCCCTAAAAATATTTTTGGGAAGTTATTTCATTATTTTACATTTATCACACGAAATAAAAAAATATATGTTTGAAAACCAAGGGTTTTCTCCTCTGAAGTATATTGGACACCGGCTTCGCTAAGAATACACTCTCCGTGTAACAAGAGCGTTCTGCCTTAAGGGCTCTTCAGACGATCACACTTTACGTACGACAAGTCTAATGAAAAAGTTAAATGAAATCCGTATGACAAAAAAGAGAATAAAAGTCGTATGATTTATATTTTTTGTGTTTACACGATTTGTATAAAACAATAACAAAGTAAGATGGAAAGGCGTCATGAAATAACTCCCCACGAAATAGCTCCCCAAAACAAAAATGAAATAACTCCCTAAAAATTTGTTCAGAAAGCAAAAACAACGAAATTTGGGGATTTAATTCGTTTTTTTGGGGTATTATTTCACATTTAAAATGGGGAGTTATTTCATTATGAAATAATTCCTCAAAATTCAAAAATGAAATAAATCCCTAAAAATATTTTTGGGGAGTTATTTCATTATATTACTTTTATCAAACGAAATAAAAAAATATATGTCTGATAGCCGGCCTTTGGCCGTGCGCAAGGGTACACTCTCCCTGTATCAAGAGTGTTTGGCCTTAGGAAATCTTTACTAAGCGAAGCCGGTGGTGGTCATATGATAGAATGGTAAATTCTTGCGTCCGGCCGTAGGCCGGCTATTTTGGAAATATTTATTAACCGAAGCCGTTGTTGGACATACCATAGAGTAGAAAGTGCTTGCGCCCGGCCGCAGGCCGTTTGTTAAGGGAATCTTTATTAAGCGATTGAACTGAAATGTATTAAACTTCGAAGCCCCACTCGAAAGTATGAGCGAACTACTTCTTTTAGAAATATCACTAAAACCGACTTGTTCCATAATTTGTTATTTCTAAATGGGAACTTATTTCATTTTAAAATTAGGGATTTGTTTCATGTGAAATAAATCCCCAAAAATGGGGTGTTATTTCATTTTAATTTGGGAATTTATTTCATTTCGTTGGGTCTTTTTTTCATTTTTAAATTGGGGAATTATTTCATAATAAAAAAAGTCCCCAAATTTGAGGACTTATTTCATTTTTTTTCATGACGCCAGATGGAAACATCTGTTTCATTTTTTTCGTATGTGTTTACAGAAAAATACATCCCTGATCTAATGCAACGTGCTTGTTTTTTTAATCATTTCAAAAAATGAAGAGAGCCATACGACTGTCAAATTTTCCATCCGTATTTTCTCTCAATGTGTGATGATTTCGTTACATATTGCGTTTAGACGATCCCATCCGTTCTCTTCTACACAAAGTTTTGACAGATCATATCACTTGTGTGCTCATGTGAAGAGGGCTGAGTTATCTCAGTAGCTGCACATTTTTCCACAAATAACGGAATAGTTGGTCTTTTCTTATGTATAATTAATTCTAAGAACACAGAAATAAATATGCACAATTTTTTTCTTAACAATCGTTTTCTTAAATTTAATTTAGATTTTTATAAATATTTTTATTTGGTTTTATAACGAATTTGTTTGATTTTCACATAGAAGGAAAATATTTTCTAACAAACACTTTATTGAAATAAATTTAATTTTCAGTAAATATTTTTACTGGTTCAATAAATGTTTTTGTTTGATTTTATTTATATGTCAGCATATGGAATACAACAATAAAACAAGTCTTGGAATGTACTAAAATGAATTGGAATGTACTAAAATGAATTGTAAAGCGTTTCAGTTTTCACAGTAGGTTAGGTTAGGTTTTGCGACTGCTTACTGACACGAGTAAGTCTTTACTTGGGTCCTATTAGGTCCCTTTGTAACGTCTGTAAAGAGAGAAGATAAGAGAAAAACATTTGGAAGGGAAAAATAGTGATAGAGATAGTAGTGAAGATACAGATAAAGATCATAGAATAATGAACATCGCATAACGATGAAATCAAGACTGTATTTCAAGAAAAAATCATAGTGTGTATTTAGTTACACACCCATTTCGACAATTTCAAGAATGCTAGTATGCACCCAAGTTGGACAGCTGACAGATCAGATAGATCAGAAAAGTGAGACGAACCCAGCGCCTGATGACGGAGCGATTCCAGGGCCGGGCAGTTACACAGAAGATGAGTAATTGTTTCCTCCTCTTCTTCATTTTGACAGCTCCTACAAAAGTCATTATATGGAATACCAATACGTCTAGCATGGTTTCCGAACTTTGAATGACCGGTAAGAACTGATAACAGAGCGCTCAGATATATTCTGTTTAGCCCTAAAATGTAGGATGTTTTATGAGAATCCATACGAGGCCACAGTAACCTAGCGATCGAGCAAGTGTGCTACTGAGACCACCGTTCCTGAGCTGAATTAAAGCAATAATCAAGTAATCAAGTTTTCACAGTAAAAAATAATAGTTTCTAGAATGTGAAATAAAATAGTTGTAATTATATAAGTACTTTTTTCTACAAATTTTAATTTTATAGAATTAGTAAATTTTTGTTACAATTCAATAAATATTTTTCAACAAAATTTGTATAGATTCAATAAAGAATTTTGTGTATTATTATTGCCAAAATACAGTTAATAATTTATCTGTTTCAGATAAAATAATTGCTTGAATTTCAGTTTAAATACAAATAATTTGCGTTATTGTTTTAGTAAAATAATTGTTTGGAAATGTTGCGAATATTTATTAATGTTTTTCGTAAATAGTATATTATTTTAATAAGAAAAATTCTAAAAGAATTTACGAATTTGAGTACTTGATTTTACGAATTTCGTGATAGGACTTATTTTAGTAAAAAAAAACAAGTAAGAATGCTATATTCGGCTGTGCCGAATCTTATAATCTTATAAATTCACCATAGTGTATTTAAAAATTCATTTTCCCGACTATATCGTTATTATAGCAATAGCAAAACATAATGAACAACAACAACGCTAAACGATATAAACACACAAAAAACAAAATACACAAGGCAGTAAAACCAACAGACATCCAAACATACGAAACGAAATACAGAAAAAAAAACAAAAACAAAATACACAACGCAATGAACCCAACAGACATCCAAACATACGAAATTCAATACACCAAGAAAACAAAAACAATATACACAAGGCAATGAAATGCACAACCATCCAAACATACGAAATTGAATGCACCAAGAAACAAAAACAATATACACAAGGCAATGAAACACACAGCCATCCAAACATACGAAACGAAATACTCAAAAAAAAAAAAAAACAAAAACAAAATACAAAGGCAATGAATAACACTATGAAACACTATTTTTGGGGGGCTAAAAATTCCTTCACAAAATGAAAGTATGCCATTAGTGTATTCAAACCCCCGAAGCAATTTTCGCTGCTAGGTCAAACTTTCACGCTATCGCTAATTGAAAGTTCATAGTGGGTTAACGGGATTTTTAACTTTAATTAATAGAAACTATTAACGAATGGGATATCATATGAAAGCTCCTTCGAAGTGCCATTGAATAATATGTAAATCAAGAACATCCATTTCGAAATTTTCGCGGTTTCCGAATAAAAGCATATTTTTTGGAAAATCGAAAAAATTGTATTTAAACGGCTAACTAAATGGCCAAATTAAAAATTTTTCTGCGAAATGCACTGTTTAATGTGTATAAGTTAAATGCGGAAAGTTTGAATATATTTAAATACTTAAAACATGTTTTTTTTTTTTAAACTTTAAACTATAATATTTTTTTAAAAAAGAAAATTTTTGATTTTTTGCACATTTGGTATAAAAAGGTGGGGGAAAATATTTTAATTTGAAAATAATTGCACGTTTTAGAAATGTCAATAACAAATGTAAAAGTTTGATACCTATATTAAATATTTTTGATATTAATTTTGAGACTGTAAAAGAATGGACAAAAACGCGAATATAAAAAATAATAAAATACAAGATTCATTTAATCACATAGAAATTAAATAAAATTTGACTAATTTGTCAAAATAATCCGTATACTGTTCGAAAAAATTAAATCTTTTATTAATATTTTATAATTTTGCGGAAGCTGCGTTATGAATATTGGAGATTTTTACATTTACTAATGTGCTTTCGAAAGATCTTTTAAATGATACCACTGTCGCCCTACTCCAATAAACATTTTTATCTGTGCATAACAAGTGTTTACAAAATGGACTCGAATGACCCATTAAAAATCAATATTTGTGGTCCGAAATCTGCAAGATATATTCCTTGCAAAGTTGTTCTGCAGATAGCTAAACAAAACATATGATTTTAAAGTGAATTCTGAAAGTATTTGTAAAGTTTTAATAAATTTAGTGTTAAAAAGCGTAACTTTCAATGACCGATAACAAAAAAGTTTGACCTACCAACGCCGAACGGTTTGGGGGCTTAAATACTCTAACCTAGTACTTTAAGTTATCATGGGAATTTTCCACCCCCCAGACCATGACCCTCAATTTGTTGCATAGTGTAAGCAGTGTTGTTGTTGTTTATTTTTTATGAAATTTTCAGAGGTTGTCTCGGATTTTTGCTTATATCTCCGTTGTTTATGAACGGATTTTGCTGATTTTAAATAGGAAACTTCTCGAAAGCATGTCTGAATTATTGAAGATTTGGATCCCGAAGATATCTGGGGTCTTCAGAAAACTGATTTCAACAGACAGACAGACAGACAGACAGACGGACATCGACTCCGCTATCTATAAGGATTCAGAATATATATACTTATGGGGTCGGAAAATTATATTTTGGAAATTACAAACGGAATGACAAACTTATATATACCCTTCTCACGAAGGTGAAGGGTATAAAAATGAATTTATTGTTTGATTTTCATTTTCTTTTTTTTCTGTTAAGTATGAATGAATCTTATTAATTTAATACTTAACTACTCTTCTGCCTATTGAGTATATAAATTGTTTAGTAGTCCTATGGTATGCAAACTATCTCACCAAGGTTGGCTATAAAGTAACTGCCCAAAAACCGCTTCTCTTAGCGACTAGAGCAGGACATTCACAGAGAAGATGGAAGACAGTTTCTTCCTTTTCCCTGCAACTGCGACTGCACTCATTGTAGAGTAGCCCAAGCCGACTTCCATATCTGCCTAGCATTCAGTGTCTTGTTATTACTGCTATCAACCGCGTATTTCGGGTTAAAATGTGTCTTGTTGCGTTTCTCATTGAAAGAAGGCCACAATGCCTTCCATCTATCTTCAGCATTCTGAAGAATGAATGTGAGGATACTGCTCTTTGTAATACCTAACGGAGTTGCTACTGAAATGGCGTTGGAGATATCAAAAGCTGATCCCGTTCTAGCAAACTCATCTGACTGTTCATTTCCATAAGAAGCCCTATGCAAAGATAAGGACAGATCATTTTTGTTTTGTCTAAATTATAGGAAAGTAGTAGTATAAGAGTTTAGTGGAAGAATAATTCTATGTTGCCGCGAATATTGAGATTATATAGTACCCTACAGGCTTGATTTAAATAAGTACATATGTTTAAAATTTAAAGTACATATGTTTAAAATTGTTTCGATGTCGCTAAATTTATAAAAAAGTAGTCTGTTATTGTAAAAAGAATGTTGTATGTAATTATAGTTAAAAATTAAGTATTATATAAATTGCCGGGATTGCCGGGAAATTAAAAAGTCCGGAATTCCCAAACTCTAGTTAGAGTAATTTTCTGAAGGGGACCTTAAATGGGGGTAGGGTCAATTATAGACCGATCCACATATAATTTGGTAGAGAGGTTTTGGCTCGTGAGAAACTAACTTGTGTTAAATTTCATCACTATACTCGTATTTTTAAGTCAGTAATTAGCGTTAAAGTCATTTTCTAAAGGGGACCTTATATGGGGGTAGGGTTAATTATGGACCCATCCTCATAAAATCTGGCAGAGTGGTTTTGGCTTGAAAGTAACATACTTATGTCAAATTTCATCCTATACTCGTATTTTTAAGCCAGTAATGAGCGTTGAAGTCATTTTCGGAAAGGGATCTAATGTGGGGGGTAGGGTCAATTACTGACCGATCCTCATAAAATTGGGTGGGAGATTTTGAATCATATGAAACTTATTTATTTTGATTGCATCGCTATACTCGAACTTTTAAAACTGATATGCATGTTAAAGCTGTTTTTCGGGAGTCCACTTGTAGGGGGGCTACATTTTCAATACCAAACAAATCTTACCTATAGAGAAAATTTCAACTAACTAGCTCCTCGCGTGTGCACGCAGAGAAAAAACACAACCCTGTTTTAAGAGGAACATATTATGGTTAAAATTATGATTGTAGTCTCAACATATTATAGTTATTGTAACAAATTTAAAATATCATATTATGATTATATACCGTGGAAATATTTTATCATAATACGATCCAATGTGATCAAAATTTCGTTTAAATATGTATCGAAATCAAAATAAATTTTACTGAATTAGTAAAATTACAGTTTCTAAAAAAAGTAAAAAATATATATAAATAAATATAACTTACAATACTTAACACAATTCGCAAATTTCAATTTGCTTCACAAAAACATAACTACATTATCGTATACAAACTGAAAAACTTATACGTTTAATGTTTTAAACCAAATGAGAATTATTTCAACTCATTTTATAGTCGCGTAAAAAAAAAAACATAAACGAAAAAGTAATCTGTATCAGTAAATGTGTGTGTTTTGTTGTTGTATTAGCAGACATATAACAACATAACATATAATGGTTATTTATAACAACATAACATACAATGGTTATATAACATAACATATAATGGTTATAAATGGTTGTAAATAACATAATATGTTTTCATTGTTATCATTATTTAGTTGTTGTAAAAATAATTATTTTTCAGTGAATCATACTCAAATTTATAATTGCTTTAAACATAAAAAGGTTTACAGTAACTAAAATATTGTTAAAATCTAATTAAAATAACAATTACATGCTATGTCGAACCATGTTTTTTTTTTTGCGTGTGGACCCTATCGTGATTTCAACAAACGGACGGACGGACATTGCTAGATCGTCTTAGAATTTCATAAGGACCCAGAATATAAATACTTTTGTGGGTCTATGACCAATATTTCGATGTGTTACAAACGGAATGACAAAAACAATATACCCCCATCTTTTTTGATGGTGGGTATAAAAATTGGACAATGCATCACAATGGGACAAAAATGGGAATTTGGCGGAAGTAAATTAAATCTTAAAACAAATCATAACAAATGCATAGCAAAATAAAAATAGTGTTGTTTCTTCTCAAAAACTACATATTTATTCACTAAGTCTGAACAAATCATCCTCTTCTAAACATTATATTAGTCCAATCTTAGCATATGTATTTTATTTTATTTTATTTAAACTCTCCAAAGTTTTTTTAATCTCCAGCTGCCGAATTTTGAAATGGGAACTTATTTCATTTTAATGTTAGGGTTTTTTTCATATGAAATTAATCCCCAACAAGTTAGAGTGCTATATTCGGCTGAATATAAATACCCTCCACCAGCTTCTTTTATATTAATTAATTACCTTTAAGTTAATCAAATATTTGTGAAAATAGTGTTTCTCATAAAACAAGGAACGATTTAAATATTTAAAATCTGTTACAATTGCAATTTTTTTGCAGCATTATAAACACGATTTTCTATATTAATTTATCCACCCCGGGTGGCGGATAGGGGGTGGTGATGGACCATCTGTCCTCCCACTGTTTTAGTTTGACTCAAGCTAAGGGAGGGCAGATTGTCCACCACCTGGGAATATTATATTCCCCGCGGACCAAAAAACTGGAAAAAACAACATGGAAAATAAAAATAAAAAGATGAAAGTTACGGTGCAGGGCCTAAATAACCCAGTACCGGCGGCAAGTGTTGATCCACTCGCGAGTCACGTGCCGTCGTCATCCTGCAATCGTGAGCAAAATACTACTATGAAGGTGGGTACCTTTGCCTCCGTGGCAGACAATGCGTCAAGTGTGCAGCATGTCATTGGCAAAAACATAGGGGTGAAAGAGAAGGATGTACTCGGAGAGAGCTCTAAGGTACCTCAGCCTTTAAATATACGTAGGTGAGGGTTCCGACTCTGAATCCTCAGATGATAATAACAACACCATTATAGCAAATCCCAAAAAGGATAAAGTAGAGCAAATGGTGAAAAAGGTGAGTGATAGCATAGCTAAACTACATATTACAAAGAAAAGACTATTTGGAGCACAGAGGAGGAAGTTAAAAAAGATGCTTCAGGAAATCGTAGTTAGTCAATCCATCGACACTCCAAAGGAAAAATCGGACTCTCACAAGATCTGAGGCAAAAAGGATCAGCTCTCCCGAAGAGTTGACAACTGAGAATAAACCTAAGAAGAAAAAGTCTTCTAATAGACAGCAAAAGCCAAGCCATACTTCACTCAAAGGAACCTCATGTCAGAATCCTGCGAGTAAGGGAGACAACGCCAAGATAGATATTCCGAAGACGATCACGTCGGCGAAATCAAACTCGAAGGTACGGATATCTCAAAAGAAGCCCCGAAATCGAGAAAAGAGAGGCTAGACAGTGGAAAAGGATAAGAGCCACCGTCTTACGCCAAAATTGCCAGAAGAAGACACCGGGACGATCTCTGCTATGCAGTTTACGATGCCGGTAATCCGACAGGTAAAATTCCAATAGACCAACAGAGTAAGGTAGAAGATCTGGTGAACAATAAGATAGTAAACCATGCAATCGCTTCAAAGGGCAAACAACCAATAGAGAGCGTGAGCTTCGAGTTCATGCAATGTGTTAGCACCATAAAGAACTTGGTGGAAAGTATCCCTCCTCCCTGGGACGGCGCTATGCTAGGACTGGCAAAGAAAAGCGAGCTTTCGGTGCTCTTAAAGTCCACTGTCTTCATAAAAGGATGGGGCAGTAAACTGGCTAATGAACGTATACTGGAAATTCGATTGAAAGGGTTGTCAAAACCGGCCCCGATAAGAACACTAAAATACCTAAGACGGTACCCAAAGCATCATTAGCAAGTACTAGTAATTTTGAGGAGTCAAATCCTAAAAGCGAGGAGGAAATCACTCACTCGCCAGAAGACAGAACAGTTAAATGGATGACAATGATTGAGATTATCCAAATAAACCTCCATCGGAGCGAGACGGCTAACAACGCTCTGATGGCTAAAATTAACACAGGTAAGATACATATAGCTTTAATCCAGGAACCTTGGACGATTCGCAACAAGGTTTCTGGATTAAATCATGTAAATTTCCAACTTTTCTACGCTGAAACAGGGTCTCGACCGAGAACATGTATCTTATATCGAATTTATGTTTTCTCCTCTCAACAGCATTATCCACATCGGATGCAACGGTACTGAAGCAAGGTCGTGGCAATATATACCTTGCATCTGTTTACCTGCCTTTCGATTCTCCGACACTACCACCAACGTCGGAGCTGATGAAACTGGTCGAAGAGGGACAAAGGAAAAATAAGAAAATTGTAATAGGTTGTGATGCCAGCTCCCACCATGTAGCTTGGGGTAGTACAAACACCAATAGCAGGGGACAAGCCCTTATGGATTTCCTTAATACTAAAGACTTGATCACATCGAACTTAGGTAATAAAGCTACCTACGTCAATAGAATCAGAGAAAAAGTATTAGATATAACTATATGAATAAGTCTAAAACTAATTGGACAATGCTCGGTTCCTTACTAAAGAACCGTTTATGTCAGGTCACTTTTCAATGTCGAAATAAAGAAGACATAGACGCCAAAGTAGAAATGCTCACAAGTGCCTTGGTTGAATCGTTCGAGGACAGCTGCCCTCTGCGTGAGTGAAGATCTGCCCAGTAGAAACCCTGGGTAACCGGGGAGATCCGGCACCTTGGTAAGACTCTTCGCAAAATATTTAACCGGGCACGGCGTAAAAAGACCCCAGTATACTGGGATGAGTATCGTAGTAAACTTGGTGAATATAAGAAAATTGTTCGTAAAGCCAAACGAGACTCCTGGAAACTTTTCTGTGAACAGGTAGACAGCGTAAATGACGTATCGAAGATAAAAAAATTCCTATCCAAAACTCATGTCCATTTAAGGAAATTTAGATATGTGTACTGTTCAGAAGTTGTTTATACAAAGTTAATTTTACTAAAAAATTACAATTAATTATATACGGTTAAAACATTTCTGTAGATAAAAGCTATATTTCTGTCAAAATTTGTATTTCTATAAGTGATGTGCGTGATATCACGAAGTGATCGTGAAAAAAATTTAAAATAACATTTTGTATACAAAACTAATATTTTTTTAATACAATTTTTGTAAACTAAATTAATATTTGTGACAAATTTTGTAATGTGCGTTTAAGTGATTTTCTGAAAAAGATCTACGGGAGCTATGACCAAATATCGACCGATCGTGAAGCAATTTTAAAATTACATTTTTGTATACAAAAGTAATATTTGTGGCAAATTTTGTATAGATATCATTATTTGGTAATGAAGGGGAATTGTGTGGAATATATGACAAAATATGGACCGACCGTGAAAAAATTTTACAGTATCACTTCTACATATAAAAGCAATATTTGTGCATAATTTTGTATGGATATCATTATTTGGTAATGTGTAATGTGCGCTTAAGTGATTTTCGGGACGGAACCTTGTATGGGAGTTACGGGCAATTTTAGTCCGATTCAGAAAATTTTTCCTCTATATGAATTCAATAGACATAAAACTTTTACTTGTAAAAGTTTGTAAAGATATTGTCATATGTACATTAGGGAAATAACTATTGACATTCTTTACAAATATGTAAGTTGGCATATCATAGTCGAATAGAGTATTAAAAACTATGAGAAACTACATTATTATTTTTTCGCCGTTGGTTAAAAAGTTCACACACCAAATGTTTGTCCGTCTGTTTTTTATAATCAGTTTTTTGAAGGCTCCATATGTCTTCGGAATCCAAATCTTAGATAATTAATTTAAATATGCTTTTAAGTGTTAAGTTGTTTAAAACTCGTAAAAACGGGCCGTAAGAATCGGAGATATGGTCAAAACAAATATGATCAACAAATAATTTTTTTATGGACTTTTTGATTTAGGGATGTAAAATAGTATATTTGCGAAAAATCAAAAAGTTCGGAGATATAGGCAATGATGAGTCGCGATGTGACAAAAATATACTTCTAGGTAGAAATGCCCATATATAAATATTTTAATCTTAAAATTAAAAATTAAAAAAAAAATTGGTTTTTATTAGAAATTGGGGTTGGTGCGTGATGTTTTTTATTTCAAATGATCTAAAAAAATTATTTTCAATAATTATACAACATTGGCCATCTCGTGGTGGTATGCCAAAAATTTCGCCAAATTAGTTATATCCCTAATGTGCATTTGTTTGGGAGGCATATGAAATTGTGGACCGATTTCGGCCATTTTTAACCGATTTTGCTCATTTTCAATACCAAACTGCCTAGGACAATAGTGATTTTTTTGGCCGAATTTCATTGATTTATTTGGCATCGTTTTTACGTGAGCGTGTTTTACACAGACAGACAGACGGACGGATAGACGGACATAGCTAAGTCGACTTAGAATTTAATTAGGACCCGGAATATATATACTTTGTTGGGTCTCGGATGAATATTTCTTGGTGTTACAAACTTATATATACCCGTTATCACCACTGATGGTGGTGGAGGGTATCAAAATTGGAGAGTTATTTCATTTTATTTTAGGGAGTTACTCCATTTCGTTGGGGCTTTTTTTCATTTTTAAATTGGGGAGTTATTTCATAACGAAATAAGTCCGCATATTTGAGGAGTTATTTCATTTTTTTTGGGGGGAGTTTTTTCGTGGGGAGTTATTTCATGACGACAGATTGCACTATGGGTCATAGAGCGAGTTTGAAATAAAACTTGAAACATTATATAAGCATATATTAACTGCTTATGAATAACGTAAAAATTATATAAAATTTGTTATTAGTATAATCTATATTAAGATTTGAAAATATTAGTGCAATGGAAAAATAATGTACTATAGCTCGAGAACAACTAATGATACGCAAAAATATTCATCAACTAAAATGTAGAAAATGATTCTAAGATACCATTTCTCAAAAATTTTGTCCTGGCGGCAATATTTGCACGCAGAGAAAAAACATGGTTCGGCATGGTTAGGACAACTATTTTTTGTAACAATATTTTGTTGCCATAACCCAACAATTGTTATTTTTATTGAATATCATCAATATTTTAGTTACTGTAAATAATGATAATCATGTAAACATATTATATTATTTAGAACCATTTAAACTTTCAAATAACCAGTAAATGGTAGGTGTTTACCCATATAATGTTTTAGATATAAGCAAAATACGTTTACTATTAAAAATGTTTTGGTATCGCCAATTTTATATCAGTTGTATAATATAATTATGAAAATATAATCGTAGAGAACATTTTAAAATTGAAAAGAAATATAAAAGAAATAAAATATGGAGCATAAAATATTAATAATTAAAAAAATTTTAAATTATCTTAATATTGACTTGAAGGTGTGGATATATTAATTTTTATTTATGGGAATACTAGTGTTTGGCAGTTTTGTGTTTGAAAAAGAAAACTAAAAAATAATTACAAATTACGCCGAACACATTAGATTAACCATATTATGTTTAATAAGTAACCATAATATGGTTACTAGAAGCCATGTGATTACCTGAAATGTAATATGGTTACTTAAAACTACAATATGATACTACAACATCACATTATGATTAACTATATTTAATTCGGACTATATTTAATCATAATATGATATCTTATTATACTAATAATGATCATTATATGTTTTAACTTTAACCATAATTCTAACCATAATATGTATTGCATATCAGAAATTTTTGTGCAACAGCAAAAGTAAACAAAATTTTCTAATTTTTCGGGAAATTTTCAGATTTTTTCATTTTAATACAGATGAATTTAATATAATTCGTTGAAATTAATACATAATAATCCTCAATAAAATCGATGGAAATGGTTTTTTCCCTTTTTCAAAATTCAATCTAGATCGAATTTTATTTGCATTTACATGCAAAATAATTTTAACAACAACATACAAACCGTTATTAACAAAGCTAGCATAACGAACAAGTAGGTGTTTGGGATAAATTGTGTTCATATTTTAGTTAAACTAAAAAATATGATATATAATAGAATGAAACCATAAAGTGTTATATACTAATGTAAAGCTAATGAAAACTTCGCGTATACGGATGTCCATTAGGGATGACATTTATTGCATATATGCAAGTTGGCACAGCATAGTCGAATAGACCGTTAAAAAATGTGAGAAACTGCGCCATTATTTTTTCGTGGTTGTTAAAATAGTTCACGCACCAAATGTCCGTCCGTCTGTTTTTTCATATAAATTTTTTGAAGGCTCCATAAATCTCGGGGATCCAAATCTTAAATAATTCAATTAAATATGATGTTTAAAACCAGTAAAATCGGTAGATAAGGAACGGAGATATGGTCAAAACAAATATGAACAACAAATATATTTTATGGACTTTTTGATTTAGGGATGTAAAATAGTATAATTGCGTAAAAATCAAAAAGTCCAGAGATATTGACAGTGATGAGTCGCAATATGACAAAAGTATATTTTTCGGTAAAAAAAAATAACCGTATATAAATATTAAAATTTTAAAATAGTAAATAAATATTAAAATTTTAAAATAGTAAAAATAAAAACTTTAAAAAATTGGTTTATATTAGAAATTGGGGTTGGTGCGTGATGTTTTTGATTCCAAATGACCTAAAAAAATTATTTTCATTACTTATACAACATTGGCAATCACGTGGCTGTAAGCCAAAAGTTCGCCAAATTAGTTATATCCCTAATGTCCATATTATGTACGTTATATAAATGTAGCTAGCACAATACCGGGGAGAGAATAGGATTAAAAATATTAAAATAAAATAAAAAATAATATGAAATTAAATCAGGTTTATAATGTAATAATTTCAATTAATTCTATGTAAAAATTTAAAAAACTTAAACATTTTCCGAAAAATTACATTTGTAATAATTTTATGGTTTTATACAAAATTGTGTTAAGTCATTGAAATCGTCTCCCAAAGATCTTTCATATGATACTAAATTTGCATATGGTTTATTTGCAAGAAATATAATACAAATCATAAAAACCTTAAAAAGGACATTTTTATCCTTTGATCCAGCTTAAAAATATTGACGTCAGGACAAAAATGGCACATAGCTTCTCCTTAGCATAATTAGTTAGGGATTAAAGTCACCGAAAATATCGTGTACGCTAAGCGATATATTGGACGTCAAAGGTTACAAAAATCTGTTTTTAGCTAATATCTTGCTTATTATGCGTCATACGTTATTATAATTTCTGTAGAGAATTGAATTTCCTACATTTTGGTTGAGAAATATTTTCGCATAACATGAGTTGTTTTCCAGCTATAGTGCATTATTTTTTCATTGCAAAGACATTTTTAAATCTTAATATTTATAACTCCAGATAATATCGCATTTATTCTTTCTAATATTAGCTTAAAGTACATAATTAATGTTTGTTACATCCCTTACCACATCATCACTCTCTGGTACATAGTGCAATGTTCGTATGGCGTCATGAAATAACTCCCCACGAAATAACTCCCCACGAAATAACTCCCCAAAACAAAAATGAAATAACTCCCTAAATTTGGGGACTTATTTTATTATGAAATAATTCCCCAATTTAAAAATGAAAAAAAAGCCCCAACGAAATGAAATAACTTCCTAAATTAAAATGAAATAACACCCCATTTTTGGGGATTTATTTCATATGAAACAAATCCCTAATTTTAAAATGAAATAAGTTCCCATTTAAAAATAACAAAGTGACATTTCTAAAAGAAGTAGGTCGCTCATACTTTCGAGTGGGGCTTTAAAGTTTAATACATTTCAGTTTAATCGCTTAATAAAGATTCCCTTAATAGACGGCCGGGCGCAAGGATTTTCTACTCTATGGTATGTCCAACAACGGCTTCGCTTAATAAATATTTCCTAAATAGCCGGCCTACGGCCGGACGCAAGGATTTACCACTCTATAATATGACCAACACCGGCTTCGCTTAATAAAGATTTCCTAAATAGCCAGCCTAAGGCCGAACACTTTTGATACAAGTAGAGTGTATTCTTAGCGAAGCCGGTGTCTAATGTACCTCAGGGCGTCATGAAATAACTCCCCACGAAATAACTCCCCAAAACAAAAATGAAATAACTCCCTAAAAATTTGTTCAGAAAGCAAAAACAAAGAAATTTAGGGATTTAATTCGCTTTTTGGGGCATTATTTCACTTTTTAAATGGGGAGTTATTTCATTATGAAATAATTCCTCAAAATTCAAAAATGAAATAAATCCCTAAAAATACTTTTGGGGAGTAATTTCATTATATTACTTTTGTCACATGAAATAAAAAATAGATGTCTGATAACCGGCCTTTGGCCGGGCGCACCCCTCTGGGGTACATTAGACACCGGTTTCGCTAAGAATACACTCTCCCTGTATCAAGAGTGTTCGGCCTTAGGCCGGCTATTTAGGAAATCTTTACTAAGCGAAGCCGGTGTTGGTCATATTATAGAGTGGTAAATCCTTGCGTCCGGCCGTAGGCCGACTATTTAGGAAATATTTATTAAGCGAAGCAGTCGTTGGACATACCATAGAGTAGAAAGTCCTTGCGCCCGTCCGCAGGCCGGCTATTAAGGGAATCTTTATTAAGCGATTAAACTGAAATGTAATAAACTTTGAAGCCCCACTCGAAAGTATGAGCCACATACTTTTTTTTAGAAATGTCACTAAAACCGATTTGTTCCATAATTTGTTATTTTTAAATGGGAACTTATTTCATTTTAAAATTAGGGATTATTTCATTTTAAAATGGGATGTTATTTCATTTTAATTTAGGAAGTTATTTCATTTCGTTGGGGCTTTTTTTCATTTTTAAATTGGGGAAGTATTTCATAATGAAATATGTCCCCAAATTTGAGGACTTATTTCATTTTTGTTTTGGGGAGTTATTTCGTGGGGAGTTATTTTATGACGCCGTACCCCAGAGGATAAAACCTTTGCGCCCGGCCGAAGGCCGGCTATCAGCCATATATTTTTTATTTCATGTGTTAAAATTAATATAATGAAATAAATCCCCAAAAATATTTTTAGGGATTTATTTCATTTTTGAATTTTGAGGAATTATTTCATAATGAAATAACTCCAGATTTTAAATGTGAAATAATGCCCCAAAAAACGAATTAAATCCCCAAATTTTGTTGTTTTTGCTTTCTGAACAAATTTTTAGGGAGTTATTTCGTGGAGAGTTATTTCATGACGGCGTCATGGCGTCAACTCCCTAAAAATTTGTTCAGAAAGCAAAAACAACGAAATTTGGGAATTGTGTTATATATAAAAGTTTTTATTGAAGTGAAAATTTTTGAAAGTATACAATTCATAAAATACAATAAATAGTATTTACAGTAAATACAAATAACATTAAATATATTCAACACCTCAACTTAACGTTACAATTGTATTATACAAAAACAGTATTAAAAGAAGTTTGCATACTAGTCTTTAACAAAATCAGAAACAATATTTAAACATTTTCAAAAACAGGCTTTGAAAGGGGTTTAGTAAAAATGTCTGCTAATTGTTCTATTGAATTAACGAAACGCAGCTCAAATTCATGTTCAGAAAATTTTTCTCGTATAAAGTGATTCTTCACATCAAAATGTTTGGTCCTTTTATGGTATTCAGGATTCTTGATAAGTATAATTGTGCTTTGATTATCCAAATATAAAACATTTCTTTTGTGGTAAGCAATTTCTTTCAAAAAGCGTTTCGTCCACACGATGTCTTTTACAGCTTTAGTGGTTGATAGTGCAACTGTTCGTTGTTGTTGAGATTTCTATGTAACTGTTAGGGTGATCGACTCGATTTTTAAACCGGTTTTAAAACCGGTTTTTTCTGCTTTACCAGTGTCGGTTTTTTCTTAATGTTGATTTTTCGAATATCGAATAACCCGGTTTTTTCACTTTTTAAAAACCGGTTTCGAATACTTTTATTTCCTTTGTATTCAAAGATTATTTAAATTAAATTTTTAAGTAAATAATAATACAGCTAAATTTTAAAAATATTTGAGTCGAGGAACTAGCGTATATTTTTCTAAAGCTCCTTTGGTTAAACTTTTTTGATTTTCCTAATTAATTAAAAAAATTTATTTGTAAAATTGATAACTGTTTGATAAAATTTTATCAATCTTAAGATTATATTCCAATTACAATAATTAATTTACGGCTGAAATTTTGGAATGCCTATGCAAATTTCATAAACAGGGCTTTTAAAATAAGCTAGGATTACATAGTACCTTATGTTTAATAGAAGTGTCCCACTTTTTTCCTAATTTTTATACCCACCATCAAAAAAGATGGGGGTATATTGATTTTGTCATTCCGTTTGTAACACATCGAAATATTGGTCATAGACCCATAAAAGTATATATATTCCGGGTCCTTATTAAATTCTAAGACGATCTAGCCATGTCCGTCCGTCTGTCTGTTGAAATCACGATAGGGACCACACGAGAGGAGCTAGACAGTTGAAATTTTGCATAAATATTCTTTATTGTTGAGGTTTGTTTGGTATTGAAAATGGGCAATATCGGTCCACTTTTTCGGATAGCCCCCATACAAGTGGACCTCCAAAAAACAGCTTTAACGGGCATAACTGTTTTATAAGTAGGAGTATAGCGATGAAATTCGACATAAAGAAGTTTAATGTGAGCCAAAATCTTTCTACAAAATTTTTTGAGGATCGGCCTATAAATGACCCTACCTCCCATATAAGGTCCCCTTATGAAAATTACTTTAACATTCATTACTGGTCCCAAAATGTAAGTATAGCAATGAAATTCGGTATAAGTATGTTTCTTACGAACCAAAATCTCTCTACCAATTTTTTTAGGATCGGCCCATAAATGACCCTACACCCTATATAAGGTCCCCTTTAGAAAATGACTTTAACACTCATTACTAGCCTAAAAATTCGAGTATAGTGATGAAATTCAGTATAAGTAAGTTTCTTACGAACCAAAACCTTTTAACCAATTTTTTTAGGATCGGCCCATAAATGACCCTACCCCCTATATAAGGTCCCCTCCTGAAAATGACTTAAGCAGTCATTACTGGCCCTAAAATGCAAGTATAGCGATGAAATTCGACATAAATAAGTTTCATGTGAGCCAAAATTTTTCTACCAAATTTTTTCAGGATCGGTCCATAATTGACCCTACCCCCTATATAAGGTCCCTTTTAGAAAATTACTTTAACACTCATTACTGGTCCAAAAATGCGAATATAGCGATGAAATTCGGTATAAGTAAGTTTCTTACGAATAAATAAATGACCCTATCCCCCATATAAGGTCCCCTTCTGAAAATGACTTTAACGATCATTACTGGCTAAAAAATATGAATATAGCAATAAAATTTTACACAATTAAGTTCCTCGCGAGCCAAAATCTTTTTAATAACTTTTATGTGGATAGGTCCATAATTGGCCCTACTCTCCCTATTGGGTCCACTTCAGGAAATAGCTTAAACGCTCATTACTGTCTTCAAAATACGAGTAAAGCGATGAAATGCTACACACGTAAGTTTCTTACGAGCCAAAACCTCTGTACCAATTTTTTTGGATCGGCCCATAAATGACCCTTCCCCCATATAAGGTCCCCCTCTGCAAATAACTACAATGATCATTACTGGCTTAAAAATATGAATGTGACGAAAATTGACGCACATAAGTTTAATGCGTGCCAAAATCTCTCCACCAAATTTAGGGAGGATCGGTCCATAATTTAATTTTCAGAAAATTACTTAAACGATCATTACTGGCTTAAAAATATGAGTTATGAAATACGGTTATGAAATTCGCTCCGAATTTCATGCGGAATGTGTTGGTAATACACAAAAGGTTCCCTTCAGGAAAGAGTTAATAACTACGAGTGTTCCTTATTTAAAATACGAATATAGCGCTGAAATTTTGCATAAACAAGTCCTATACATAATCTATGTACAAAATTTTATGAGTATCGGTTCATAATTGACGCTCACGGTTTAAGAATTGAAATAAAATATTTGTTTTTTTTTTTAATTGACTTAAGCCATATTCCAAATATCACCCTGATGTTTATAGGGGAGCATTCCTTTTACGGCATACGGTTTGATGGTGGGTATATGAGATTCGGCACAGCCGAATATAACACTCTTACTTGTTTTATATTAATGAAATAATGTAAATCAGATGACTAGATCTATAGTTATAATCTCTTAAACTGTTAAAATCATTTCGGGCCATGTTTTATTAATCAAATTTAAACATAAACATTAAGTTTTTCAAATTAAAATATATTTTTTTATTTATAATGAAAAACCGGTTAACCGGTTTTTTCTGAATTTGAAAAAAATCAACCGGTTTTTCTTAAATGTCAACTATTCGAACTATTCGAAAACCGGTTTTTGGAAAATGTCGAATAATCGATCACCCTAGTAACTGTACACCAGGGTTATGACTTTTTGCAAATATTAAAAATACCATAGCAAGAGCTGTAGTGCGTTAACAAATGTTAAGGAATATGATATTATTTTTTCGCGATCGTGGAAAAATTTCCCGCACCAAAGGCGATGAAGTTTTGTATAAATTTTACTTTTTCTATATGAGAAAAATAAATATTTTTGCCAACATTTTTGCATTTGTATTACATTATCTTAAAGAGAACATTGTTCTTTAAATCCTTGTTATGGAAATTTTAATAAATCAAGATAATATTGTATGTTATAGAAAATAATATCCTATTATACGAAAATCATTAAAATAATTTTTGAAAAAAAAAGATCAAAAGCATTTTAGAAATTGCTTTCGGTGCGGGAACTTTTTGACCGAATTGATTTAAAAAACAAGTAAGAGTGCACAGTGGGGCAGAATGGAAATTTTTTGGAAATAAATCTGGCATTTCTAAACGGCTGATCCGATTGGGATAAAATTTGGCGTGAGCGTAGCCAAGGAGTATTCGAGTTTAAGTTTTGAAGATGAACCCTGCAGATGCTGTGGCGGCTCAAAGTAGGGTACCTACGACCTGTAAAATTTTTAAACTCGTGCCATTTTTTTGTTTTTCACCCAAATACAAAGATTTTTATATTTTGTGAAAGCGCTCGACGAGATCTTAAAAAAACATGCTTGGACATACTACTTATCTCTTATAATATCCGAGTTATAGGCATTTAAAAATTTAGTGATACAAAATTTACCATACCTTGGTCCGCGTAATTTTGGACCAAATGGACTCAATTTTTTCTTGTTAGTTAGACAACAAAATTTCCAATAATATACAAAAAATTTCAGATCAATGTCGTTTACAGATCCAAAAATATACGTTTTTTAATTTAAAAATTCAAAAAATTTTAGATTTTTGGCGTTTTTTTGCCAAAAATGTGTCTTAACTCTTTTATTAATAAAATAAAATTTTTATTAAGAACATATAACAATTTTATAGTTTTCTAAAAGGTATCTTTACGCAGAACGCTTTGGCGTAAAAAACTTGTCCTATTTTTTGAAAATGTTGCCACTGCGTCCTTCCGAATATGACCTATTTTTTATCAAAACTTCAACTTTGGGCGACATGTTCTAAAATCCCAAAGCTGGGATCAGAAAACTGAAAGCAGTTTTGGAAACCTCAATATGTTTTCTATTTACTCCAAAAGTATTTTCCCAGCCCTGAAAGAAATGTGGACCCTATGGGCAAAAAAGTAAAAAATCCCATTTTTGGGATTTTCATTCCTATTTTTGGGAATTGCGGGATGCCCTTTGACCTTTTCAATTTTTTTTGCACATTCTTATTTGAAATGACAAATTTAACAAGCGTTGTTGTGGGTAGGTATAATTTTTATTATAGTTTTGTCCGTATGGGTTTTGGAAATTTTGTCGATATGGAAAATTTTGTCCGTTTGCGTTATGCGGTTGATATCCTTGAGTAATATGTTGATGAGTGTTATATCTTTGTTGATTAGCATGTAGCATAATTGGTATATTGGGTTGCACAGTGGGGCAGAATCGAAATTTTTGGAAATAAATCTGGCATTTCTAAACGGCTGGATCAGCCGTTTAGAAATGCCAGATCGGATCGATCGGGATAAAATTTGGCGTGAGCGTAGCCAAGGAGTATTCGAGTGTGGCGCTGTGGCGGCTCAAAGTAGGGTACCTACGACATGTAAAATTTTTAAACTCGTGCATTTTTTTCTGAAAGCGCTCGACGAGATCTTGAAAAAACATGCTTGGACATACTACTTATCTCTTACAATATCCGAGTTATAGGCATTTAAAAATTTAGTGATACAAAATTTACCATACCTTGGTCCGCCTTTTTTTGAATACCGGGCGTAATTTTGGACCAAATGGACTCAATTTTTTCTTATTAGTTAGATAACAAAATTTCCAATAATATACAAAAAATCAGATCAATATCATTTACAGATCCAAAAATATACGTTTTTTAATTTAAAAATTCAAAAAATTTTAGATTTTTGCCGTTTTTTTTTGCCAAAAATGTGTCTTAACTCTTTTATTAATAAAATAAAATTTTCTTTAAGAACATTAAGAGAATGTTTTGGCGTAAAAAACTTGTCCTAGTTTTTTAAAATGTTGCCACTGCGTCCTTCCGAATATGACCTATTTTTTATCAAAACTTCAACTTTGGGCGACATGTTCTAAAATCCCAAAGCTGGGATCAGAAAACTGAAAGCAGTTTTGGAAACCTCAATATGTTTTCTATTTACTCCAAAAGTATTTTCCCAGCCCTGAAAGAAATGTGGACCCTATGGACAAAAAAGTAAAAATCCCATTTTTGGGATTTTCATTCCTATTTTTGGGAATTGCGGGATGCCCTTTGACCTTTTCAATTTTTTTTTTGCATATTCTTATTTGAAATAACAAATTTAACAAGCGTTGAAAATTTCATTGAGTTTTGTTCATAAATAAAGATTTTGTCATATATTACATATTTGTTTAATTTCTAAAACTATGATTTATATCAAAATTTTAATAGGGTCGCAGATAGCTACAACAATTTAGTCCATATTTATCCCTTAATATCATTTTTTAGTTAGATATATCTCAATTACATTCAAAACTATGTTCATTTAAACCTGTGTCCTTTAATTTCATCTTTTTCATATTTTAGTATTAAGTATGACAGAACATATTTAAATCTTATATTTACCTATTTTCTATTTGTTTGCTTATCCTTATAATTGAAAGGTAATATTATGCTTAAATTTATAACTATTTTTTACCTAATTTTTTTCGACAGGTCATTTCGTTCTGTTTCGTTTATGATCATGTAGGTAAAAATATACAGGTAATGATAATTTCGATTCATTCACTAATAAGAAATATCAATGACTGAATTACAGGTTATAGTAATATAGTCCTAAATGTTAATAGGTAGACAATTCGTAATTTTTTTACTTTGGAATACCTGTATCGGAAATGACAAGAATTGGTATATAAGTAAACTTCTCAGATTTTAAGTACCATATTTAATAAATCTACAATGAAGATTACATTAAAGTACGAAGAGTTGTGTTCCGTTTTATGGAGTGTACCTTCAAAAGGGCCAGAAAGAATTGAAGACATTTCAAATTATATAAAAACTACATATAGTAGAAAAGTAGACAAAACAGGCATATCAAAAATTGAAAACTTTTTAAAACTTTTTGATGTAAAAAGTAAGTCTGTGGATGGAAATTAAAAGAAATTTCGATTAAAATTTTGTAGTTGGGTGGAAACTACTACGGAAATCTCAACTTACAACACATCAACAGGAGCGCCTTGCAAGTCATACGAAGACTTATGTTCAAGGTCAAAAAAAGAGGGTCACACAAAAACTTTTTTCAATCTCAAATGAGGAAATTGCTGATACATTTAACGAAATGCTGAAAAAGGAAAACCAACCTATGGATGCCGTACATATTGCAACTATTCTTCCTAATGCATCACCAAAACGACTTAAGCGAATTGTGGAAAGTATACCAACTCCAACATCACAATCAAATTTTACTGAAGAGGAAGCAATAGCGCTTATGTTGGAACTGGGTCTCAGTCGAAATAAGTACCAAATATTAAGGAAAGCTCTGCATGAAAAAGGACACAATATATTACCATCATACAAGGCGACCCAGGAAAAAAAACAAACTATCCTACCATCACCTATTGCTGTTAATGATGTGGAAGCTTGTATTGATATATCATCTTTGCTCGAAAACACAGCATCAAGAATTGTGTCAGACTTTTCAGAAGACCAACTAAGGAAAATTCATAACTGTGATGTTGTCTTAATGTGTAAGTGGGGATGTGACGGTTTATCAGCACTTCCAGAATACAAAGAAGCTTGTGGAAGTCGGACATTAGCAGACTACAAAAGTGTATTTATTAGGGTGATCGACTCGATTTTTCGACCGGTTTTAAAACCGGTTTTTTCTGCTTTATCAGTGTCGGTTTTTTCTTAAAGTTGATTTTTCGAATATCGAATAGCCCGGTTTTTTTTAAAATAAGCTTGGATTACATAGTACCTTATGTTTAACAGAAGTGTCCCACTTTTTTCCTAATTTTTTTATATTAAAGTAATAATGTAAATCAGACGACTAGATCTAAAGTTATACGCTTGTATTTATAAAAAAATCTTATTTTGCTTTTAATGCACTCAATAGTTAAAGCACACTTTAGCCTTAAAAACCATTAATAAAATTGTGATATTCATAAACAAATAATAAACGTATATTAACTATTGTGCTGATTTATGTTTAAGTTGGCAGCACTGTACAATATGGCTGTCATTTTATGTGTTAGTGTTGCGTACAATTAGGATAAAATATTCGTTGATTCGGTTTTCTTAATTTCATATTTTTGTTTATAATAGATTTTTGACAATAAAAACAAACTTTTAAGAAAAATAAATATATATATGGCTTTAATAAATGTCTATTTAGTTCAGATGTATAAATATAACATATAATTTCTAATTATTATTAAAAGTATCCGAATAACGGATATTTTGCGACAAAATATACATCACTATGACATATTTTCTTATTTTTACTTATTTTCCTTGTAATTTTTGATAAATTTTTGCAAATATTGATAAATTTCTTTGATATTTGACTAATTTTAATGCCGGCGAATATATTTTGCATTAGTATAACACTAATCAATATAATTTACATGGTTAATTACTTTATGGCATTATATTTAACCAACATACTTTGAAAAAGCCAAATCAAATGATTTTGTCCATCATTTGGTTGACAGACGGGCATTTCCAAATTGCCTAAAAATAGTGCTGGACAATTGGAATATTGTCAAATATTCATGCATTAATCCAATAATGCCTAGATTTGAGTTTTTTCCTCAAAATATAATCGTTTAAAAATTTTCTGGGATTTTATTTACAAATTTGTAAACGTTAAAATTAGAATTTTTAGATTTTATTTTAAAAGAAACCATAATTAGTTTTCGCAATCAACCTAAAATTACCGGAAAAATCTTTATCTGAGAAAAAAAATTGTTAAAAATCAACTTATTGTTGGCTTAAAGAATGGTCGAGCCTACAATAAAATTCTTCTAATTGTCAATGGTTTATTGAAGGTGTTTTAAGCAATTTCACGTTTATAAATACGATTTTCCTGAATTTTGCCTAAAATTGTTTAATAAACCTAAAATAAGTTTTTATAAATACAGCCGATAATCTTTTAAACTGTTAAAAATCATTTCGGGCCATGTTTCATTAATCAAATTTAAACATAAACATTAAGTTTTTCAAATTAAAATATATTTTTTTTTATTTATAATGAAAAACCGGTTAACCGGTTTTTTCTGAATTTGAAAAAAATCAACCGGTTTTTTTTAAATGTCAACTATTCGAACTATTCGAAAACCGGTTTTTGGAAAATGTCGAATAATCGATCACCCTAGTATTTATGTCATCATTAGTGCCATTACGAATTCGTTCATATTCCCTTAATCCATCATCGTCAAGCATCGGAAATTCATTTGAAGATATATGGATCAATACAACTCCGGGTTCAAAAAATTTTTGTAGACCCATTGGATTTGAATATATAAAGGAGTCAAAGAAAACAACAAAAGATTTAGTGGAATATTTAAAAGATGAAATAAATGCACTGGAGCCCATTTGCATAAAAATAAAGGAATTCTCTATTAACGTATCATATCAGCTAAGCTTAACAATGATTGATGGAAAGGTCAGCAATGCCATAACAGAAACTTCTGTCTTCTGGAGATGCTCAATATGTATTGAAAAAAAGTCGCAATTCTCAAATATAAACAAAAGCAGAAGTATTAATGAAGAAGTCCTGTCTTTCGGAATTTCACCACTTCATGCCAGAATACGATTTTTGGATTACTTTTTACACATACCATAAGACCTCAAATATAGAAGTGTGCCAGAGAATCTTACTAAATCAACAAAAAATAATGAAGAATTAAAAGAACTGAGAGCTGCCGAAAAAAGCAGAATCCAAGAAGAATTTAAGTTCAGATGGGATTAAACATCGACAAACCACTTCAAAGTTGCGGTAGTACAAATGACGGTAATACGGCGAGAAGGTTTTTTCGTGATTTTGAAATTACTTCAAAAATAACTGGAATCGACAAGGATTTGCTTCGAAGAGTTAACACTATTTTAATGGCACTGAATAGTAAACATAAAATTAATGGAAATCGATTTGGGGAATATACATCTGAAATTTCTAAATTACTTGTATCTCTGTATCCATGGAGGGAACTAACACCAACAGTACACAAAGTATTGTGTCATGGTCAAATAATAATTGAATCGAATATTCTTCCACTTGGAGAGTTAACAGAAGAAGCATGTTCAACTATTCAGCTCAAGAAAATGCCTATATTATTTATTATTTTATTAGTTATATTTGTTATTTCCTGAATTCTGGTGTCAATTGCTCTATTTATGATGATTTGTTTGTCATTGTTTTCGATAAATCTGTCCATCAGGTCTGTAACTAATTTGAAATCTTCATGATCTGGCGTTCCTGCTACCCATTTAAATAATGATCCCAAAGCGTCTATTGATCTGGTAAATAGTCCTTTCGTATAGTTCAAGGTCTATGATATGTATTATTTTAAAGTCTCCTGTCACAAGTTTTGTCGTTCCAGTCTCTATTGTCACTATTTGAGCGTTCGACTAATCCAAAATTTGTACTTCTGTTCTAGCCAGTGTTATCATTAGTCTGAAAATAAAAATAATTTTTTTATTAAATTTTTATGGACTATTCGGTTGGTTGTCGTCAAAACAGTTCCTCCTCTGTCCTCTTTAACTATTTCAATTTTGTATCTAGGTGTCAGTTTATTCCCTATTCTTTTGTTGTTCTTGACAAAAATTACGTCATTGTATTTGTAACTTTTTCTGTCAGTTTTCTTTTTGTTATGAAAGTCTAAATCCTTTTCTTGTTTTTCCGTCAAGTTCTGTATAATTTGTAATCTGTTATGTTTTAAGGATTCGGGGTCTTTGTTTCTACCGAAAAATATTTCTATTGATTTCCTGTTTGTTGTAGAATGAACGGAATTATTGTATTTATTTAAACAATTAGTCAAAAGATCTTCAAATGAATTATAGACTTTTTCTGCATTCATAAACCTCATAGTTTCAGTGAGTGTGGAATGAAAACGTTCAATCTGACCATTTACAGTACTGGTATAAGGTGGAGTTTTATAGATTTTAATGCCCAATTGGTTTTCTAACATAAAGGTTACTGAAGCTGAATTAAGGGATTTCTCATTGTCTATGACAACATTCTCGGGGGTACCGAAAGATGTTAATAATTCTTGTAACGGAAGTTTTACATCTTCTGTTGCTCTAGATTTAATAATTTTTGCCTGGGCGTATTTCGAAAATTTATCTATTGCGGTTAGAATGATTATTTGTATGGTAAATATCTATGTGTACGTATTGGCCTGGATATTGCGGAATAGGTGTTTTCCCTAAAACTATGTTATTTGGATGGCTGTCATATTTGTTTTCACTACATATTTTAAATTGTTTTATTATTTTCTTAATCTTTGCGTGCATATGGGGAAAATAATATTTGTTAAGTAATTGAAGTTTATTTTCCTTTGAGTTCCTGTGTGCTCGTCTATGTTCATTTATAATTTCTGTCTCTTGTATTATTTCAAAGTTGTAAGAGGGTGCATCACCTTTCGAGATAACAATTTGGTTTTTAAAAACATTTAAGGGAGAATCTGTAGACTTAATTAAATTCTGTGGAGAGCTTCCATGGCTATGCTGCGTAGCTCTTAATGAATTAACTTCAACATTTTGCGGGGGTCTTGATAATGCGTCAGCCACGATATTGCTGCTGCCGGGTTTGTATTTGATCTCATAGTTATATTCTTCCAAGATGGCTTGCCATCTTTTCAATTTACTATTCGTGTTCTTATTCCCAAGAGCATAAGTTAATGGTTGATTATCAGTAAAGATCTTTACAGCTACTGGACCATACAAATAGTTTCTTAATGTTTTAAAAGCCCACACTATCGCAAGCATCTCTTTCTCATTGGTGGCGTAGTGTTCTTCGGCTTTATTCAGTGTTCGTGAAATGAAAGTTATTGGTTTGCCGTCTTATTCGAGAACAGCACCTAGAGCATAATTTGAAGCGTCAGTTGTTAAATGAAATTCCTTTTCAAAATTTGGAAATGAAAGCATTACTTTTTCTGAAGAAAGTGAATTCTTTATTTTTCTAAAAGCTTCTAAGGCCCTATCGTCAAAAGTCGCGGGAATTTTAGCTGAATCCCTTTTGGACATTCGTCCCACCTCACCCTTTAAAAGGACGGTTAGGGGTTTTGCTAATTTCGCGTAATCTTTGATAAAGCGTCTGTAAAACCCTGAAAGTCCTAGGAATGACCTAAGTTCTTTAATTGTTTTTGGAGGTGACATTTCCTGTATAGCTTTAACTTTTTCTGGATTTGTTCTTATTCCATTTGTTGATATAATAAAGCCTAAGTATTCAACTTCCTTTTTAAGAAATTCACATTTGTTCAATTGAATTTCAATTTGAAATACGGCTGGATCGTTTTTTAAGCCAAAGGGTAGTCGAACAAATTCGTATTTTCCGTTATTTACTGAGAATGCTGTTTTTTCTATATCTTTCCCTGAGCGGTGGAATCCGCTTTTCAAATCTAGTACTGAGAACCAATTATTTTCCCCTAATTGTGCTAAGACTTCGTTGATTTGTGGTATAGGGTATCTGTCCGGAATAGTTACACTATTTAATTTCCTATAGTCTATGACCATTCTATACTTCTTTTCATTAGAAGCATCCATTTTCTTCGGTACTACCAATACGGGTGAATTGTATGGTGACCTGGATGGTCTTATTATTCCGTGGTCTAGAAATTCTGTAATTTGTTTTTCAACTTCATCTTTCATTGATATCGGGTATGGATAACTTTTTGTATAAATTGGGTCGTCAGTCGATGTTCTAATGTCTGCTTTAACGGTTGTAGTGAATGTTAACTTTTCGTCCGGGTCTGAAAAAAGTGAATTGTATTTTTCACATAATTTCATCAATTTAAATGTCTGTGAGATGGTTTGTCCTTATGTTTAAATTATTTATAGTTTCTGATTGTTTTTGTTTTATATGTATTTTTATAGAGTTATTAATTGTCATAATATTTTGAGAAGTGTAAATAATTGCGTTTAGCTTTTTTAGACTATCGTTACCTAAAATGCCATGAAAAGATTTTAATGATGGCAATAAAAAGAATTTGAGATTTTCTGATCGTACACCAAATAAATTAATGAATGTGTGGTGAGATTGTAACTTTCCCACCAACGGAGTTTGCTTGAAAAATTATTTCATTGGCTATTGGATTTTTTACTAATTTAGGTTGAATATAATTTTTATTTGACCCTGTGTCAATTAAAAAGTTAAATGTTTTACCATCGCTGGCTTTACATTGAAAATAAGGAAAAGGTCTATTAATGTAATATACTTTTTTTGTTTGGATGGAAGAATCTATTTCCATTGCGACTGGAGGTTTAGGATAATTAGGTCTTGGTGGTGGTAAGTTTTGTTGTGGGTAGGTATAATTTTTATTATAGTTTTGTCCGTATGGGTTTTGGAAATTTTGTCGATATGGAAAATTTTGTCCGTTTGCGTTATGCGGTTGATATCCTTGAGTAATATGTTGATGAGTGTTATATCTTTGTTGATTAGCATGTAGCATAATTGGTATATTGGGTTGCACAGTGGGGCAGAATCGAAATTTTTGGAAATAAATCTGGCATTTCTAAACGGCTGATCCGATCGGGATAAAATTTGGCGTGAGCGTAGCCAAGGAGTATTCGAGTGTGGCGCTGTGGCGGCTCAAAGTAGGGTACCTACGACATGTAAAATTTTTAAACTCGTGCATTTTTTTCTGAAAGCGCTCGACGAGATCTTGAAAAAACATGCTTGGACATACTACTTATCTCTTACAATATCCGAGTTATAGGCATTTAAAAATTTAGTGATACAAAATTTACCATACCTTGGTCCGCCTTTTTTTGAATACCGGGCGTAATTTTGGACCAAATGGACTCAATTTTTTCTTATTAGTTAGACAACAAAATTTCCAATAATATACAAAAAATCAGATCAATATCATTTACAGATCCAAAAATATACGTTTTTTAATTTAAAAATTCAAAAAATTTTAGATTTTTGCCGTTTTTTTTTGCCAAAAATGTGTCTTAACTCTTTTATTAATAAAATAAAATTTTCTTTAAGAACATTAAGAGAATGTTTTGGCGTAAAAAACTTGTCCTAGTTTTTTAAAATGTTGCCACTGCGTCCTTCCGAATATGACCTATTTTTTATCAAAACTTCAACTTTGGGCGACATGTTCTAAAATCCCAAAGCTGGGATCAGAAAACTGAAAGCAGTTTTGGAAACCTCAATATGTTTTCTATTTACTCCAAAAGTATTTTCCCAGCCCTGAAAGAAATGTGGACCCTATGGGCAAAAAAGTAAAAATCCCATTTTTGGGATTTTCATTCCTATTTTTGGGAATTGCGGGATGCCCTTTGACCTTTTCAATTTTTTTTTTTGCATATTCTTATTTGAAATAACAAATTTAACAAGCGTTGAAAATTTCATTGAGTTTTGTTCATAAATAAAGATTTTGTCATATATTACATATTTGTTTAATTTCTAAAACTATGATTTATATCAAAATTTTAATAGGGTCGCAGATAGCTACAACAATTTAGTCCATATTTATCCCTTAATATCATTTTTTAGTTAGATATATCTCAATTACATTCAAAACTATGTTCATTTAAACCTGTGTCCTTTAATTTCATCTTTTTCATATTTTAGTATTAAGTATGACAGAACATATTTAAATCTTATATTTACCTATTTTCTATTTGTTTGCTTATCCTTATAATTGAAAGGTAATATTATGCTTAAATTTTCAGAAATTTATAACTATTTTTTACCTAATTTTTTTCGACAGATCATTTCGTTCTGTTTCGTTTATGATCATGTAGGTAAAAATATGCATCATAATGCATCACCAAAAGGACTTAAGCGAATTGTGGAAAGTATACCAACTCCAACATCACAATCAAATTTTACTGAAGAGGAAGCAATAGCGCTTATGTTGGAACTGGGTCTCAGTCGAAATAAGTACCAAATATTAAGGAAAGCTCTGCATGAAAAAGGACTCAATATATTACCATCATACAAGGCGATCCAGGAAAAAAAACAAACTATCCTACCATCACCTATTGCTGTTAATGATGTGGAAGCTTGTATTGATATATCATCTTTGCTCGAAAACACAGCATCAAGAATTGTGTCAGACTTTTCAGAAGACCAACTAAGGAAAATTCATAACTGTGATGTTGTCTTAATGTGTAAGTGGGGATGTGACGGTTTATCAGCACTTCCAGAATACAAAGAAGCTTGTGGAAGTCGGACATTAGCAGACTACAAAAGTGTATTTATTAGGGTGATCGACTCGATTTTTCGACCGGTTTTAAAACCGGTTTTTTCTGCTTTATCAGTGTCGGTTTTTTCTTAAAGTTGATTTTTCGAATATCGAATAGCCCGGTTTTTTTTAAAATAAGCTTGGATTACATAGTACCTTATGTTTAACAGAAGTGTCCCACTTTTTTCCTAATTTTTTTATATTAAAGTAATAATAGTTGTGTTTTGTTGCTATCAATGAGTGTTAACGCTTAAAGTTAGCAACAAAACGAACATTACCTGACTTGGCATCACTCCACAGAAGAAATCTGCTAAATCTTAAAATTATTTACATTTTCTTAAAAAAGGTTTTTTTATTTGATATTTTTTTTTATTTAAATTTTATTTTAAAATATTTTTTTATTGTTTGACATAAACACATTAATATTTGTATTTTTATTTTTGAATTGGTAGCACTTTTATCGACGTTAAAATTAACTTGTATAATTTTACACGTTAACTCCTAACGTTTATAAATTTTAAATTTATATGAAATTGCCTTTGAACGTTAGCAACAAAACACAACTAATGTAAATCAGACGACTAGATCTAAAGTTATACGCTTGTATTTATAAAAAAATCTTATTTTGCTTTTAATGCACTCAATAGTTAAAGCACACTTTAGCCTTAAAAACCATTAATAAAATTGTGATATTCATAAACAAATAATAAACGTATATTAACTATTGTGCTGATTTATGTTTAAGTTGGCAGCACTGTACAATATGGCTGTCATTTTATGTGTTAGTGTTGCGTACAATTAGGATAAAATATTCGTTGATTCGGTTTTCTTAATTTCATATTTTTGTTTATAATAGATTTTTGACAATAAAAACAAACTTTTAAGAAAAATAAATATATATATGGCTTTAATAAATGTCTATTTAGTTCAGATGTATAAATATAACATATAATTTCTAATTATTATTAAAAGTATCCGAATAACGGATATTTTGCGACAAAATATACATCACTATGACATATTTTCTTATTTTTACTTATTTTCCTTGTAATTTTTGATAAATTTTTGCAAATATTGATAAATTTCTTTGATATTTGACTAATTTTAATGCCGGCGAATATATTTTGCATTAGTATAACACTAATCAATATAATTTACATGGTTAATTACTTTATGGCATTATATTTAACCAACAAACTTTGAAAAAGCCAAATCAAATGATTTTGTCCATCATTTGGTTGACAGACGGGCATTTCCAAATTGCCTAAAAATAGTGCTGGACAATTGGAATATTGTCAAATATTCATGCATTAATCCAATAATGCCTAGATTTGAGTTTTTTCCTCAAAATATAATCGTTTAAAAATTTTCTGGGATTTTATTTACAAATTTGTAAACGTTAAAATTAGAATTTTTAGATTTTATTTTAAAAGAAACCATAATTAGTTTTCGCAATCAACCTAAAATTACCGGAAAAATCTTTATCTGAGAAAAAAAATTGTTAAAAATCAACTTATTGTTGGCTTAAAGAATGGTCGAGCCTACAATAAAATTCTTCTAATTGTCAATGGTTTATTGAAGGTGTTTTAAGCAATTTCACGTTTATAAATACGATTTTCCTGAATTTTGCCTAAAATTGTTTAATAAACCTAAAATAAGTTTTTATAAATACAGCCGATAATCTTTTAAACTGTTAAAAATCATTTCGGGCCATGTTTCATTAATCAAATTTAAACATAAACATTAAGTTTTTCAAATTAAAATATATTTTTTTTTTATTTATAATGAAAAACCGGTTAACCGGTTTTTTCTGAATTTGAAAAAAATCAACCGGTTTTTTTAAATGTCAACTATTCGAACTATTCGAAAACCGGTTTTTGGAAAATGTCGAATAATCGATCACCCTAGTATTTATGTCATCATTAGTGCCATTACGAATTCGTTCATATTCCCTTAATCCATCATCGTCAAGCATCGGAAATTCATTTGAAGATATATGGATCAATACAACTCCGGGTTCAAAAAATTTTTGTAGACCCATTGGATTTGAATATATAAAGGAGTCAAAGAAAACAACAAAAGATTTAGTGGAATATTTAAAAGATGAAATAAATGCACTGGAGCCCATTTGCATAAAAATAAAGGAATTCTCTATTAACGTATCATATCAGCTAAGCTTAACAATGATTGATGGAAAGGTCAGCAATGCCATAACAGAAACTTCTTCCTTCTGGAGATGCTCAATATGTAATGAAAAAAAGTCGCAATTCTCAAATATAAACAAAAGCAGAAGTATTAATGAAGAAGTCCTGTCTTTCGGAATTTCACCACTTCATGCCAGAATACGATTTTTGGATTACTTTTTACACATACCATAAGACCTCAAATATAGAAGTGTGCCAGAGAATCTTACTAAATCAACAAAAAATAATGAAGAATTAAAAGAACTGAGAGCTGCCGAAAAAAGCAGAATCCAAGAAGAATTTAAGTTCAGATGGGATTAAACATCGACAAACCACTTCAAAGTTGCGGTAGTACAAATGACGGTAATACGGCGAGAAGGTTTTTTCGTGATTTTGAAATTACTTCAAAAATAACTGGAATCGACAAGGAGTTGCTTCGAAGAGTTAACACTATTTTAATGGCACTGAATAGTAAACATAAAATTAATGGAAATCGATTTGGGGAATATACATCTGAAATTTCTAAATTACTTGTATCTCTGTATCCATGGAGGGAACTAACACCAACAGTACACAAAGTATTGTGTCATGGTCAAATAATAATTGAATCGAATATTCTTCCACTTGGAGAGTTAACAGAAGAAGCATGTTCAACTATTCAGCTCAAGAAAATGCTCCAGGCAATCACAGAATGAAGATATTTTTAATAGCTCACTTCTATCTTCTGATCCTGTTCTTTCAACTATGCGAAAAAGATGGATTTGTTATGAAACTCTATAACGGCAAAAATCTAAAATTTTTTGAATTTTTAAATTAAAAAACGTATATTTTTGGATCTGTAAATGATATTGATCTGAAATTTTTTGTATATTATTGGTCCAAAATTACGTACATTTGGTCCAAAATTACGCCCGGTATTCAAAAAAAGGCGGACCAAGGTATGGTAAATTTTGTATCACTAAATTTTTAAATGCCTATAACTCGGATATTATAAGAGATAAGTAAGCGATAAGAAAGCGTCGAGCGCTTTCAGAAAATATAAAAATCTTTGTATTTGGATGAAAAACAAAAAAATGTCACGAGTTTAACAATTTTACATGTCGTAGGTACGGTTGATGTCCTTGAGTAATACGTTGATGAGTGTTATATCTTTGTTGATTAGCATGTGGCATAATTGGTATATTGGGTTGCACAGTTGGGCAGAATCGAAATTTTTTGGAAATAAATCTGGCATTTCTAAACTGCTGATCCGATCGGGATAAAATTTGGCGTGAGCGTAGCCAAGGAGTATTCGAGTTTAAGTTTTGAAGATGAACCCTGCAGATGCCCCAGGGACGGCGCTGTGGCGGCTGAAAGTAGGGTACCTACAACATGTAAAATTTTTAAACTCGTGCCATTTTTTTCTAAAGCGCTCGACGAGATCTTGAAAAAACATGCTTGGACATACTACTTATCTCTTATAATATCCGAGTTATAGGCATTTAAAAATTTAGTGATACAAAATTTACCATACCTTGGTCCGCCTTTTTTTGAATACCGGGCGTAATTTTGGACCAAATGGACTCAATTTTTTTTTTTAGTTAGACAACAAAATTTCCAATAATATACAAAAAATCAGATCAATATCATTTACAGATCCAAAAATATACGTTTTTTAATTTAAAAATTCAAAAAATTTTAGATTTTTGCCGTTTTTTTTGCCAAAAATGTGTCTTAACTCTTTTATTAATAAAATTTTCTTTAAGAACATATAACAATTTTATAGTTTTCTAAAAGGTATCTTTACGTAGAACGCTTTGGCGTAAAAAACTTGTCCTAGTTTTTTAAAATGTTGCCACTGCGTCCTTCCGAATATGACCTATTTTTTATCAAAACTTCAACTTTGGGCGACATGTTCTAAAATCCCAAAGTTGGGATCAGAAAACTGAAAGCAGTTTTGGAAACCTCAATATGTTTTCTATTTACTCCAAAAGTATTTTCCCAGCCCTGAAAGAAATGTGGACCCTATGGGCAAAAAAGTAAAAAATCCCATTTTTGGGATTTTCATTCCTATTTTTGGGAATTGCGGGATGCCCTTTGACCTTTTCATTTTTTTTTTTGCATTTTCTTATTCGAAATGACAAATTTAACAAGAGTTGAAAATTTCATTGAGTTTTGTTCATAAATAAAGATTTTGTCATATATTACATATTTGTTTAATTTCTAAAACTATGATTTATGTTAAAATTTCAATAGGGTCGCAGATAGCTACAACAATTTAGTCCATATTTATCCCTTAATATCATTTTTTAGTTAGATATGGAAATTCTCGACCCTTTACAAAAATTTCAAGCCAATATCTCAATTACATTCAAAAATATGTTCATTTAAACCCGTATCCTTTAATTTCATATTTTTCATATTTTAGTATTAAATATGACAGAACATATTTAAATCTTATATTTACCTATTTTCTATTTGTTTGCTTATCCTTATATTTGAAAGGTCCTATTATGCTTAAATTTTCAAAAATTTATAACTAAATTTTTTCGACAGATCATTTCGTTCTGTTTCGTTTATGATCATGTAGGTAAAAATATACAGGTAATGATAATTTCGATTCATTCACTAATAAGAAATATCAATGACTGAATTACAGGTTATAGTAATATAGTCCTAAATGTTAATAGGTAGACAATTCGTAATTTTTTACTTTGGAATACCTGTATCGGAAATGACAAGAATTGGTATATAAGTAAACTTCTCAGATTTTAAGTACCATATTTAATAAATCTACAATGAAGATTACATTAAAGTACGAAGAGTTGTGTTCCGTTTTATGGAGTGTATCTTCTAAAGGGCCCGAAAGAATTGAAGACATTTCAAATTATATAAAAACTACATATAGTAGAAAAGTAGACAAAACAGGCATATCAAAAATTGAAAACTTTTTGATGTAAAAAGTAAGTCTGTGGATGGAAATCAAAAGAAATTTCGATTAAAATTTTGTAGTTGGATGGAAACTACTACGGAAATCTCAACTTACAACACATCAACAGGAGCGCCTTGCAAGTCATACGAAGACTTATGTTCAAGGTCAAAAAAAAAAGAGGGTCACACAAAAACTTTTTTCAATCTCAAATGAGGAAATTGCTGATACATTTAACGAAATGCTGAAAAAGGAAAACCCTGCCGTACATATTGCAACTATTATTCCTAATGCATCACCAAAACGACTTAAGCGAATTGTGGAAAGTATACCAACTCCAACATCACAATCAAATTTTACTGAAGAGGAAGCAATAGCGCACAGTGGTATAGGAAAAAAAAGAGGGAAATAATTCGGTAACTTCTAAACGGTTAATCCGATTTTAATGAATGTGGTATGCACAAAGAGGAGGTGTTGTCGAGTTTAGGTTTTGAATTTGGACCTTATAGGCCAACCAGGGGCCTATTTCTTCATTTGAGTTCCGATTTAAAAAAAATTTCGTATATAGAATCTCCTCATCGAGCACTATAAAAAATGTCGTCGTAGCAGTAAATTATCTCTTATAGTTTAGGAGATATTCGCATTTGAAAATTAAAATTTTAAAATTTTTACCGTCCTTACTTTAGTTTTTTTGATAATAGCGGGTCCAAATATTCCCATTTTTTTTCTATTCGCTTAACAACAAGTTTATATATCAAGCAGTGAAAGAATTATGTAAAAATCATGACTGAGTCCAAAGTTATAGGCATCTAAATTTAAAAAATTAAAAAAAGGCGATTTTTTGTCATTTTTTTGGGAAAAAAGTATCTTTATACCCTCCACCACCATCAGTGGTGATAGAGGGTATATATAAGTTTGTCGTTCCGTGTGTAACACCAAGAAATATTCATCTAAGATCCAACAAAGTATATATATTCTGGTTTTCTTTTTAAGTTATCTAAAAAGTTTCTAAGAAGATGTATATAGAATTTATACTTTTTGGAAAGCTGACTTTACATAAAATACGATAAATGAAACAAACCCTAAAAATTTTTGGTACCGAGGGGACCTGGTCCTTCCAAAAAAACCCTATTTTTTATGGAAAATTAAATTTTGAGCAAAAATCTCAAATCGCATAGTCGATATCAAATTATAGTGACCTGTTTTATATGACCCAATATGTTCTTAATCATTTTGTAACGGGTTTCGATAACCCCGCCCCTGGTATGGATATAATAGGCAAAAAACCAAAAAATCCCATTTTTGGGATTTTTAAAACTTTTTTGGGAATTCCGGGATTTCTAATAAGAAAATTCGAAATTTTTATTTAATTTTGAATTTTTAGTAAAAAAATCTACCTAACTGTAAAATTTCATCAAAAAATATTCATAAATAAAATTTTTATTGCAATTTGAAAAATTTGTATCTTCGCAAAAACTGAATAAAAAACATTTTTTAATTTTTTTTAAAAAAAGTATTCCGCGAATTTTTTTAATTTTCAAAAATTATATACAGTTTTGAAAAATAGACAAAATTACCTTTCTATTGATATATAACATGCCTTGATATATAACATGCCTACCTAATCTTTTAGAAAATTTACCTAGCACTATTATTTATTTTTAATATATGTACAAATTTAAGTGTTAACCTTATGGATGAAAATAATAGTGCTAGGTAAATTTTCTAAAAGATGTTGAGTTTTCCTTAATTAATTTGTCACTTAAAAAACATTAGGTAGGCATGTTATATATCAATGGAAAGGTAATTTTGTCTATTTTTCAAAACTGTGTATAATTTTTGAAAATTAAAATTCGAGGAATACTTTTTTTAAAAAAAAATAAAAATGTTTTTTATTCAGTTTTTGCGAAGATACAAATTTTTCAAATTGCAATATGAATATTTTTTGATGAAATTTTACAGTTAGGTAGATTTTTTTACTCAAAATCCAAAATTAAATAAAAATTTCGAATTTTCTTATTAGAAATCCCGGAATTCCCAAAAAAGTTTTAAAAAATCCCAAAAATGGGATTTTTTGGTTTTTTGCCTATTATATCCATACCAGGGGCGGGGTTATCGAAACCCGTTACAAAATTATTAAGAACATATTGGGTCATATAAAACAGGTCACTATAATTTGATATCGACTATGCGATTTGAGAATTTTTGCTCAAAATTTAATTTTCCATAAAAAATAGGGTTTGTTTGGATGGACCTGGTCCCCTCGGTATCAAAAATTTTTAGGTTTTGTTTCATTTATCGTATTTTATGTAAAGTCAGCTTTCCAAAAAGTATAAATTCTATATACATCTTCTTAGAAACTTTTTAGATAACTTAAAAAGAAAAAGATACTTTTTTCCCAAAAAAATGACAAAAAATCGCCTTTTTTTAATTTTTTAAATTAAAATGCCTATAACTTTGGACTCAGTCATGATTTTTACATAATTCTTTCACTGATTGATATATAAACTTGTTGTTAAGCGAATAAAAAAATGGCGAAAATCGGGAATATTTGGACCCGCTATTATCAAAAAAACTAAAGTAAGGACGGTAAAAATTTTAAAATTTTAATTTTCAAATGCGAATATCTCCTAAACTATAAGAGATAATTTACTGCTACGACGACATTTTTTATAGTGCTCGATGAGGAGATTCTATATACGAAATTTTTTTTAAATCGGAACTCAAATGAAGAAATAGGATCGTTTTAAAAATTTAACATAGCCGAGGTGTCCTAATTTGAGGACCCCCCGCCGGGCCCCTGGTTGGCCTATAAGGTCCAAATTCAAAACCTAAACTCGACAACACCTCCTCTTTGTGCATACCAAATTTCATTAAAATCGGATTAACCGTTTAGAAGTTACCGAATTATTTCCCTCTTTTTCCGACTGGGTCTCAGTCGAAATAAGTACCAAATATTAAGGAAAGCTCTGCATGAAAAAGGACACGATATATTACCATCATACAAGGCGATCCAGGAAAAAAAAACAAACTATCCTACCATCACCTATTGCTGTTAATGATGTGGAAGCTTGTATTGATATATCATCTTTGCTCGAAAACACAGCATCAAGAATTGTGTCAGACTTTTCAGAAGACCAACTAAGGAAAATTCATAACTGTGATGTTGTCTTAATGTGTAAGTGGGGATGTGACGGTTTACCAGCACTTCCAGAAAACAAAGAAGCTTGTGGAAGTCGGACATTAGCAGACTACAAAAGTGTATTTATGTCATCATTAGTGCCATTACGAATTCGTTCATATTCCCTTAATCCATCATCGTCAAGCATCGGAAATTCATTTGAAGATATATGGATCAATACAACTCCGGGTTCAAAAAATTTTTGTAGACCCATTGGATTTGAATATATAAAGGAGTCAAAGAAAACAACAAAAGATTTAGTGGAATATTTAAAAGATGAAATAAATGCACTGGAGCCCATTTGCATAAAAATAAAGGAATTCTCTATTAACGTATCATATCAGCTAAGCTTAACAATGATTGATGGAAAGGTCAGCAATGCCATAATAGAAACTTCTTCCTTCTGGAGATGCTCAATATGTAATGAAAAAAAGTCGCAATTCTCAAATATAAACAAAAGCAGAAGTATTAATGAAGAAGTCCTGTCTTTCGGAATTTCACCACTTCATGCCAGAATACGATTTTTGGATTACTTTTTACACATAGCATACGACCTCAAATATAGAAGTGTGCCAGAGAATCTTACTAAATCAACAAAAAATAATGAAGAATTGAAAGAACTGAGAGCTGCCGAAAAAAGCAGAATCCAAGAAGAATTCAAGTTCAGATGGGATTAAACATCGACAAACCACTTCAAAGTTGCGGTAGTACAAATGACGGTAATACGGCGAGAAGGTTTTTTCGTGATTTTGAAATTACTTCAAAAATAACTGGAATCGACAAGGAGTTGCTTCGAAGAGTTAACACTATTTTAATGGCACTGAATAGTAAACATAAAATTAATGGAAATCGATTTGGGGAATATACATCTGAAATTTCTAAATTACTTGTATCTCTGTATCCATGGAGGGAACTAACACCAACAGTACACAAAGTATTGTGTCATGGTCAAATAATAATTGAATCGAATATTCTTCCACTTGGAGAGTTAACAGAAGAAGCCCTGGAAGCGAGGAATCGAGATTTTAAGCATGTTCAACTATTCAGCTCAAGAAAATGCTCCCGGCAATCACAGAATGAAGATATTTTTAATAGTTTACTTCTATCTTCTGATCCTGTTCTTTCAACTATGCGAAAAAGATGGATTTGTTATGAAACTCTATCATCTCAAAACAAGGAAGATTTAAAGGACTTATATTACCTTCTGGATATGTATACCGATATGACAGATTATTTTATAGAAAATAAGTAGTGTTAGGAATTAACTATATAAGTAGGTTGTAAGAATTAATTGTATTATGTTTAAGATAAACAGTTCAAATAAAAAAAGCTATTATACTAACTGATGATATTGTATTAAATTGTGTTTTATGTTTCGGTGGGCGGGAAAGGTGGTTTGTGTGGGGTGATTTAGGTGTTGTTGTGTGTGGCTCATAATAAAATTATATTTTTTTTATTGTATATACAATGTTATAGTCTTTAATAAAATAATTAACTAAATAATTTTTAAAAATTGTCCAAATATTTTATTCAACACCAAATGTATGTTCTGTCATACTTAATACTAAAATATGAAAAAGATGAAATTAAAGGACACAGGTTTAAATGAACATATTTTTGAATGTAATTGAGATATTGGCTTGAAATTTTTTGTAAAGGGTCGAGAATTTCCATATCTAACTAAAAAATGATATTATGGGATAAATATGGACTAAATTGTTGTACCTATCTGCGACCCTATTAAAATTTTGATATAAATCATAGTTTTAGAAATTTAACAAATATGTAATATAAGACAAAATCTTTATTTATGAACAAAACTCAACGAAATTTTCAACGCTTGTTAAATTTGTCATTTCAAATAAGAAAATGCAAAAAAAATTGAAAAGGTCAAAGGGCATCCCGCAATTCCCAAAAATAGGAATGAAAATCCCAAAAATGGGATTTTTTACATTTTTGCCCATAGGGTCCACATTTCTTTCAGGGCTGGGAAAATACTAAATATAAAACATATTGAGGTTTCCAAAACTGCTTTCAGTATTCTGATCCCAGCTTTGGGATTTTAGAACATGTCGCCCAAAGTTGAAGTTTTGATAAAAAATAGGTCATATTCGGAAGGACGCAGTGGCAACATTTTCAAAAAATAGGACAAGTTTTTTACGCCAAAGCGTTCTGCGTAAAGATACCTTTTAGAAAACTATAAAATTGTTATATGTTTTTAAAGAAAATTTTATTTTATTAATAAAAGAGTTAAGACACATTTTTGGCAAAAAAACGGCAAAAATCTAAAATTTTTTGAATTTTTAAATTAAAAAACGTATATTTTTGGATCTGTAAATGATATTGATCTGAAATTTTTTGTATATTATTGGTCCAAAATTACGTACATTTGGTCCAAAATTACGCCCGGTATTCAAAAAAAGGCGGACCAAGGTATGGTAAATTTTGTATCACTAAATTTTTAAATGCCTATAACTCGGATATTATAAGAGATAAGTAAGCGATAAGAAAGCGTCGAGCGCTTTCAGAAAATATAAAAATCTTTGTATTTGGATGAAAAACAAAAAAATGGCACGAGTTTAACAATTTTACATGTCGTAGGTACCCTACTTTGAGCCGCCACAGCGCCGTCCCTGGGGCATCTGCGGGGTTCATCTTCAAAACTTAAACTCGAATACTCCTTGGCTACGCTCACACCGATCGGATCAGCCGTTTAGAAATACCAGATTTATTTCCAAAAAATTTCGATTCTGCCCCCTGTGGGTTGGGGAATATGTGCTGGTTGTGGATAGAATTGTTGGTTTTGATAGGTGTTGTTAAATTTTCTATGTGGAATAGGAGGCGGAATTTTGTTAGTGCCTGTTGTGTTCTAAATTGTTTGTTGTCTAACTTCAAGCATAAGTGTAAAGCTTCATGCAAGTCTTTTGGTTCCCTAATGCCTAGTAATCTGGGTAGATCACCTCTTAAGCCTCTGACAAAAGTGTCAAGTGCTTTATTTCTATAATTTTCTCTTCTAAGAATGCAATCTTATTTAGTATTGATGACAAATGACCGTAGATTCGTTTATAAAAATCTTGTACAAAGCTGTTACCTTGGATCATTGATATCAACCGATATTCAAGGGTACCTAAATCACGCTGATCTGCATAATGAACAGTCAGGCATTTTATTATACTTTTCCAATTAAGTGGGGTATTGTAGCTTTCTAAGGCGATATCAGCATCGCCAACAATTTTATTTCGAATTACGTTAAGTATTCCGAAATATTTAGCGGTTCCTCTAAGAGGTTCGTAAATTTTCAGTATTCTTTCTGTACTTTTTTTCCATGAACTAAATTCAGTCTTGTTGCCCGAAAATTCTCTAAGAGATCTTACAACGTCAGGTATTTTGACTAAGTCTGTTAAGTCGTTATTGCGTTCTATGCCCTGATCTATGTTCTGTTTCGTTATGAGAAGACCGTTCTTGGTTATTGTTGATGTTTGTTGTTGTTTTTTATTTGGTTACAGTTGATTTTAGTTGTCTGTTTTTAATTTCGGATTTCTTGTTTTTTCTTTAGCCCCATTAATGGCGTTTTCCAACTTTTCTTTAAAACATTGATATACTTGTACAGCGGAAATATCTTCATCACTTTCAGCCGATGTTATTTCAGTACTTTGGAATATGCGTTTGTACATTTGCTCTGCATAGGATTTTAACATTGTCTTTGTTATGTTAATATTATTGTGTTGTGAAGTGTTTATATAATTTACTAATGACATCAATTTGTCGTTATATCTTTCATTTACTTTACTTTTTATTGTGTGAACCATTTTTTCCGAAAGTATAGAATCAACAGATAATAACTGTTCATAAAGTGTATTCATAATAGCATCACCTATTATCAAATTGGTTTCACGCCTGCCTAATGCTTCCACTGCATCTTTTATAGGGTTCAAAACGTTTACCAATGTTTCCAAGTGTGGGACATAATCTTCAACAAACAATGATGATAAATGTAAATCTATTAAAACCTTTTTTATTGCATTTTTAATTTTTAGAAATGATTGTATCATGCCAACCATACTGTTCCACCTAGTTCGTATATCTAGGATTAGATGATACTCTTTATTGAATTCTTCCTTTACATATTTTTGAAGAGTGGCATTTTTTAAAGGGGTTTTTTTTGAACATTTTGATTATTTTCCTTATTTTATCAATAGCTTCATTATAATTCTCTGAAATAAAGAAAATAATTCAATTTATACAAAGAACTATTTTTCTGATTAAATTTTTCAATACAACTTTTTTAAATGATTTTAGTCCACAATCAAGTTAAAAGAGTAGTCAATGATTAGTCTGTAGACTAGTCTACAGACCAGTCTATTTATTAGTCTTCAGAACAGTATATTTATTAGTCTACATATCAGCCTATTGACTAGTCTACAGAGTAATTTACAGACTAGTCTATTGACCTTTTTATGAACTAGTTTATTGACTAATATATTTACTAGTTTAGGTAATTACTTTTATCCTTGTTTATAAAACTAAATGTGTCAAAATTGGTTTTATAACTTTTTGATGACATTGTAATTTGAAAAAGGTTCAAACAATAAACATACTAACAATATCATACATTTCCATTTCGACCCCTTCATCACTATAATCATATTCACTTTCAGAACAAGTACAACTGTTTTTTTTTTAATATAAATAACTTCTAATACGGCCAAATGAATGGAATGATTCCAGCAAAAAATGCCTTCTACCGGACTATCTGCCACAAACCGTCTCATCACATTGGGTCCTTCGGATATAGTTGCTACAATGTGACTTTCAAAACACAAATTGAAATCTTCTAGACGTTTTTCCCCCAACATTCTTATATTATTTGCATTACAGCTTCCTGTTATAGGTACTAATCCCAAATTGTAAAATGATCCATTACCATGTAAACATATATTTAGAAATCTTCGTTGTGAAACGTTTGTCCATTCATCTAATACTAATGAAAATCTTCCATTTTTTTAAATTTCAATTGAAATTTCTTTTATAATGCTGTCTGCTACATTTTTGTAATATTTCAAAATTATATTTTTTACGTCGGTTTCATTTTTTGGTAATGGCATATTCAATCTAGAAAAACTATCTCGGATGAATGAGCTTCTTGTTATCGTACGTATTGATAGACCATCTAAGGCTGCCAATTTTGAAACCTGTGCTGGCAGTGTTTCAGTTTCTAAGAAACTTGTAATTTCTAATGATTCACGGCGTGGAGGAATAATTTGACTGGCTTTTGATGTTATATTATTTTGTTCAGGAGTTGTTTGGTTGTCAATTTTTAATTTATGTACAATAGAAAGGTGTCGGATAAGCCCACTTGTGCTGCCTCCATTCGTTTTTAGCTTCTTCGGACAAATGTTACACTGAGCACCTTGGTCGACTTTTGAGAAATGTTTCCATACACCCGACATTCTTTTTAATAATAGAAATATGTAGTATTTAAGTATTAATTTTATTATATATGTACTTACGTGTACTTAAATTTAGTTGTTTCCAAAGTTTTACATTAATTTATATTTTTACAAAATAAAAATAAACAATGCGCCAACAACTTTAATTTTTTTGTTTGTTTTGATTTGTTTGATGTTTTCAGTATTGCAAACTTTACCAATAACCAAAATCGCTAACAAATTATGAAATCGCAACACTTTTAATTTATTTTTTGTTATAAATCGTTGAAAATTTAAATATCGCTAGTTTTTACAAAAAAGTGGACAAAAATACATTAATTTAAAATTTCCCGTATTTCCCGGGAATATTTAAAAAATTTCCCGGGAATTCCCGACAAAAATTTCCCGTCCGGGAATTCCCGAACCCCAAACTCTAATTCTTTCTTTGTATTACAAATTTTGCTTATTAATAAATTATTTTATTCTTAATAACTAAAGTACAATTTTAGATATTTCAAAACAATCTTGCAATTTATTTTTAACATGAAATTTGATATTGCAGACATTTGTCAGCTAATTTACGAAAGGTAAGTAAGTAAATGAACTATTGCTTAAATTATAAGACACTAGTCAGCAATTTATTGAATGGTAGGTAAATGAATTTTTATTTATTTTATTTATTATTTGTAACAATTTTATTTTTCTTAACTTATATAAAGATTTTTATTGAAGTGAAAATCTTTGAAAAGTATACAATTCATAAAATACATTATTCGAACTGTTTACTACAAAAATTATCATACAAAGTATTTACAGTAAATACAAATAACATTATAGTCAACAGGATTTATTCACATTTAAAATGGGGGTTTATTTCATTATGAAATAATTCTTCAAAATTCAAAAATGATATAAATCCCTAAAAATATTTTATTTCATTATATAACTTTTATCACACGAAATAGCCCGCCTTTGGCCGGGCGCAAGGGTTTTATCCTCTGGGGTACATTGGACACCGACTTCGCTAAGAATACACTCTCCCTGTATCAAGAGTGTTCGGCCTTAGGCCGGCTATTTGAGATATCTTTACTAAGCGAAGCCGGTGTTGGTCATATTATAGAGTGGAAAATCTTTGCGTATTTATATATGTATATATATATATATATATATACCATAGAGGAGAAAGTCCTTGCGTCCGGCCATAGGCCGGCAATTTAGGAAATCTTTATTAAGCGACTAAACTGAAATGTATCAAACTTTGGAGCCCCATTCGAAAGTATGCGCGACCTACTTTTTATAATATAATTTGTTATTTTTTTATCTCAAAATTTCGAAATTTTAAATGGGAAATTATTTCATTTTAAAGTTAGGGATTAGGAAATAAATTAGGGATATATGAAATAAATCCTCGAGAATTCCTTTGTATTAGGGAGTTATTTCATTTCGTTGGGGTTTTTTTTTTTTTCATTTTTAAATTGGGGAGTTATTACATAATAAAATAAGTCCGCATATTTCTTTTTATTAGGGAATTATTTCATTTCGTTGGGGTTTTTTTAATTTTAAAATTGGGGAGTTATTTCATAATAAAATAAGTCCGCATATTTGAGGAGTTAATTAATTTTTTGTTTTGGGGAGTTTATTCCTTTATTTAATTTTGAATTTTGTATTTGGAGGCGTGGCAAAGAATAATTCGTTTATTTGTATACTTTTTGGTATGTCTAGTTTACATATATAAATATTTTAAATATTGCTTTTTATTTTAGGTGGATGTATATGATGGATGTGTGCTTCGTCTTGTTGAAGGAGCCTTACATGGTTTAAATGCTACAGTATTAGCATATGGACAAACTGGCTCAGGTAAAACTTACACTATGGGCTCAGGATTTGACTATGAATTATCCGAACAACAACAAGGTATAATACCCCGTGCTGTTCATCATATATTTTCCAGAATTGAAGATAATATTCAACTTAACCCAGATAATGCTAATACAGAATTTAGTGTTGCAATCCAGTTCATTGAATTATACAATGAAGAAATAATCGATCTTTTAGACCCATACAACAAGAAAAAAAATTTTAAAATACAGGAAAATGAAAATGGACAAATATCAATAGTAGGTGCATCAATAAAACCAGTTCATACACCAGCGGATGCTTTAAGGTAAATATCATATTTGCATAAAATTCCTGACCAGAACAAACGAAATAAAATAATTTCAGGATTTCGGCCGAGATCGACTCAAAATTATTTTTTTCATAAATTTTTATATTTTGAAATTAGTAATTAACTTAGCTTAATAACATTGAAATAAAAGTGAGCATAAGAAATATTACTCTCTCACATGTACAGGTACTGTGTAAATTTAATACACGTGTATTTTTATACCCTTCACCTTCGTAAAAAGAGTATATATAAGTTTGTCATTCCGCTTGTAATTTCTATAATATAATTTTTCGACCCTATAGATATACAGTGAGCAAAAAAAAAAAAAAAAAAAAAAAAAAAAACTTGTACACTTGAAAAATTAAAACAAATTTATATATAAGGCAAAAAGTATGACAATAGTTTTATATTTATTGAATAAAAAAAGTTTGAGATCCATATTTAATTGTACATTAAATTAATTTTCATAATTATGTATTATATATAAAGAAAAACGAAAACAGAAGTATGCCAATATTCGCCGTCAAAAAAAACTTGTACAGTCTTAAAACTATAATAAAAGCCTGAATTCTTCTTGGCATTGAATGCACCAGATTCCTTGTTACATCGGCGGGAATACTGTTCCATATATCCATCAGAGCATTTTTGAGGGATTCTTTCCCGGAAATATGGCAATCTTTCAATTTGGTTTTCATGTCAGCCCACAAATGCTCTATCGGATTGAAGTCTGGGCTTTGGGGAGGGTGAGGAAGAACTTTTTTGGTTTTGTAAAGCAACCATTCCTTAACTAAAGCAACCGAGTGCTTTGGATCGTTGTCTTATACGAATACAAAACCATTTTCTAAATCCATCTTTTCGGCAGATTGTACCAAATTATTTTTTAAAATATTTAAATAGTCTGTTTTGTTAATTTTTCCTTCTACAAATACAAGGTTTCCTACTCCCTATTCCTACTCCTAGAACCCCAAACCATTACATTTCCACCTCCGTGTTTAATGGTATGTGTAATATTACGTGGATTTAACGCTTCTCCTTCCTTAAATTTGGAGTCGTCAGTGAAAATTACTTGTTCCCAGAAATCAATATTTTTGTTCACATAGTCATTGGCAAACGCAAATCGTTTTTTTATATTTGTTTTAGAAAGAAGAGGTTTCTTACGAACTGCGTATGCCTTTGAATTATGGGTGTGCAGGAAGTTCCTTACAGTTTGTGGAGTCACATCGACTATTTCGGACTTTTTTAAATCATTTGCTATTTTTACAGCGGAAATTTTCGGGTCTTTTTTCATAAAATTAAGTATTTTCCTTTCAAATTGAGCAGTGTTAATTTTTTTGGGCAGCCACCTCCACTAGGTCTTTCCAAAGATCCATTTGTTTAGAATGTTTTTATAACATAATGAACCGTACTATGTGGTTTATTCACTATTTTAGCGATTTCACGTATTGATTTAGTTTCCTTATGTAGTTTTATAATAATTTCTTTTTAATCTTTCGACATTTGTTTTTTCGTAATTTTTAAAAAAACAGCAGATTGACTTAAATAAACACAGATTTTTTTTGCCGTAATTTCTCTTATCATAAGAGAAATCTTCTCTGCGTTAAGTAAAAAATAAAAAATGAAATATGCATTTAAAAAGAAAGACTATTTCCTTTAATTATTATTCCCATATTGTTAAAATAATTGCAATTTTAATTAAACTTTTATTTACTTTAAAAGGTGTACAAGTTGTTTTTTTGCTCACTGTATGTAATCCGAGTCCTTATAGATAACGGAGTCGATTAAGCTGTGTCCGTACGTCTGTATGTTTGTTGAAATCAATTTTCTGAAGTCCCCAAATATCTTCGGGATCCAAATCTTCAAAAATTCTGTTAGACATACTTTCGAAAAGTTTCCTATATGTTCCTAAAATCGGTCCATAAATAACGGAGATATAAGCAAAAATCTGAGACAACCTCTGAAAATGTCATAAAAAATCAAGAAAAAAACAACAACATCAAAACTGATGTGGCTTATAAGAAAAAACTTACATATGTATAAATAAGCAACAACAACACTGTGTATTTGAAAAAATATGTATGTGTGGATGTTTGGATGTCTGTTGGTTGCATTGCGTTGTTTATTTTGTTTTTTGTGTATTTCGTTTTGTATGTTTGGATGTCTGTTGGTTTCATTGCCTTTTGTATTTTTTTGTGTGTTTTATTTCGTTTAGTGTTGTTGTTGTTTCTTTTGTTTTGCTATTGATATAATAATGATATAGTCGGAAAATAAAATAAATATAAATTTTATAAAATTAATATATTTTAAATACACTTTGGTGAAGGGTATATAAGATTCAGCACAGCCGAATATAGCACTCTTACTTGTTATTGTTATTTTGGTTATTTTACAGCCTGTTTTTCTAAAACATTTTAGTTCTCACACGAACATTGTATTACGATAACGTTTAAATTTTGATTTTCGTAAAACATTTGAAAGTTTTCGTTTAAAAGCATCAAAAGTAAAATAAGCTTTTTCTATCGTATCAAAACATGATTGCCTATGTATTTTATTTATGAAATTTTCATATATTTTTTCATGTAGTAATAAGGTGTTTGGTATTAATCCTAAAAAATAAACAAAAATAAAATAAATTTACAAAACAAATTAAAATTATGAAAAAATATATTTTGAAAAACAACATCAAAATTGTATGCGAAATTTAAAGGTTTGTCATGCAAATTGCATTCGGGATCACATTTTATTTCGTATTTTGGTATTATTTTCGTCGTTTTTTGAGCAAACGAAATGCCTTTGTCCAGGGTGCACTTATAAGGTGAAGTCAATTCTACAAAAACAACAAAAGTAGATACTTCTGATTGCAAAATTGTAAGTAGTAGCAAAAATACAAATTAATATGTATAATATTATTTTTATCAGTCAGTATTGGGAACTTATAATACCGTGTAGGTCTCTACTATTGTCGTATAAGAAATATATAATGATGATCTTTATGAAATGTGACCAAACCACTACCATGGAAAGTTGTTAAAAATTAAGATATCTATGATAAAATCGAGTTTTAATAATTTTATTTACAATTGTGGGATGTTTGTACTCTCAATTGATTAGTAAAATGTTCCCTATAATTGATAAAATAGATGCATATTTAGGACAAATAGTTTGTGCAATTTTTGAGTATTTCGCATAAATTTACTACGGATTAAAATGAATATAAAATTTATTTATTAATTTTTTGTCCTAAAAATATAATGAATCCTTAGATAGATGTACACATTTTTTCGGATTGTGGCAACTCTAAATGGTGTACTTTGACAGTTGTATCTACCTCGTTTATTACGAAGGAATTCATTTTCTAAAAACCAAATATATAGGGAAAAATAAGGCTCCTTTGTTGTCACTCATATGAAAATAATTTTTTTTAAAATTTTGCACGAAGATCTTTAACATCCATGTGCATATTTGGGAGAGAAATGGGCGGAATTTCAAAGGGGGGCTTGACACCTCTTATATGAATTAAATACAACAATTCGTTTATCTCAGAAAGTATTAGAGCTAAAACTCTAAAATTTTGCACGAACAACTTTGACATCCTTGTCAATATTTGTGTAATAAATTAGCGGACTAAAATTCTAAAATTTTGCACGAACAACTTTGACATCCATGTCAATATTTGTGTAATAAATTAGCGGACTTGATTTTACGAGCGGGTACCTCCGATATGAATTAAGTACAAAAATTCGTTTTTCTAGGAAACTATTGTAGCTAGAATCTTCAAACTTGTGAACTTTTGGGAAAAATTGGGCGGACTATCATTAGGGAGAATTGGCACCTACCATATGAATTAAGTACAACAAATCGTATATTTGGGAAACTGCTAGAGATAGAATCATCAAATTTTGCAGGAAGAACTCTGACATCCATGTAAATATTTGGGTAATAAATTGGTTGACTTTTAATAGGGGGATCCCAACATATGAATTAAATACAAAAAATCGTATATCTGGGAATCTGTTATAGAAGAATCTCCAAAAATCGAAATGTTAATGTATCCGAATACATCATACCCTACCACATTGCGAGTAACTTGCAATAAGTTATATAGTAGTTTTTAATGTAAAAGTTACATATATTTAAGAGATTGATGTTTGCTTAACTGATGAATGTACAGCTCAATATAACAATATATAGTAAAATTTGTTGAGTCGAATTTTATAAAAAGCCTATTCTAGCATGTACCGCTTCCAAAGAAATTCAAGGAGCTAATTTCATAGACGGATAACATCATTACAACGACATATGTGTTACTAACTTCGAGACATAATGAAAATGCCGTACCCATTAGTGTCATGTATCAAAATTTAATGTTCTGTTATATTATGATGACGCGCACGAACTGTTGTGTACTGCCTTGTTTTCACAAACACATTCGATGCAGTTCGACATAGAGTCAATGCATCCGAAAAAGACAGTGATTTCCACTAACGTCTAACCACCTTCACGTAGCGAAAAAATATTGTTCGGCATGGTTAGGACTACTATTCTATGTTTTTTGTAACAATATTTTGTTGTCATAACCAAAAAATTGTTATTTTTATTAAGTTTCATCAATATTTAGTTACTTAAACATTTATATGTTTATGACAATTTTGAATTTGAGAATGATTCTCTGCAAAATAATTATTTTTACAACAAATAAATAATGATAACTATGTAAACATATTATAATATTTAGAACCATTTAAACTTTGAAATAACCATTAAATGGTAGGTTTTTACATGATTACCCATATAATGTTTATGATATAAGCAAAATTGGTTTACTATGAAAAATATTTTGGTGTTGCCATTTTTATTGTAAATTATCCTAATATTGACGTGAAAGTGTGGATATAAAATAACAATTTACGGCGAACACATTAGATTAACAATACTATGCTTAATATGTAACTTAAAGCCATGTGTTTAATATGTAACTTGAAGCCATGTGAATCCATAATATGGTTACTTGAAACAGTAATATAATTACTTGAAACCAATTTATGATTATATGAAACCATAACATGGTTACTTGAAACTACAATATGATGCTACAACATCATATTATTATTAATAAAACCATATTATAATGAAATATTCGGACTATATTTAATCATAATATGATATCTTATTATACTAATAATGAACATAACATGATATTTTTTGATGCTAATAATCAAGGCAAAGATTTTCATGCACTAAAAAATGCAAAATATGCTCTTATAATATGCACAATAAAATAAGAAAATATGCATTAAAAATGTGAAAGATATGCACTAAAAATATTGTTTTGTGAAATTTAAATAACATTTTAGACCATATGGTACCCTACACCAATTACGAATATATTTAAAATATGATTTAATTTATGTAGAATTTGCTTTAATTCCGTTATATTTAAACAATTTTGGATGAAAAATTTATTATCCAAAAGAATGTTTATATATGGAATTGCGTCAAAAATTGTCCTATCCTAATAATCAGCGAGAGGATGTATGTTTGTATAACCTCTATTTATTTCGAATTTTATCGCGAGATTTGTTTTTAAGTGAATTATGAACGTTAAAGCCAAAATCTGAAGGATATTTTGTATGGGGGTAAGGGTTAGACAGTTGTGTACATTAAAAGTCATCGCCACAAACGCCCCACTATAGTAGTGTAGATTTAAAAAAATTATTAGAACTATCTAAAATTTAATTTCATAATTTTACAGATTGAGCCTAGTTATTTTTTCTTAAATAAATATCAAATTTATTGTAAAAATATATAATACAAAGAAATCAAAACACAATTTTTGCTAGAAAAATAAAAAAATTCAATAAAAATTTGAGAAAAAAGCAAAATATATGCAATTAAAAACAAAATATGCAATTTATGCGTTTATAACAAAATATGCAACAACAAATCGATGTAATTTTCAAGCAAATTCTTTGATTCGAAAAGAAAAATAGTTAAAAGTTATTTTGAGTTACTGACTACAAACATGCATTTGCATAAAAATCTCTAGTTTTAAATGAACTATGTAAATATACATATCGTCCCTGTTTTGAATTTGGTAATATGTGGAATTTTTTTTACTATTCGAAATTTTTTTATTACTGCAATTTGTACATCTACTGGTTATACTTATGTGCACAAAGGTATTTTTCGATATCTTAATTGATTTAGGATTTAGCAAAAGTACCTATACAATTTCCACATATTAAATGAGTTGATTTAAATCATAACAACACCGTAATATTATTTTATTTACACTAGCCAATCTAACACCGTGAATAATGGATTCTCTCTCTCCTTTTGGTGCATCCATGAACTTAAAATCGCTTTTTGGGTCGATTCAAACTCGTCCGTCCTTCCTTTAATATTTCTATTGGAACTTTTTATGTAAAGAACTCGCGGTACGAAGTAGGCTGTATTTCGCATTTCGATTTTTATGGAATTTGGTGGGAATAGTCTACGTACTTAGTAGATTATGTCCTCCAAATTTAATTTAAAGTATAATTGCAACTTCTATACCTATTTGAAATTTTGCATAAACAGATACTGTGCTAATTTGCCGAAATTCTAAGAAAAATTATTTAATAAGAATTAATGAAGTATTTTCTGCAAATTGATGCAAGAATAGTATCACAATATCTTTAAAGTATTAATCAACTGATATTTTAAGTAACACAGCTAAGGAAAATTAAATTGTATTGTCTACAAAAGTTGTAATAACATCTAAACTCGTACGACGAACAATAATCGCGATATATGCAAAGATTTGATACTCATGACCTTTGATTTCTACTAAATATCTCACCATGACTTTTAGTTCTTTATTTACATTTTCTAGATGATGTTGTATACTTGTTTTTATTTTACCGTCTTAAATTCTAAATTTTGGTCAATTTGTCGGATAATTTGGATAGATTACGTTTACAAATATTGCTGAAGTTATGAATGTAAAACTGAAATATTTTGCCAAAATATTTTTAGTTGACCCAGTTTGCTTGCGAAATATCGGTCAACAATTTCACCTAGCCCCCATATTATGCCCTATTCAGAAAATTACTATATTGCTTAAAAAAGCATGTATAGCCAGTGTTGCCAACTTAGTGCTTTTAGCACTATTTGCGGTGCCTTTTGGTGTGCCAAACGCGGAAAATTTTGCTCATGGTGCCTTTTTTCAAAAAGGCACTACAGTGGTGCTTTCTAATTTTATGACAGTGCATTTAGTGCTTTTTATACCCACCATCAAAAAAGATGAGTGGGGTATATTGATTTTGTCACTCCGTTTGTAACAGATCGAAATATTGGTCGTAGACCCACAAAAGTATATATATTTTGGGTCCTTATTAAATTCTAAGCCGATCTAACCATGTCCATCCGTCTGTTCATCTGTCCGTCCGTCTGTCTGTTGAAAGCACGATAGGGTTAGATCGGAAAGAGCAAGCGAGTTAAATTTTTCCACAAATATTTCTTATAGGTTAGGTTTGTTTGGTATGGCAAATGGGCAATATGGGTCCGCAATTTCGCATATCCCCCATACAAGTGGCCCCCCGAAAAACAGCTTTAACAGTCACAACTGTTTTAAACATACGAGTATAGCGATAAAATTTAGCATAAATAAGTTTTATATGCGTCAAAATCTCTGTACCAAATTTTATGGGAATCGGTCCAAAATTGACCCTACCCCCCATACGAGTATAGCGATGAAATTCAACATAAGTAAGTTTTATATAAGCCAAAATCTCTACTAAATTTTATAGAAATAGGTCTATAATTGAGCCTAACCCCCATATAAGGTCTCCTTCAGAAAATTATTTAAACGGTCATTACTGACTTAAAAATACGTGTATAGCGATGAAATTCGGCATAAATAAGTTTTATATGAGGCAAAATGTCTCTACCAAATTTTATGGGAATCGGTCCATAACTGACCTTACCCCCAAATAAGGTCCCCCTATGAGTTGAAATTCAACATAAGTAACTTTTATATGCATCAAAATTTCTCTACCAAATGACATTAATACTCATTACCGACTTAAAAATATTCGACATAAATATGTTTTATATAAGCCTCTCTAGCAAATTTTACGGCAATCGGTCCATAATTGACCCTACCCCCACATATGGTCACCTTCAAAAATTGATTTTAACGCTCTTTACTGACTTAAAAATACGAGTATAGCGGAGAATTTCGAAATAAACAACTTTTATACAAACGTAATCTTCCTACCGAATTTAATTCGGATTTTTCGGTAACCTACCCTACCCCCTATTAAGGTCCCCTTAAAAATATGAGTACAGCGATGAAAATTGACAAAAAATAAGTTTTATACAATTTTTTTACACAATTGAACCTATCCCTAATATATAAAGCCACCATGATTACTTCATCGTTGTACTCGCAATAAAAAGATTTTTATTATAATCCTTTATTCCGAATTTTATGACGATATAACTGACCAACAAAACAAAATCTATGTACAAAATTTTATGGGTATCGATATATAATTGTCCCAACCCCATATAAGTTCCCCTTTAGATAATAACTTTTACGCTTATGTCTGAATTAAAAATTCGATATCAGCAATGAAATTCGAAACGAAGTCTTTCTACCAAATTTTACGACAAACAGTTCATAATTGACACTACCTCTGATATATATATATATATATATATATATTGTTTTTAAAAATTAATATTTTGTTAATTCGAAGATCACGTACATAATTGAATTAAGCATTATCTCCCTGATGTTTACAGAGAAGCATTCCTTTTACGTCATAAGATTTGATGGTGGGTATATAAGATTCGGCACAGCCGAATATAACACTCTTACTTGTTAAAATATTTTAAAATAATTGTGAATTTCAGGAGGTAATTTATTTAATTAATATTAAACATTTTCTCTATAATGTTAAGAAAACTGAGGGATCATTCTTTGATCTTTCTATTTGTACCACTTTTTGTTGTTTATTAGAATACGATCAGTTTAATAGTTTACACTAAGGACTAAATTTTTCTTAAAAACTGTTTTATATTTTTTTACACGGGTGCTCTAAAGTTTTTTTTATTTGTGTTAAGTTTTAAAAGCAAATATTCTTCAAAAACAAACAAGTAAGAAATTATAGTCGGGCGAGGCCGACCATATAATACCCTACACCTTTGACAAAAATATAATGAGATTTAGTTGCCATAATAAAGCATTTAAGTTGAATTGTACCTTGCCTTAGATATACATACTTAAGCCGTTTATTGTTGAATAAAATTGTGGACATTTAAGTGAAATTTTGATGGGGGCTTTTCATAGGGGCTAGGGTCATATGAGAACCTATTTTTATGGAATTCGTGGGGGTCATCAAGTCTTGTATACAACTTGGTTATTGCAGCTTTTTGTTGAGATATGAGTATATTAAACATAATTATGAACTTAAAAGCCCTATTCGGCGGCTTTGTAACTGTAGTTTGATTACAAGTTTTAAAAGCCCTATTCGGGGGTTCAGTTGTATGGGGGCTAGGTGAAATAATGGACCGATGTTAACCATTTTCAATAGGCTTCGTCTACGATACCATAAAAGATCATGTGCCAAATTTCATTGAATTATCTGCAAAATTACGACCTGTAGTTTGATTACAAATTTTAAAAGCCCTATTCGAGGGGTTCAGTTGTATGGGGGCTAGGTGAAATAATGGACCGATGTAAACCATTTTCAACAGGCTTCATCTACGGTACCATAAAAGATCATGTGCCAAATTTCATTGAATTATCTCCAAAATTGCGACCTGTAGTTTGATTACAAGTTTTAAACGCCCTATTCGAGGGGTTCAGTTGTATGGGGGCTAGGTGAAATAATGGACCGATGTTAACCATTTTCAATAGGCTTTGTCTACGATACCATAAAAGATCATGTGCCAAGTTTCATTGAATTATCTCCAAAATTGCGACCTGTAGTTTGATTACAAGGATTACAAGCCCTATTGGGGGGATCAGTTGTATGGGGGCTAGGTGAAATAATGGACCGATCTTAACCATTTTCAATAGGCTTCGTCCCTGGCACAATAGAAGATCATGTACCAAATTTCATTGAATTATCTTCAAAATTACGACCTGTAGTTTGATTACAAGGTTTACATGGACGGACGGACGGACGGACAGACGGACGGACATAGCTAAATCGACCCAGAAAATGATTCTGAGCCGATTGGTATACTTTAAGGTGGGTATAGGACCAATATTATTGTGCGTTACAAACATCAGCACAAACCCAATATACCCTCCCCACTAAAGTGGTGTAGGGTATAAAAACAAAATATTCAAAATACGTTAAAATAAGTTATGTTATTCACTATCAGTGAAATTAAAAATTTTTCCAGAACTCAAAAAACTTAAAAATAATATATATAGATTTTGCAAAAAAAATATATTTCATAAGTTTTGTACAATTTTACAATTTGGGTGTGGTTACATCGGTTCGCCAGTTGGTAGTGTGCCTGTCAGTTTGAATGTTTAATGACATTTTACTATTTTTAAAATAACTTTTAAACAAATCAAGGAATTTGAAAATTTCTCATCTTATTTATCTAATATTCGTCAAACATTAGTTTTAGTTCTTACGTTACTAAAAAACGAATTTTGGAGTCTTGTAGGAAATGAGCGAAATAATGTGCAATTTTTATTAAAATAAACAATATTTGACTAAAAAACGTTAGTGCTTTTTTATCCATTTTCAGTTAGAAAATTACGCTTTTTTACCCCTTTTTAATTTTTTTGCGCGCGTTTTGCTTGACCAATGTTGGCAACACTGTGTATAGCGATGAAATTCAATATGTAAAAGTTTTTTTGGAAATGTATATGTCAAAGTTTATGAGGATCCGGTATATAATTGACTCTACCCTCATGAAAAGTCTCCTCAGAAAATGACTTTAAAGCTCATAATGTACTGCAATATAGCAACAAAATTCAACATAATCAAGTTTTAAAGGAACTAAAATATCTCTGTCAGATTTTATGAGAATTGGTCCATAATTGACCATACGTCTCATATAAGATCCCCTACAGAAAATTACTTTAACGCTCATAACTGTCTTCATAATACCAGTTTAGCGACGAAATTTAACATAGTTACAGGTTCCACTTCAGAAAATGAATTTTTTATTTTAATGTCCAAATGTAAACATGAAACAAATAAAAATGATTTTGTTTACTTTTTTCTTAATTTGGTTATTTTTTATTCGAATTTTGGTTAGAAAAAAAATTTTATTGTGGCAACACTGAACACCACCCCCAGCCATATTGCTTTTAATTGTGATACATTTATTGAAATGTCTACAGTGGAAAGATTTCGTGCAGTGAAACGTTTAAAATTATGTATTAATTTCTTAGGTTCTAACCATTTAGCCAACTCGTGTCCATCAACCAATAGATGTCAACATTGCAACGGGTTACACCACACACTCTTACACAAGGAGCAAACGCATCGGCAGTCATCAACCAGCGACAACAACTCTATAACACCAACATCCATTGGATCTGAGTCACATGCGGCACTACAAGTGTCAGAAGAACACAGCCAAGTTATTTTAGGTACTGCCAGAGTAAGATTACAAGCACCAAATGGAAGATCCATAATGGTACGTGCACTATTAGACTCTGGATCCCAATTACATTTTGTCATGGAAAAAATTGCACAATACTTACGCGTTCCCCGTAAGAAGGTCAATATTGAAGTATCAGGAATCGCTTCAAAACCATCGGGACCCTTAAGCAACTGTGTGCTTGAGGTAAATTCATCTACAAACGGATTTTCAACACCAATCACAGTTGTTGTAATCCCGTCCATAACATCATATCAACCACAAACATCGATAAATATTTCCAATTTTAATATACCAGCAAATATTCATTTAACAGATAAACATTTTTATGTTCCCGGTCCTATTGATTTGCTTATCGGAGCTGGTTTGTTCTTTGAGTTGTTGATGATTGGTCAAAATAAAAATAAAAATACACTAATATTGCAAAAAACCACGTTGGGTAGGATTGTCACAGGCGCTAATGTCAAAAATAATCATGTGTCAACAATAAACAATACAAAATCAAAAATAACACAAACTTATGTGTGACGTCATCAATGCCAAACTCACCACGATCAACAGCTGTAAAAGTAGGCAATTCATTACCTACCACTAATAAATCAAACCATCCGTCAAGTAAATTGTTTACATTTGTATGCTTGCATAATACAACAAAAGCAACATACAAATCGTTAATTGAATCTGACGAGCCTTTATTAGAAAATATTTTAGAACGTTTCTGGAAAATCGAAACTTTGTGTGAAAATAATAATAAATCCGAGGAGGATGAGTGTGAACAATTTTTTAACAAAACCACAACTAGATGTCCGGTCACAAATAAATTCATAGTGAAACTTAAAACAAATCCAATGGAACTGGGATTAAAAACTCAAATCGCAACAAAAAGGTTTTATTCAATGGAAAAAACATTGCAAGCTAATGAAACTAAACGAAAAGAATATTATGATTTCATTCATGAGTACATTGATTTACATCATATGGTTAAGGCTGCATCTGATGTCAATCAAAATTATTATTACATACCACATCACTGTGTATTAAAGCCGGATAGCTCGACTACAAGGTTACGAGTTGTCTTTGACGGCTCATGTCGTACGTCCAATGGACTATCCTTGAACAACATTTTGCGTGTCTGACCAACACTTCAAGAAGACATTTTTTCTATTCTCTCAAGGTTTCGTTTTCACAAATTCGTGTTAGTTGCTGATATTGCAAAATGTACCGGCAAGTGTTAATAGATGAAAACGATGCACGTTGGCAAAGTATTGTATGGAGAAACAGCCCTAATGAGTCGTTGTCCACTTACGTCTTAAAAACTGTAACTTATGGTACGTCTTGTGCGCCATACCTGGCAGTAAAGTGTCTTCAAGTGTTAGCTAAGGAAGGTGCATCAAAGTTTCCATTAGGATCCGAAGTAACATTACGGGACTTTTATGTAGACAACCTGATGACTGGTGCTAATAGTGTCAATGAAGTGGTCGAAATAAAACGCCAAGTTATTGAGTTATTGAAAGGTGGCGGTTTTCCTCTACGAAAGTTTGCTGCCAATTCTGAAAGCATATTAGCTGATGTTCCCGTTTCCGAAAGAGAGGAAGTTTTAAAAATTGATGACTCAGAATACATTAATACATTGGGTCTTAAGTGGTCGCCACGTGAAGACATTTTTAGCTACTCTTACAATCAAGGTCACATGTATGTTTCTAAAATCACCAAAAGAACAATTCTATTCCACATAGCAAAACTATTTGACCCGTTAGGTCTGGTCAACCCCATTGTAGTAAGGTGTAAGTTGTTGCTGCAATCAATTTGGACATTAAAACTTCACTGGGATGAGTCCGTGCCTCAGAATATTATGAGAGAGTGGGAAGAGATTCAAAATCAGCTGCTGATGATACCAACAATCCAAGTGCCCAGGTACGTTAATGTAAACTGTTATACTAACATTCACGCATTTGCAGATGCCAGCATGAAAGCGTACGGTGCATGTATATATGCTGTAACGAACAATCTAAATGGGAAATGTTCCTCACTTTTATGTTCCAAGTCACGTGTTGCGCCATTAAAAACAATCAGACTCCCCAGGTTGGAATTGTGTGCAGCCCTGCTGTTAACGCAGCTTTTAAGTTCTGTGCTGAAAATGTTATCCGTAAAACCTCGGAAAATAACATGCTGGTCTGATTCGACAATAATATTGTGTTAGATTGCTGGAGAGTCATCACGCTGGAAACCTTTTGTGAAACATAGAGTTGATAAAATATGCCATCAGCTGATTGGCGCCATATTCCATCACAACTCAACCTTGGCCCATTCCCACTTTCACCTACCCAGAAGATGCAAATTGTGAAATCAGACGAACCGCTTTATTGGTAACAAATAATTCAACAATAAAAACAAATGACATTTTGAGCCAACATAAATATATTAATAGTTATGAAAAGCTTTTAAGAATATTTGTTTACGTGTCTCGATATGCATTTTCTATTGTGCGTAAAGAAAAACCAAAAATTGGCCCAATTGAAGTAGAAGAAATGAAACTATCATCGGAACTTATTTGCCGTTTAATTCAAGGTCAGTTATTTTCAAGGGAGCTTAGTTGTCTTAAAGATAATCAACAAATTCAACTTCAATTCAGTTCAATTCAGTTAAGGCCGTGCATTTTGAACTCGTACCAGACTTAACATCTAATGCATTTATCGCAGCATTAAAAAGATTTATAGCTCGAAGAGGACGGTGTTCTACAATTTATTCAGATAATGCAACCAATTTTATAGGTACAAATAGAGAGCTGAAGGAATTATTGCAACATTTTTTATCTGAACAACATAATAAACTGGTGTATGAAAGCTGCTGTCAGGAAGGTATTTCATGGAAGTTTATACCCCCGCAGTCGCCTCACTTTGGAGGCTTATGGCAGAGTGCGGTTAAATTGGCAAAGCACTATATACGTAGAGCCATTGGTAATCACACACTCACATTTGATAAACTTCATACTGTGACCTCTTACTACCTTATCAAATGACCCAAATGATCTTCGTCCACTAATACCTGCACACTTCCTAATTGGTCGACCACTAAATACTATTTTGGAACCATCAACAAGCAATGTTAATCCAGCCTCACTAAAAAGATATCACATTCTCAGATGGATACAACAAGAATTTTGGGATCGCTGGAGAAATGAATACATAAAATCTTTACAAAGCAGAACAAAGTGGACATCTATTCAACGGCATATCAAATTAAACGACCTTGTGTTAATAAAAGAAGATTCAACACCACCATTGAAGTGGACTCTTGGCCGGGTAATTGAAACAAATCAAGGTCAAGATGGTCAAGTCCGAGTAGTGTCTGTAAAAACCACAGAAGGTGTCCTTAAAAGAGCTGCTACGAAAATTTGCAAACTTCCCATCGAATCAGGTTTAAATATTAATGTTGAAAGCAAAGCTTCCAAGGGGAGCATGTTGAGAACTTGATTGTATTAACTCAAATTTTGGGTGTAACATTTTGGCTACCTACTTAGTATTATTATTTGTAACAACAAAACATTGAATGCAAATATATCTGTGTAGTTGTAGCTAGTTGCGACACGTATATAAATACTATGTAAATAAATTAATTTTTTCGTACCACTTTTGCTTCATATAATAACAAGAAGTTTGTTACAAATTAAAACTTGTATTTTTTTATACCTAACATTCTGTATTTTAATGTCGTCTCGTGAAGTTTATTTTGTCTGAGTATATTTAATAACGTGTTATTTTGTCAAATTAAAAATATGGTTTTTTAATATCAAGATTTAAAATTATTTGGAATTAAGTATCGCATTAAAGGGCAGAAAAAGGCTTTTGTCCTCATCATTTATAAATCTTGAATTTCATCGCTATACTCATACTTTTAAAACAGATATGTCCCTTAAAGCTGTTTTGACCATTTTCAATACTAAACAAACCTTACCCATCATTCATATTTTTAAGCCAGTAATGAGCGTAATAGTAATTATCTGAAGTGGACCTTATATGGGGGGTAGGGTCAATTATGAACCAATACACATAAAATTTGGTTAAGAGTATTTGACTGGCAAAGAAATTACTTGAGTCGAATTTCATCGCTACATACCACAGTGGGGCAGAATGGAAATTTTTTGGAAATAAATCTGGCATTTCTAAACGGCTGATCCGATCGGGATAAAATTTGGCGTGAGCGTAGCCAAGGAGTATTCGAGTTTAAGTTTTGAAGATGAACCCTGCAGATGCCCCAGGGACGGCGCTGTGGCGGCTCAAAGTAGGGTACCTACGACATGTAAAATTTTTAAACTCGTGCCATTTTTTTGTTTTTCACCCAAATACAAAGATTTTTATATTTTGTGAAAGCGCTCGACGAGATCTTGAAAAAACATGCTTGGACATACTACTTATCTCTTATAATATCAGAGTTATAGGCATTTAAAAATTTAGTGATACAAAATTTACCATACCTTGGTCCGCCTTTTTTTGAATACCTTGTTAGTTAGACAACAAAATTTCCAATAATATACAAAAAATTTCAGATCAATATCGATTACAGATCCAAAAATATACGTTTTTTAATTTAAAAATTCAAAAAATTTTAGATTTTTGCCGTTTTTTTGCCAAAAATGTGTCTTAACTCTTTTATTAATAAAATAAAATTTTTATTAAGAACATATAACAATTTTATAGTTTTCTAAAAGGTATCTTTACGCAGAACGCTTTGGCGTAAAACACTTGTTCTATTTTTTGAAAATGTTGCCACTGCGTCCTTCCGAATATGACCTATTTTTTATCAAAACTTCAACTTTGGGCGACATGTTCTAAAATCCCAAAGCTGGGATCAGAAAACTGAAAGCAGTTTTGGAAACCTCAATATGTTTTCTATTTACTCCAAAAGTATTTTCCCAGCCCTGAAAGAAATGTGGACCCTATGGGCAAAAAAGTAAAAAATCCCATTTTTGGGATTTTCATTCCTATTTTTGGGAATTGCGGGATGCCCTTTGACCTTTTCAATTTTTTTTTTTGCATATTCTTATTTGAAATGACAAATTTAACAAGCGTTGAAAATTTCATTGAGTTTTGTTCATAAATAAAGATTTTGTCATATATTACATATTTGTTTAATTTCTAAAACTATGATTTATATCAAAATTTTAATAGGATCGCAGATAGCTACAACAATTTAGTCCATATTTATCCCTTAATATCATTTTTTAGTTAGATATGGAAATTCTCGACCCTTTACAAAAAATTTCAAGCCAATATCTCAATTACATTCAAAAATATGTTCATTTAAACCTGTGTCCTTTAATTTCATCTTTTTCATATTTTAGTATTAAGTATGACAGAACATACATTTGGTGTTGAATAAAATATTTGGACAATTTTTAAAAATTATTTAGTTAATTATTTTATTATAATATTGTATATAAAATAAAAAAAATTATAATTTTATTATGAGCCACGCACAACAACACCTAAATCACCCCACACAAATTACCTTTCCCGCCCACCGAAATATAAAACACAATTTAATACAATATCATCAGTTAGTATAATAGCTTTTTTTATTTGAACTGTTTATCTTAAACATAATACAATTAATTCTTACAACCTACTTATATAGTTAATTCCTAACACTACTTATTTTCTATAAAATAATCTGTCATATCGGTATACATATCCAGAAGGTAATATAAGTCCTTTAAATCTTCCTTGTTTTGAGATGATAGAGTTTCATAACAAATCCATCTTTTTCGCATAGTTGAAAGAACAGGATCAGAAGATAGAAGTAAACTATTAAAAATATCTTCATTCTGTGATTGCCTGGAGCATTTTCTTGAGCTGAATAGTTGAACATGCTTAAAATCTCGATTCCTCGCTTCCTGGGCTTCTTCTGTTAACTCTCCAAGTGGAAGAATATTCGATTCAATTATTATTTGACCATGACACAATACTTTGTGTACTGTTGGTGTTAGTTCCCTCCATGGATACAGAGATACAAGTAATTTAGAAATTTCAGATGTGTATTCCCCAAATCGATTTTCATTAATTTTATGTTTACTATTCAGTGCCATTAAAATAGTTTTAACTCTTCGAAGCAACTCCTTGTCGATTCCAGTTATTTTTGAAGTAATTTCAAAATCACGAAAAAACCTTCTCGACGTATTACCGTCATTTGTACTACCGCAACTTGAAAGTGGTTTGTCGATGTTTAATCCCATCTGAACTTTAAATTCTTCTTGGATTCTGCTTTTTTCCGCAGCTCTCAGTTCTTTCAATTCTTCATTATTTTTTGTTGATTTAGTAGGATAGTTTGTTTTTTTTTTTTTCCTGGATCGCCTTGTATGATGGTAATATATTGTGTCCTTTTTCATGCAGAGCTTTCCTTAATATTTGGTACTTATTTCGACTGAGACCCAGTTCCAACATAAGCGCTATTGCTTCCTCTTCAGTAAAATTTGATTATGATGTTGGAGTTGGTATACTTTCCACAATTCGCTTAAGTCGTTTTGGTGATGCATTAGGAAGAATAGTTGCAATATGTACGACATCCATATGTTGGTTTTCCTTTTTCAGCATTTCGTTAAATGTATCAGCAATTTCCTCATTTGAGATTGAAAAAAGTTTTTGTGTGACCCTCTTTTTTTTTACCTTGAACATAAGTCTTCGTATGACTTGCAAGGCGCTCCTATTGATGTGTTGTAAGTTGAGATTTCCGTAGTAGTTTCCATCCAACTACAAAATTTTAATCGAAATTTCTTTTGATTTCCATCCACAGACTTACTTTTTACATCAAAAAGTTTTAAAAAGTTTTCAATTTTTGATATGCCTGTTTTGTCTACTTTTCTACTATATGTAGTTTTTATATAATTTGAAATGTCTTCAATTCTTTCTGGTCCTTTTGAAGATATACTCCATAAAACGGAACACAACTCTTCGTACTTTAATGTAATCTTCATTGTAGATTTATTAAATATGGTACTTAAAATCTGAGAAGTTTACTTATATACCAATTCTTGTCATTTCCGATACAGGTATTCCAAAGTAAAAAATTACGAATTGTCTACCTATTAACATTTAGGACTATATTACTATAACCTGTAATTCAGTCATTGATATTTCTTATTAGTGAATGAATCGAAATTATCATTACCTGTATATTTTTACCTACATGATCATAAACGAAACAGAACGAAATGATCTGTCGAAAAAATTTAGGTAAAAAATAGTTATAAATGAAAAAGATGAAATTAAAGGACACAGGTTTAAATGAACATATTTTTGAATGTAATTGAGATATTGGCTTAAAATTTTTTGTAAAGGGTCGAGAATTTCCATATCTAACTAAAAAATGATATTAAGGGATAAATATGGACTAAATTGTTGTAGCTATCTGCGATCCTATTAAAATTTTGATATAAATCATAGTTTTAGAAATTAAACAAATATGTAATATATGACAAAATCTTTATTTATGAACAAAACTGAAATTTTCAACGCTTGTTAAATTTGTCATTTCAAATAAGAATATGCAAAAAAAAAAAATTGAAAAGGTCAAAGGGCATCCCGCAATTCCCAAAAATAGGAATGAAAATCCCAAAAATGGGATTTTTTACTTTTTTGCCCATAGGGTCCACATTTCTTTCAGGGCTGGGAAAATACTTTTGGAGTAAATAGAAAACATATTGAGGTTTCCAAAACTGCTTTCAGTTTTCTGATCCCAGCTTTGGGATTTTAGAACATGTCGCCCAAAGTTGAAGTTTTGATAAAAAATAGGTCATATTCGGAAGGACGCAGTGGCAACATTTTCAAAAAATAGAACAAGTTTTTTACGCCAAAGCGTTCTGCGTAAAGATACCTTTTAGAAAACTATAAAATTGTTATATGTTCTTAATAAAAATTTTATTTTATTAATAAAAGAGTTAAGACACATTTTTGGCAAAAAAACGGCAAAAATCTAAAATTTTTTGAATTTTTAAATTAAAAAACGTATATTTTTGGATCTGTAAACGATATTGATCTGAAATTTTTTGTATATTATTGGAAATTGAGTCCATTTGGTCCAAAATTACGCCCGGTATTCAAAAAAAGGCGGACCAAGGTATGGTAAATTTTGTATCACTAAATTTTTAAATGCCTATAACTCGGATATTATAAGAGATAAGTAGTATGTCCAAGCATGTTTTTTCAAGATCTCGTCGAGCGCTTTCACAAAATATAAAAATCTTTGTATTTGGGTGAAAAACAAAAAAATGGCACGAGTTTAAAAATTTTACATGTCGTAGGTACCCTACTTTGAGCCGCCACAGCGCCGTCCCTGGGGCATCTGCAGGGTTCATCTTCAAAACTTAAACTCGAATACTCCTTGGCTACGCTCACGCCAAATTTTATCCCGATCGGATCAGCCGTTTAGAAATGCCAGATTTATTTCCAAAAAATTTCCATTCTGCATACGTATGTAAGCCAGTAATGAGCTTTATTAATTATGGACCCATCCATCTAAAATTTGGAGATTTTGGCTCGCATTAAACTTATGTGTGTAGAATTTCATCGCTACATTCAATTGTTTAAGCCAGTAATGAGTGTTATAGTAAATTTCTGAAGGGGACCTTTTGTGCGGGTAGGGTCAATTATGGACCCATCAACATAAATTTGGTAGAGGTATTTTGGCTCGCATAAAACTTATGTGTGTCGGATTTCATCGCTACATTAATATTTTTAAGCCCGTAATGAGCGATTAGTGATTTTTTGAAGGGGACCTTATATGGGGGGTAGGGTTAATTATGAACCGATCTACATAAAATTAGGTAGAGAGATTTCGGCTCGCATGAAACTTACGTGTGTCAAATTTCATCGCTATATTCGTATTTTTAAGCCAGTAGTGAACGTTACAGTCATTTTCTGAAGGGAACCATATATGGGGAGTAGGGTCAATTATGGACCGATCCTAATAAAATTTAGCTCATATGAAATTTATAAATCTTGAATTTCATCCCTATACTCATACTTTTAAAACAGATATGCCCCTTAAAGCTGTTTTGACCATTTTCAATACTAAACAAACTTTACCCATAGAGATTATTTGTGGAAAATATGAACCCTCTAGCTTATTCCGTTCGGACTCTATCGTGCTTTCAACAGACAGACAGACGGACGAACATGGCTAGATCATCTTAGAATTTAATAAGGACTCAGAATGTATATACTTTTGTGGGTCTATGACCACTATTTCGATGTGTTACAAACGGAATGACAAAAATCAATATACCGCTCATCTTTTTGGATGGTGGGTATAAAAAGAAGATTTTTTGAAAAAAAAAAAAAAAATTTTGAAATAAAAAATATTTTTTTGGAAACAATGAATAGCTATGTGAACTCCTTTGGACAATTTTTGCTAGGACCAATAGGTGAAAAATTAAGGTGGTATTAGACGACATGTATTTTTCATATGTATTGTTACTTTTTTTCCATATTGCTATCACACCTGCCAATGTTTTTCTGCATGATATAACCTAAAAATGTAATCAAAGGTGTCTTTTTAATGTGTAAAAATTGTTAAAATAATAAATTAGTTTATTTTTTTATCTTATTCTTTATTCATTTCCTTTATTTTATTTTTTCCCAAAAATTTTATTTCAATACAAAACAGCTGTTTTGTTTATGTTTGTCGCATGAAAATAGATCATAGTACATGTGTATTTCTTAGGGTGATCGATTATTCGACATTTTCCAAAAACCGGTTTTCGAATAGTTCGAATAGATGACATTTAAAAAAAACCGGTTGATATTTTTCAAATTCAGAAAAAAACGGTTAACCGGTTTTTCATTATAAATAAAAAAATATATTTTAATTTGAAAAACTTAATGTGATTAATGTGAAATGATTTTTAACAGTTTAAAAGATTATCCCCCTTATTCACAAACAAAATTTTTATTTTATAAACAGTTTAAAAATAAGATTTTATATGGAAATTTTGTTTTAAAAACCTTTTATAAAATAAAAATGTTGTTTGTGAATAAGGGGGTATATCTTTAGATCTAGTCGTCTGATTTACATTATTTCATTAATATAAAAAAATTAGGAAAAAAGTGGGACACTTCTGTTAAACATAAGGTACTATGTAATCCTAGCTTATTTTAAAAGCCCTGTTTAGGAAATTTGCATAGACATTCCAACACTTCCATAAAATTTCGGCCGTAAATTAATTATTGTAATTGGAATATAATCTTAAAATTGATAAAATTTTATCAAACAGTTATCAATTTTACAAATAATTTTTTTTAATTAATTGGGAAAATCAAAAAAGTTTAAGGAGCTGTAGAAAAATATACGCTAGTTCCTCGACTCGAATATTTTTAAAATTTAGACGGGCTGTATTATTATTTACTTAAAAATTATATTTAAATAATCTTTGATATTAATATTATTAATTGAATATTCCTCAGGCTCGAGTTCGAGTCCCATTTGGGGATAAGCTATTTTCCAAATTGTAATATTTTATAATATTAGTAAATTTTATTTATAGATGTCTGCAGCAAGGTGCTTTAGCCCGTACAACTGCATCCACCCAAATGAATGATCAGTCATCTAGATCCCACGCAATATTTACAATTTTAATAAGAAGGCAACGTGTTATTACATCGGGAAGTGAATTCGTAAAGGATGACCTCGAAACATTAACATCAAAATTTCATTTTGTTGATTTGGCGGGATCAGAAAGAATGAAACGTACTGGAGCTACAGGCGAGAGGGCACGTGAAGGTATTTCAATTAACTGTGGATTATTGGCATTAGGAAATTGTATTTCCGCATTGGGAGATAAAACAAAAAAAACTTTACATGTTCCGTATAGAGATTCTAAACTCACCAGATTACTTCAGGACTCATTAGGCGGTAATAGTCAGACAATTATGATTGCATGCATATCACCAAGTGATTGCGATTTCATGGAAACTTTAAATACTCTGAAGTATGCAAATAGAGCCAGAAACATTAAAAATAAAGTTCAAGTAAACCAGGATCAAAATTCCCGCACAATTTCCCAGTTACGGAGAGAAGTGGCGTCACTTCAATTAGAACTTTTAGAAATAAAACAAGTAAGTAAAAAATTGTTTTGTTTTTCGAATAAAACCCGTCTAACAAATAGGATTTGAACTTACACATAAAACTAATGATTACAACTAATGATTTTCACATAGAAATTTTCTTTTCTGTTTGTGTTCGTGATGCACGATCAAATAAAATGAGCACATTGAGAAAATGTAACTGTTTAATGTTTTATGCTATTCAGCAACATCAGTGTATTGTATAGATAGTAGTTATTCAGCAATAGCATTTATACCTATGGGGAATTTCGTATCAATTGACCCAACTTTTAAAATCGATGTCTTCCGATTTTTGCACCAAGGTTAATACTATGGGATAGTAAGACAGACACAAAGTCAAAGTTGGACATTTTGTTCATACAGGGTTTTATTCAAATGAGTGTAACTTTTCACCTATTACTGAAATTGGACAAATTTGTCCAATGGAATTCAGATAGCCTTCATTGTTTCTAAAAAAAGTACAATTTTTTTAATTTTTTTTTTAAATGGGCTTCTTTTGAGTAAAAAAATACAACAAAAACGTCCAAAAATAGGGAAAATTAAGTTTCAAATATTGAAAAAATTTTATTCATGAGTTAAAAAATATATTTTTTTTGATAGATATTCCACTCGCATCATATTATGGGACTAAAAAGCCCTTAAAGGAAATTGTATAAACTTCCTTTTAATAAAAAAATGGCCCATTTTGAAAAAAATAAAAAAAAAATATTTAAAATAATTTAAAAACAAATTTAAAATTAGAAAAAAAAAAAAACAATGAAGAAATAGCTATCTGAACTCCTTTGGACAATTTTTGCTATAACTAATAAGGCCTGTCCACGAAAAAATTTACCCACTTTAAAATTATTATTACTTAGCAACCATGTGTGCTATTGAAATGAAACAAGTATCAGATTTTGTCAGTGTCATACACGTGTAATTTTATTTTCCAAAAGTTTTGCCTTTGAAAGATGTCGTCCGAACAAGAAAAAACTAGAAAAAAAAATTTGTACAAATGCTTCATTAAGTACTGTTAAGAGGGTGGTACGATACAATGAAATGTTGACAACACAAAGAAAACCAGGTTCGAGAAGAAAAAGAGAACTCACCAATAAAACACTCGCTGCGAAGATAGTCTCAAAATTTCAACAAAAACCTAACACCTCGGTTCGAGATATGGCCAAAAAATTGGGAACATCAAAATCGTATGTTCACAAGGTAAAAAAACGATATAATCTGAAGTCAGTTAAAGTAACTAAAGTGCCAGATTATTTAGATTATTAAAAGCTTTTTATGCAAAAAATATTTTATATTGGAACATTTTTAAATATTATTAATATTTTATGCATTTAACAGAATTTACAACTGCTTAAAATACATTACAGATCTGAATTTGGGATGCAAATATTTAAATTCGAAGTGCACCTTGAGAGCGCTTTCCAAATTGTTCTCCCTGTTGAAAGTATTTTAAAATATCATAAATCAATGGTATTTTTTATATTGTTTAAATTTATTTTTTTTTTTATTAAACGAATATTCAAGCATAATTTTTCGCGATATTTTGAAAATAATTTTTTTAGTTTAAGTTAGTTCAAATGTCCATAAAATATATATAATTTTTTATTTTGTACAAATTCATCAATAATGCACTTACAAGATATGTTAAACACGTAGAAAATGCACCCAATATGCATTTGCATTAAAAATACATTTATCTTAACAAATATTATTTAGAAATGAATTTTTATCAAAGTGTACATTAGTTGTAAGAAAATTTAATTATTTGCAACCCAATTCAGATCAGTAATGTATTTTAAGCAGTTTTAAATTCTGTTAAATGCATAAAATATCAATAATATTTAAAAATTTTCCAATATAAAATATTTTAAAAACCCGACAAAAATAGATGCACGTCAAAACAACAAAATATTTTTATATTTTGAGTAAAAAGCTTAAAATAATCGATTTATGCACCTTTGAAACTTTTTCAACAGGGAGAACAATTTCAAAAATGCATTCAAAAAGTGCATTTCTTTAAAAAATGCACTATCTTAAACTTTTTAATATAAATAGATTGGTTTTTAAATCAAAAAAAAAAATCCGATATAAACTCTCAAAGATAAGATAAGCTTTCAAAGTTTTATACCTTTTTGATTTTGATTAAAATCTCCATAAAAATAGTGTTTTTTGGAATTTTAAGAATTTAACATTGATATGCAGCAAATCTTTTTTCCCTAAATTGGACATTATACAAATAAATATACAATAAAACATTATATGGGAATCCGCGGGAATCTCATTTGAAAGTTACACTAAATGTCTGACTATCCAAAATATTTATTACACAAATAACATATTTTCGACGATAAATTTTTCGCACTAAAAACTTTTTAATTAAACACATATTTGCTTTGAAGCTAATACATACCTTGTATTATTCAGTAAAAAAAGAGAAAAGTGAAAATCTTGTATTGTTTGCTACTACGATCAGTTCAAAAATGATGCTAAGAAAAGACTGCATTTTATGAAAACTGTTATAATACAATTGCTCATATTTGAATCTACGCCAGTATTGGAGATTCTGTTAATTTTTGTTTTAGTTCGTCGAATTCTCGTTGAACAAAGAACATCAAGTTCTTTGTTCCATTTATATTTTTTACCTTTTTTCAGTAATGACGTTTACGGTTGGGTTTTATCGGGGTCAGTCTTGATACCATCGCACAGCGTTCGATTTTCAAATTTAGGTGGCCAAAACTAATTACTCAAAACTAAAGCTACGTTCACATCTATGAAATATTTGACGTTTTTTATCAAATATTTGTTGGCTGTAATGTGAACACAAAATATTTTTGAAGAGCAAACAAAACATCAGCTGTTTTTCGTGAAACATTTTTATTTGTCAACCTACAAATATTTTCCCAATGTGAACACCAAACACGAAACATTTTTGTTTAACGTTAAAAAAATTATTTAATTAAATTACAATAGTTTTTTACAATTTCATAGAAATTTCTGGCTAAAAACAACATAACAAGAAGAACAGTTAATGCACAACCAAACCAAAAGCCAAAAATATATCTGTTTATATTTACTACAAAGATATATCATTGGATAATAACATCAATTTATTCTAAAATTTCATTTAATATTGTTTTTCAACAAACACAAATTACATTTCAATACCTTGTGCAAGTGGAAAAGAGACAGATGGTGGACCTGCACTGTCATGTTGTAGCTATTTAGTATAGTCAATGTAGCGAAAAACCTTGGTTATTTGGAATGGTTTATAGCGATTTAAAAAAAATCGCTATAAGCCGGGAAATAACCAAATTATAAATTATTTTCATTAAATTATCTATAAAATTTAAAATTATTGAGAATTGTTTATTATTAATATACTAGCTATACCCAGTGTGCTTTGCTACCCTAGAAGGAATATGTATAAATAAAAATCCCACTTAACGATTTTGAAGATTCTAACCACAATAGTTTTCCAGATTTATAATGCGTTACATATGAGAGATGTCAAGCAAACTATTGCGAGTTCGCCAGTTTCTATCTATCTATAAAAAATTTAAATAATAGAAGAATTTCCAAGGTGCAAAATTTAGTAATTTTGTATTTAATTTATATATGTTGTGCCAAGCCACCTATTGAAAGTCCGCCCCTTATGCTCTAAATGTTCACATGAATTTCAAAGTTCTTCATGTAAAATTTGAAGATTCTAGCTCTAATAGTTTCTCAGATATACGAATTTTTCTATTTGATTCATGTGGGGGCTTCAAGCTCCCAAAATCTTCAGATGAATACTATACTAATTTGTGCAAAATTTTAAGAATCAAGTTCTATTAGTTTCCCAGGTAAACGAATTTTATATTTAATTCATATGGGAGGTGCCAAGTTCCCCATTGAAAGTCCGTCCGTTATATTCTAAATGTTCAGATGAATGTCAAGATTCTTCAAGTAAAATTTGAAGATTCTAGCTCATATTAGAGCTCATATTAGAGCTTTAGTTTTGAGTAATTAGTTTTGGCCACCTAAATTTGAAAATCGAACGCTGTGCGATGGTATCAAGACTGACCCCGATAAAACCCAACCGTAAACGTCATTACTGAAAAAAAGGTAAAAAAAATAAATGGAACAAAGAACATCAAACAGAATTCGACGAACTAAAACAAAAATTAACAGAATCTCCAATACTGGCGTAGATTCAAATATGAGCAATTGTATTATATGTCAAGATTCTTCAAGTAAAATTTGAAGATTGTAGCTCTAATATGTTGTGCCAAGACACCCATTGAAAGTCCGCCCGTTATTCTCTAAATGTTCACTTGAATTTCAAAGTTCTTCATGTAAAATTTGAAGATTCTAGCTCTAATAGTTTCTCAGATATACGACTATAGACTAGAGTCTAGTCTATAGTCTTGTCTATAGTCTACTCTATAGTCTAGTCACTAGACTATAGAATAGACTATAGACTAGACTATAAACTAGAGGGGCATTTCAATTTCAAATTTTCGAGCAGATTTTGTACTTTACCCTCTCCGATTTCGATGAAATTCGGTACACATATTCTTCATGTAAATACGGAATTTGAAATTCTCCACAATTTCTATATTTTATATATTGTTGAGTACACAAATCGGATAAATAATTAAGAAAATATACGTGAAATTTAATACTTGCTGAAAAAAATTCAAAATCCTACCTTTTTGTTCGAAATTAATATGAACATCAGGGAAATATTTCGAAGAGGGCCTTTAATAAGGGCTTAAGCATGGATCGTGCTCTTCCGAATTAAAAATATTAATTTTGTTTGATCCAATGTTTATAACCATAAACTTTTTTTTTTTGCAAGAGTGGTTATATGGAGGGTAGAGTAAATTATGGACCTATCCTTGTCGGTTTATACAATAATTATTTGTATCTAATGTATCTGTACTTGAATCTTTAATTCAGTCATGAGGTTTAAAGTAATTATCTGAAGTAAACCGAAAATGGGTGTTTGATTAGTTATCGACCGATCCTCACAAAATTCAGTTGAAAAATTCCAGTTCCTATAAAACTACCGTAATTTTGAAGAACTTTTGAGCGTTAAAGTGGTTCTCTGGAGTGAATCTTATATAAGGGTCAATTATAGACCCTATACGCCTACCCCCGTATAAGTCAATTATGGATCGATACTTCTAAAATTTAGAACGATTTTTGTACATACAAATATTGTTTATGTCGCATTTTTGAGCCAGTAATGAGCTTTAAAGTCATTTTCTAATGGGGACCTTAATAGGGGCATAGGGTAGGGGCTCATACAAAACATGTTTATGTGAAATTTCATCGCTGAGCGTTACAGCCAGTAACGAGAATTACAGTCACTATCTGAGGGGGACCTTATATGGAGGGTGGGGTCAGTTATAGACCGATCCCCATAAAATTTGATAAATAGTTTTTGGCTAGTACAAAACTTGTTCACGTAGAATTTCACTGCTGTAATCGTATTTTTATGTAAGTAATGAGCGTTAAGGTAATTTTCTGAAAGAGACCTTATAGGGGGGTAGAGTCAATTACAGACTGATCCTCATAAAATTTAGTGGGAGATTTTAGCTAATACGAAAATTGTTTATGTCGAATTTCATCGCTGTACTTGCAGTTTTAAGCTAGTAATGAGCTTTAAAGTCATTTTCTGAAGGGGACATTACAAGGGGGATAGGGTTAATAAGGGGCCGATCCTTTTAAAATTTGATAAAGAACTTTTGGCTCACACAAAACTTGTTTATGTAGAATTTTACTGCTGTACTCACATTTTTGAGTCAGTAATAAACCTTATACGGGGGTTAGGGTCAATTATGAACCCATCCTCATAAAATTTAAGAAAATGATACTTTATGTCGAATTTTATTGCTATATATATGTATGTATATATGTTTCTTAAGGTCAGATATGAGCATTAAAGTCATTTTCTGAAGGGGACCTTATATGGGGGGTAGGGTCAATTATGAACCGGTCCTTATAAAATTTTACGAAGTGATTTAGGTTCTTATAAAACATGTTTCTGCCGAATTTCACCGCTATTGATGCTTCTCTTAGCCAGTTATGGGCGATAAAGTCATTTTCTGACGGGGACTTCATATGGGGGGTAGGGTCAATTATAGGCCTATTCTTATAAAATTTTACAAAGAGATTAATGTTCCCATAAAACATGTTTGTGCCGAATTTCACCGCTATTGATGCTTCTCTTAGCCAGTTATGAGCGATAAAGTCATTTTCTGAAGGGGATTTTATTGGGGGTAGGGTCAATTATGGGTCTATCCTTATAAAATTTTACAAAGAGATTTAAGTTCCCATAGATAAAGTCATTTTCTGAAGGGAACTTTATATGGGGGGTAGGGTCAATTATATTTCAGATTTAATTTACGCAATTGCTTAAATTTCTATTAAATGTCACAACTACTTTGTCTCAGATATCTATTTTATAAAAAATAATATAAAACCAGTCCTTTTAGCGACTATTTACATTTTTGTATGAGGTGATAACACTCCTTTTCAGAAAATAAACAAAGAACAGTTGTTATTTGACGCTGTTTGATCTTACATTTGGTTTGCAAGATCAAATAATTATTTCGCCAAAATGATGTAAATTATTTGACTTTTGGTGTTCACATTGATGAAACACTAAAAAATATTTATTTGCCAGCCAATCAATTTGTTTTATGAAAATCATCCGCATTGCCGTTTGTTAACATGAAATATTTTATGTTCAGATTCGACAAAGTTTTTTCAATATATATATTAATATTATACACTTTTATTATATAGATTTAATTTTAAACCTAAGAAAAATAGTTAAAATTAAAACAAATTTGTAAATTGGTTTTTTCTTGCATTAAATTATACGATATACTGTGGCTGTAAAACATGTGTATGTTTGAATCAAATTATTTTTGCACTGTTTGATAAAACAATACCATCAAATATTTGTTCAAGTCTGAACATGAAATAAATATTGCGTTTGTTTGACGCAAGTTCAAAAATATTTTATTACAAATATTTGGACCAAGTATTTTTCAGGTGTGAACGTAGCTTAACAATCGTAAAAAAGTGATTTTTGGCATAGTGATTTCTTACATACTAAAGAAAAGTTGGACAAAAACTTAGCCAATTATGAGAAATAAAGAAAAATTCTTAAAAATTTACAAATATTTTTTTTTTTTTTGGAATTTTATTTCATTTTAAATAAATTCAATTAACAACGAAATATAAATTATAAAATTCAAATTAAAGAAAATAATAAAAAAAGTTAAGTAAAAAACAAAATCATGAAGAATTTGCACCAATATCACTATCATTTTCACTATCAGACTCTTGTATATAATAGTATATAATAGTTACTTCTTAGTAGTTTTAATATATCTGGTGTTAAATTTCGTTTTTTTAATGCGGGAGTTTTCCTCAAGCTGCAAATATAAGGATCAGAAGATATTAATAGCCTTTTTATTAAATCCGCATTAGTTTCTTACCGTGAAGTTTTCCGCGCGAACTGCAGTCTATAAAGTCTATTGTCTTTATTCCTCGATTCTTGAGCTTCTTCAGATAATTGGCCAATAGGAATGTTCAATTATATCTTTGGCATGCCAAAGAACTTTGTGCACGCTGACAGGCATGTAATACCAGGGATAAAGATTTAAATAAAGATTTCTTGTTTCTAATATATAATTTTCGAATTCTTCTACATTTATAGCATATCCATATGCTAAGCATTCTAATATCACATTAAAACGTTTGATTTTGTTTTTCTTCAGCAGCCACACAAACAAGCAGCGGCCATGTTAAGTTTTTTCAACTCCACCGAACTGAACACGACGACTGAACAGTGCAAACATTTTTGAGTAAGCTGCTTGCGTATTGTTTAGTTCTTGGTTTTGTTTTCTTACTATGTACGTCATAAAAACTGGATAGTAGCGTAATTTGACTGGATAGTACGACGTAATTCGACTGGATAGTATGGCTGAAAAGACTTGTTTGATTTGAAAGATTTTGTTTTGTGGTTAATAATCGGATAATTCAAAATTATTCGGTTCATCGAATAAAAGGAAACTGGATGTTTTTATTAATATTATTTCTTTTTTCCAATATTTTTCTTCCTATAACAAATGAGATTATAATTTATAATTAACTAGCTATACCCAGTGTGCATTGCTACCCTAAAAGCAATATGAATAAAAAACCCACTTAACGATTTGGAAGATTCTTACTACAATGTTTTCCACATATACAATTTTTACATTTGAGAGATGCCACGCAAATTATTGCAAGTTCGCCAATTTCCCGAACGTTAATTAAGATTTTAATGTAATCTATGGCAAATTTTTTTAATCTAATAGTTTACCAGATGTACGAAATTTTGTATTTAATTCATATGGGAGGTGCCAAGCCCCCATTGAAATTCCGCCCGTTATTCTTAAAATGTTCGCATGAATATCAAAGTTCTTCATGTAAAATTTGAAGATTCTAGATCTAATAGTTTCTCATTGGGGCTCCAAGCCCCCCAGATGAAAATCCGCCCTGTTTTTTTACAAAATGTTCAGATGAATATTAAAGTTCTTCGTGCAAATTTTAGGATTCTACTTGTAATAGTTTCCAAGATAAACGAATTAGTCTATTTAATTTATATGGGAGGTGCCATGCCCTCTACTGCTAGTCTGCCCACATTTTATGCTAAATAATCATATTGACTCTAAAGTGGCTTTGACAAAATTTGAGGTCTCTAACTGCTATTTTATTCCAGATATACTGATTTAATATTTTCTTAATATGGGCGTGGCTCCTCACCCACATGAAATTTTAAAATAAAGTAGCCTATCACTCTTCCAGATATACAGGAATACACAGTGAAATTTTCATGAAAATTGGTTCAGCCTTTCTGTAGTCTATAAACTTCAAATATACAAACATACAAACACACATTCATTTTTACATATATAGATAGTTCACATTTTATAAATTTTCCCATGAAGTAAATGAAAATAAATTCCAGAAAAATTAGATGTTTAAAAAATGTCACTTTAATTTATAATTAGATAAATAGCAAAAAATATAATAAAAGCTTATATATTAAGTATACAAAATTATACTTTAACCCTTTTTGACCATGGTGTAAACTTGAGGTGTACATTTTTAAAAGAAAAACTTTGTTTTTAAAACTGATAATTTATGTAGTCCATTTTTTCGGTCGATCTACGACATAATATGTCCAAAAATACAAACCGTATATGTTCAAAAAGGCTTAATATAATATATATCATAAGTTTTATATTGCATTTTTAATTTTTTGAACTTCGGGGGTAAATTCGTCCCATGTGTTTTAAAGGGTTTATTTTACTTTTTTCACTGTTATTTTAAACATAAGACTTTATACTAAAAATTCCAGTCATCTTTATTAAATTTGGCCGACAAATAAATAATATTTCGATATGGTACACTGAGAATTCACAAATATTGTAAAATTTGACTTTTAAACTCCACAATTTATGGGTTAAGAAAGTCCAATATGAGTAAAACTTTGGATATATATTTTATATTATCTGAACTATAATACTCTGAAAATACTTCATTTAAAATGTAAAACAGTAAAGAATTAATACGTATTCACTAAAATATTACAAAAAATGCGATTTTCCGGAAATACGCCGAGTTCAAATCGCAGGTACAGCTAAATTGTAAGAATTATAGATCTAATTTTATTACCGTTTTATTCCCTCATCTATTGTCCATAACTTGTCAACTACCATAACAAATTATAGGTTTCACTATTAAACAGAGACTGAAAATAACTGGGCCACATAACCAAAGTGAATGAATTGTGATTTATTTTTGTTTTTTAAAATATATCACTCACGCCGTCTGCGTTTTAGGTGACGATATATTTCTTAAATTTCATTAAAGTACAAAAAACGTACCAGAGGAACACATAATTACCCGTTTTTGCTCATTTAGGTTGAATTTCTTGTTCCCGTTTTCCCCCCTAAGGGTGGGCTTTCGAAATAAACATATTTCTGAGATTTCAAAACTCATCGTCTAAAATATTTTTTCTTTAGAACGAAAAAATAGTCTTAAAACACAGAAGCACTAATTTTTCCCTTTTTTGTGTCCTTTGTCCTATTTTTGTATCCTTCTGGTCAAGCTTTCGAAACGGAACTTTGTAAATACATACATATTTCAGACACTTTAAAAAGCTTAATTGCTTTTTTGCTTAAGTATAGATAATAATTAGTATTTACGCTCAAAAGTACTAATTTTGCCCATTTTTCATCCATATACCCCTTCTACTACAAGTTTTGAAAATCAATATAGCCTATACACCATCCATTTTGAAACATAGATATAACTATATATAAATCGGTCTTAAAGCAGACCGACCATTTGGCCTATTTTTTGTACCCTCCTGGTCCAACATTCCCAACGACACTTTGCTAGCTTGTACATACATACTGTTTCTGACAAATTAAAAAGTTTAATAAAAAATTATTTTGCTTAAGTATAGACAAAATTAGTATTTTCTCTCAAAAGTATTAATTTTGGCCGTTATAATCTACAAGTATAGATCTACCTTTATTCCAAATTTTAAGAAATTCGGTCCAGCCGTTTAGGCGTGATTGACGAACGAACAAACGAACAGATTTACAAAGAGATTTATGAAATATTTTTATTAGGATATTAGGATTATACATAATTTATTTTAATTAGCGATATGATTTCTATTTATCATTCCTGTCTGTTCTGTAAACCGAATCCGAGTAAATTTCTCGTTTAAAAATGAATTCTTATAATTTTTCTCGTTTTAAAAACGAGTGCACAAATCTAGTAGAAAGTAAATCGATTTTAATTTTATTCAAATAAATTAAATAATTATTTTTTGCGTTTTTTAATATAATTGTAACTTAATATATAGTAAATGCTATGGGTATTTTAAACTCTTTTCATTTAAAATTTTATTATTTTTCTGAATTTTACGTTCAAATATAAATTCGATTTACAGAACACCAAATTCGGTTTTAAAAACTTCTCGGTTTTGAAACCGAATCGATTTACAGAACAGACATGATTGTAAAATGTAAACACCAAAATAAAATACTCTCCATTCTACTAAGTATAACAAAAAGCGTACACAACAACAAAATCTTACAAATCAAATAACTCATTAAGTCTCTTCAGCCATACTATCCAGTCAAATTACGTCTTCCTATCCAGTCAAATTACGCTACTATCCAGTTTTTATTACGTGCATAGTAAGAAAACGAAACCAAGAACTAAACAATACGCAAGCAGCTTACTCAAAAATGTTTGCACTGTTCAGTCGTCGAGTTCGTTTGGTTGAGTTGAAAAAACTTAACATGGCCGCTGCTTGTTTGTGTGGATGCTGAAGAAAAACAAAATCACTTGCTAGTTATTGCAGCAGCGTGTGCGCACAGTTGACTGATTTCAGTTAGCTTCTAAGGGAAAGATAAATACTTGAACATTTTACAGTTTAGTCGGCAATTTAGAAAATAAAACTAAAAACTAAATATTAAACCCTGCTTAAAATCGTATGGTCTATTAGCGACTGCAAATTAATTTCTGCATAAGACTCTGTTACTGTAATTTTTTTTTTTGGTATCGAAGTTCTTTTGACTTCTGAACTAATTCATAAGTATAAGGATCGATTATAAATCTTTGTTGTTTTAACATTCGGTACTTATTTGAGGATAAATCCAAAATCAAAGATTCATCCGCTGAAAGTCCATTTGCTACCACAGTTTTTGATCTTAATTTCTTTATGGCTTTACCCCTTTCTGGCGAAGATAGAGCTAACTCTTTTACCAATTCTACCGAACAGCGTTTTCCAGATAAATGCAGGTGTGTTTTAATCGCCATCACCATTTCTCGGTACCTATTGAATTAGTCAGTTCTTTAACTTGCTTCAAACTCGTTTTTTGGCCTGCCCACCTTATGATCTTCTTTTGCAGTATTTATTGTAAAATAATAATAATATATTAAAATTGCTAGCCAATCGTTATTATCATGTAGGAATCGGGGTTTTGTTCTCTTAGCCTTTGTCCATCTCTTCTGAAACTCGTTGCACATATTCGCACTAAAAGATTTAAATTTATCAAATTGAATCTTTGCTGTTGAGCTGCTAACAAAATTCGATGAAATAAAGTCAACCAAATGGTCAAAACGTTCATTGTTGACACTAGATAGCCATATGTCGAAAAGTTCCATCCGGGAAATATTCATCACAATTAAAAAACAATAATCAGTGGACACACTAAAAATTTTCTGTTCACAATTTTTAATTGATAACTGGTTATGATATAAAGTGCAGTTTAATTTACACAAAACTGAACAGCAAATAAAAATTAAAAATATATTGCATTCTTTTGCCAACAACAATATTTAGATGAAAAAAAAATCTACAAAATAACCATACTGGCGGTCGTTAAGAAAATTGTTGGTCTCTAAATACTTGACAAGATGGAAATTGACCATACTTTCCATAACTTTAGAAAGTGCTGAACAAATTGCTATTGGACGAGCTAGCATCGAAGAGCACTGCTTCAAGACCAGTGCCATCTGGTCCAGGAGACTTGTTTATGTTGAGATCTGTTAAAACCTTTTTAACGGATCGAAAGAATATATTTGGCATAGTTACTGTTACCCTTTCGAGCTCGGGCAGTGTTTGATCGCTAACCGGCAAGTAAGAATTGTTTGCGAATAAGTCAGCTAAAAGGTTAGCTTTATCAACCGGGTCAGTGAATGTTTGGTCATCCTTGAAAAGCGTCGGAATTGAAGAACTAGCATTATTCTTTACACTTTTAACGAACGACTAAAAGGTTTTGCTGCCTCTAGGAGCAGCAAGAATCTTAGCGCGAAGGCGCTCCTCGTGTAGAGCTTTTGGCGTCTTAGCACTCTGGCACACGAAGACCTCGCCTTTTTGAGCAGCTTATCAGTTTGGACGCCAAATTCTGAAAGCTTCCTCTCTGGATCTGATTGCGTTTTTGCACTTCTGATTAAACCTAGACTTTTGCCTAGGCCTAATCGACGATTTTTTTGATGGAATGAATGTTTTCATTCCCAGCATAATTATATTTTCAACCATTTTCGCCATGGCATTGACATTATTGTCTAGGAAACAAAGTTTCCAATTGAATTGCCTATAGAATTCGTTGAGCTGAGCCCAGCGAGCCTTTTCGTAAATAAAAATTAAACGTTTCGAAGCTGTTTTTGAAACGTTACGAAGTTCAGAGAGCGAAAAGGAGGCGGAGATGGTGCAGTGATCCGAATTTCCGAGAGGTGCAAGAATATCCACTTCATGCTTATCAGGATGTGAGATGAGAAAGAGGTCGAGAGTATTATTTTGGTGCCCTTCAACACATGAAATATGTGTTGGTCCATTCACTAATTGCGCAAGGTGGTTGTGCGCGGCAACTAACTCAACATATTGGCCTTCCGGAGTTGTATGACTTGAATGACGAAGCCAAGATGAGTTGTGAACATTAAAATCACCAGCAACTACAATTTCACTGTTCGGACAACTCTCAAGAATCTTCAGTCGGAAAGGGCGTCGAAGTTCAATATGGTAGCATCCTTTCCCGCGTTAGGACTTCTGTAAAGAAACCCGAAGTGCATGATTTTGAATTTAACCCAGAGACAGCTAAATTCGGTATCATTTGTACCTAATGGTTTCTGGTGCTCCAATGACTTGGTCGAGTGTTCGCTGGAATGTTGCCGGTGCTGAATGAAGACCAAAGGGCATCACTCTCCGTTGATATAGTCCACGGCCGTTGGTATTTGCCAATAACCGGTTTTCAAATCAAGGCAACTGATAAATTTCGCTTCTCTTAAACGATCCAAAAAGTGATTTATACGATGTAGGGGATAAGCATCGGGGGTACAACGGCTGTTAAGTTGACGAAAATCCATACACAGTCTCCAAGAGCCATTTTTCTTCCTGTCTATCGTTATTGGGAAACTATATGGACTAGACGAGGGTTCAATACATCCTTTCGCGAGTAATTTATTGACTTCGGTATTTATTATTGACTGCATCGCGGGATTTCGGTTAGCATATCTAATTTTTATGGGACGGTCATCCTTCATAATCATTTTATGTTCGGCTTCTTCTGTAATTCATCTTCAATAAATTTGTTAATTATTTCCTAGTTTTCGATTACGTGGTCAGTTTTATTTGTCCAGTCTGTCATTGGAATGGATACACTGACCGGATTAGATATTTCCTGTTGTTCATCCGAGGGATTTTGTTACATTTTTTTCCACGGTATTTTTGGTTACTATTACCATGCTGATGTTTCGTCCAAACACAATGATAGACCGCCAAATGACACAGTTGTCTTGAATATTTTCAGTAAATTTAGTCCAATAATCATCTCTTCGATGGCTGTTGGCATGATCAGGATAGTATGTATCTCCTGACCAATTTTTATAGGTGTTCGAATAGCGCTCGATATTTTGTTTGCTAATCCGTCGGCTAGTATGATATCAAGGTTAGTATTGATTTTTGGATAGGCAGCAAAAATTGTTCCAGCTACATTTTCGCTAATATAGCGCTGGTAGCTCCCGTATCAATCGTAGCGATTAAATCTGCTAACACTAAAGACTACCTGGAGCACATAGTTAATCAATCCCACGACGCTTCTAAGAAAAAATCGGACTCTTTCACAAGATCTGAGGCAAAGAGGAACAGGTCTCCCGAGGAGTTGATAACTGAGAATAAACCTAAGAAGAAAAAGAGCTCCCCGTCTTCTAATACGCAGTCGAAGCCAAGCCACACTTCACTCAAAGGAACCTCAAGTCAGAATCCTGCGAGCAAGGTTGACAACGCCAAGCCAGAAGTAGCCCCGAAAAACGAGGAAGGAGAAGCTAGACGGTGGAAAAGCAAAAGAGATGCCATCTTACGCCAAAGTTGCCAGAAGAAGATACCAGGACGATCGTTGCTATGCAGTTTACGACGCCGGTAATCCAATAGACCAGCACACAGTGGGGCAGAATGGAAATTTTTTGGAAATAAATCTGGCATTTCTCCGATCCGATCGGGATAAAATTTGGCGTGAGCGTAGCCAAGGAGTATTCGAGTTTAAGTTTTGAAGATGAACCCTGCAGATGCCCCAGGGACGGCGCTGTGGCGGCTCAAAGTAGGGTACCTACGACATGTAAAATTTTTAAACTCGTGCCATTTTTTTGTTTTTCATACCAAATACATTTTGTGAAAGCGCTCGACGAGATCTTGAAAAAACATGCTTGGACATACTACTTATCTCTTATAATATCCGAGTTATAGGCATTTAAAAATTTAGTGATACAAAATTTACCATACCTTGGTCCGCCTTTTTTTGAATACCGGGCGTAATTTTGGACCAAATGGACTCAATTTTTTCTTGTTAGTTAGACAACAAAATTTCCAATAATATACAAAAAATTCAATATCGTTTACAGATCCAAAAATATACGTTTTTTAATTTAAAAATTCAAAAATTTTTAGATTTTTGGCGTTTTTTTGCCAAAAATGTGTCTTAACTCTTTTATTAATAAAATAAAATTTTTATCAAGAACATATAACAATTTTATAGTTTTCTAAAAGGTATCTTTACGCAGAACGCTTTGGCGTAAAAAACTAGTCCTATTTTTTGAAAATGTTGCCACTGCGTCCTTCCGAATATGACCTATTTTTTATCAAAACTTCAACTTTGGGCGACTTGTTCTAAAATCCCAAAGCTGGGATCAGAAAACTGAAAGCAGTTTTGGAAACCTCAATATGTTTTCTATTTACTCCAAAAGTATTTTCCCAGCCCTGAAAGAAATGTGGACCCTATGGGCAAAAAAATAAAAAATCCCATTTTTGGGATTTTCATTCCTATTTTTGGGAATTGCGGGATGCCCTTTGACCTTTTCAATTTTTTTTTTGTATATTCTTATTTGAAATGACAAATTTAACAAGCGTTGAAAATTTCATTGAGTTTTGTTCATAAATAAAGATTTTGTCATATATTACATATTTGTTTAATTTCTAAAACTATGATTTATATCAAAATTTTAATAGGATCGCATATAGCTACAACAATTTAGTCCATATTTATCCCTTAATATAATTTTTTAGTTAGATATGGAAATTCTCGACCCTTTACAAAAAATTTCAAGCCAATATCTCAATTACATTCAAAAATATGTTCATTTAAACCTGTGTCCTTTAATTTCATCTTTTTCATATTTTAGTATTAAGTATGACAGAACATTCATTTGGTGTTGAATAAAATATTTGGACAATTTTTAAAAATTATTTAGTTAATTATTTTATTATAATATTGTATATAAAATAAAAAAAATTATAATTTTATTATGAGCCACGCACAACAACACCTAAATCACCCCACACAAATTACCTTTCCCGCCCACCGAAATATAAAACACAATTTAATACAATATCATCAGTTAGTATAATAGCTTTTTTTATTTGAACTGTTTATCTTAAACATAATACAATTAATTCTTACAACCTACTTATATAGTTAATTCCTAACACTACTTATTTTCTATAAAATAATCTGTCATATCGGTATACATATCCAGAAGGTAATATAAGTCCTTTAAATCTTCCTTGTTTTGAGATGATAGAGTTTCATAACAAATCCATCTTTTTCGCATAGTTGAAAGAACAGGATCAGAAGATAGAAGTAAACTATTAAAAATATCTTCATTCTGTGATTGCCTGGAGCATTTTCTTGAGCTGAATAGTTGAACATGCTTAAAATCTCGATTCCTCGCTTCCTGGGCTTCTTCTGTTAACTCTCCAAGTGGAAGAATATTCGATTCAATTATTATTTGACCATGACACAATACTTTGTGTACTGTTGGTGTTAGTTCCCTCCATGGATACAGAGATACAAGTAATTTAGAAATTTCAGATGTGTATTCCCCAAATTGATTTTCATTAATTTTATGTTTACTATTCAGTGCCATTAAAATAGTTTTAACTCTTCGAAGCAACTCCTTGTCGATTCCAGTTATTTTTGAAGTAATTTCAAAATCACGAAAAAACCTTCTCGACGTATTACCGTCATTTGTACTACCGCAACTTGAAAGTGGTTTGTCGATGTTTAATCCCATCTGAACTTTAAATTCTTCTTGGATTCTGCTTTTTTCCGCAGCTCTCAGTTCTTTCAATTCTTCATTATTTTTTGTTGATTTAGTAGGATAGTTTGTTTTTTTTTTCCTGGATCGCCTTGTATGATGGTAATATATTGTGTCCTTTTTCATGCAGAGCTTTCCTTAATATTTGGTACTTATTTCGACTGAGACCCAGTTTCAACATAAGCGCTATTGCTTCCTCTTCAGTAAAATTTGATTATGATGTTGGAGTTGGTATACTTTCCACAATTCGCTTAAGTCGTTTTGGTGATGCATTAGGAAGAATAGTTGCAATATGTACGACATCCATATGTTGGTTTTCCTTTTTCAGCATTTCGTTAAATGTATCAGCAATTTCCTCATTTGAGATTGAAAAAAGTTTTTGTGTGACCCTCTTTTTTTTTACCTTGAACATAAGTCTTCGTATGACTTGCAAGGCGCTCCTATTGATGTGTTGTAAGTTGAGATTTCCGTAGTAGTTTCCATCCAACTACAAAATTTTAATCGAAATTTCTTTTGATTTCCATCCACAGACTTACTTTTTACATCAAAAAGTTTTCAATTTTTGATATGCCTGTTTTGTCTACTTTTCTACTATATGTAGTTTTTATATAATTTGAAATGTCTTCAATTCTTTCTGGCCCTTTTGAAGATATACTCCATAAAACGGAACACAACTCTTCGTACTTTAATGTAATCTTCATTGTAGATTTATTAAATATGGTACTTAAAATCTGAGAAGTTTACTTATATACCAATTCTTGTCATTTCCGATACAGGTATTCCAAAGTAAAAAATTACGAATTGTCTACCTATTAACATTTAGGACTATATTACTATAACCTGTCATTCAGTCATTGATATTTCTTATTAGTGAATGAATCGAAATTATCATTACCTGTACATTTTTACCTACATGATCATAAACGAAACAGAACGAAATGATCTGTCGAAAAAAATTAGGTAAAAAATAGTTATAAATTTTTGAAAATTTAAGCATAATAGGACCTTTCAATTATAAGGATAAGCAAACAAATAGAAAATAGGTAAATATAAGATTTAAATATGTGCTGTCATACTTAATACTAAAATATGAAGAAGATGAAATTAAAGGACACAGGTTTAAATGAACATATTTTTGAATGTAATTGAGATATTGGCTTGAAATTTTTTGTAAAGGGTCGAGAATTTCCATATCTAACTAAAAAATGATATTAAGGGATAAATATGGACTAAATTGTTGTAGCTATCTGCGATCCTATTAAAATGTTGATATAAATCATAGTTTTAGAAATTAAACAAATATGTAATATATGACAAAATCTTTATTTATGAACAAAACTCAATGAAATTTTCAACGCTTGTTAAATTTGTCATTTCAAATAAGAATATGCAAAAAAAAAATTGAAAAGGTCAAAGGGCATCCCGCAATTCCCAAAAATAGGAATGAAAATCCCAAAAATGGGATTTTTTACTTTTTTGCCCATAGGGTCCACATTTCTTTCAGGGCTGGGAAAATACTTTTGGAGTAAATAGAAAACATATTGAGGTTTCCAAAACTGCTTTCAGTTTTCTGATCCCAGCTTTGGGATTTTAGAACATGTCGCCCAAAGTTGAAGTTTTGATAAAAAATAGGTCATATTCGGAAGGACGCAGTGGCAACATTTTCAAAAAATAGGACAAGTTTTTTACGCCAAAGCGTTCTGCGTAAAGATACCTTTTAGAAAACTATAAAATTGTTATATGTTCTTAATAAAAAATTTATTTTATTAATAAAAGAGTTAAGACACATTTTTGGCAAAAAAACGCCAAAAATCTAAAATTTTTTGAATTTTTAAATTAAAAAACGTATATTTTTGGATCTGTAATTTTTTGTATATTATTGGAAATTTTGTTGTCTAACTAACAAGAAAATATTGAGTCCATTTGGTCCAAAATTACGCCCGGTATTCAAAAAAAGGCGGACCAAGGTATGGTAAATTTTGTATCACTAAATTTTTAAATGCCTATAACTCTGATATTATAAGAGATAAGTAGTATGTCCAAGCATGTTTTTTCAAGATCTCGTCGAGCGCTTTCACAAAATATAAAAATCTTTGTATTTGGGTGAAAAACAAAAAAATGGCACGAGTTTAAAAATTTTACATGTCGTAGGTACCCTACTTTGAGCCGCCACAGCGCCGTCCCTGGGGCATCTGCAGGGTTCATCTTCAAAACTTAAACTCGAATACTCCTTGGCTACGCTCACGCCAAATTTTATCCCGATCGGATCAGCCGTTTAGAAATGCCAGATTTATTTCCAAAAAATTTCCATTCTGCCCCACTGTGCAGCAGAGTAAGGTAGAAGATCTGGTGAAGAATAAGATAGTGGTGAGGTTGGCACCTCACCAATGTGTTAGCACCCTAAAGATCTTGGTGGAAACTATCCCTTTTCCCTGGGACGGCGCTAAGCTGGGACTGGCAAAGAAGAGTGAACTTCCAGTGCTCTTAAAGTTCACTGTCTACATAAAAGAACGGGGCAGTAAACTGGCTAATGAACGTATACTGGCAATTCTTGGAGGTCAAAAGGCTGAGCTGGCCGTAGAAAAATGGAATGTCTTTTACAGGAAAGAAGAAACTGAGGGAACTCTATATGTAATAGATATCGACAAGAATTCCATGGCTAGTCTTGCCAAGAATAAAGGTTGGGCTTACTTCGCCTCTAAAGCTGTCATTCAAAATTGGGAAGGTGCCGATTGGTAGGGCTGTTACAAAAAGTCCCGAAAAGGACACTAAAAAACCTAAGAACACAGCATCAGTAGCCACTACTAATAAGGTTGAGGAGTCAAATCATAAAATCGAGGAAGTTACACTAACTCAGAACTCCAAAATTGGGAAGGCGCCGATTGAAAGGGATGTCAAAACCGGCCCCGACAAGGACTCTAAAACACTTACGACGTTACCCAAAGCAAGTACTGGTAATGTTGAGGAGACAAATCCTAAAATAGAGCAAATTGGGAAGGTGTCGATTAAACAGTCTCATATTCCATTGCCAGATAAGGACACCGCAGTGCCATCAATTGTACTCACTGCATCAATAGCCACTTCTGTCTACCTGGGGGAGTCAAATCCAACGAGCGAGGAGGTGAAAACCAACTCGCTGGAAGACAGTTTAATGGATGACCATGATTGAGGTTATCCAAATAAACCTCCATCGGAGCGAGACGGCCAGCGCTCTGATGGCTAAAATTACCACAGGTAAAATACATATAGCTTTAATCCAGGAACCTTGAACGATTCCCAACAAGGTTTCTGGATTAAATCACGTAAATTTCCAACTTTTTTACGCTGATACAGGGTCTCGCCCGAGAACATGTCTCTTATGTCACAAGAACTTATGTTCCCTCCTCTCAACAGGATTATCCACACCGGATGCAACCGTACTGAAGCAAGGTAGTGGCAACATATATCTCGCTTCCGTTTACCTGCCCTTCGATTCTCCGACACTACCACCAATGTCGGATCTGATGAAACTGGTTGTAGAAGCACAAAGAAAAAAAGGATAGGTTGTGATGCAAATTCCCACCATGTAGCTTGGGGTAGTACAAATACCAATCACAGGGGACACGCCCTTATGGATTTCCTTAATGACTAAACCACATTGAACTTAGGTAATACAGCTACATTTGTCAATAGAATCAGAAAAGTAGTAGATATAACTATATGTTCGGAAGAGTTTATAAACGAAATTCAGGATTGGAGAGTTTCGGAGAGAACTCGTTATCTGACCATGGCTACATAAGATTCAAAATACTAAGACCACCACAAAAGCCGATAAAGTTTCGGAATAAGTCTAAAACTAATTGGACAATGTTCGGGACCTTACTAAAGAACCGTTTAGGTGAGGACATTTTTCAGGAGGCTGGAGGATATGGAGGAGACAATGAAACTCTCATTTCCCACCCGGTATATCGAATAACATAGATGAACCGATATTGGAGGAAGGGGAGGCTAATACGGAATTAGTTATTACATCTGAAATGGTTAAAGGGGCAATCCAGAGCTTTGATCCCTATAAAGCTGCAGGGCCGGATGACATTTTCCCGGCACTTTTGCAGATGGAGGCGGGACTGGTTTCCGTACATCTCGCTCAGATATTCACTGCATGCTTGAAATTCACATATACCCCAATTTAATGGCGGGATGCAAGGGTTATATTTATACCTAAACCAGGTATAAAACCTTGGAACGGATAGTCGATAGTACGGTTAAAAGCAGTATACCAGACAAAGACCTTAAATATGAGCAGCATGCTTATGTAAAGGGACGATCGGTGGAAACCGCTTTAAACGAAGGTGTCCATTACACAGGTGCATCCTTTGATAGCTAATTGTATACACTGGCGGTATGCATTGACATCGAAGGCGCCTTCAATAACGTGCACACTTATACTGTTATCCAAACCCTAGACCAGTTTTATGTTGACCAGGTGCTCCGTAACTAGATCAACCACATGTTAAGGAACAGATGGATAAGCTGCGAGATGTACGATATAACTATCAGGACAAAGGTATTTCGCGGTATACCACAGGGTGACATTTTGTCCCCTTTACTCTAGGTTACCACGAGGACCCTAACCGAGAAAGGACTTAGACCTGTCTGCTATGCAGACGATGTCGTAATACTTTTAAAGGGAAAGGATCCAAATTACTTGTGTAGAAGAGCTGAGGAGGCTCTGAATACGGCCTTGAGCTGGGCTCAACCGAGAGGCCTCAATGTAAACGAAAATCTGTCTTTGCACAAGAAAGACAAAAATTTCTACGTATACTGAAATTTGATTCCTGGGCAAGAAGATACCAGTGACAGACAAAGTTAAGTACTTAGGTGTTATCCTCGACCAGAAATTAAAATAGAGGCACCACATAGAGGATAGGATCAACAAGGTACATCGGTGCTGAGCGATATGTATGAAAACTAACTATGACAAATTGGCTTAATAAAAGTGTAATTAGACCAATTCTAGATTATGCTTCAATAATCTGGTGGACTGCGTTGGACAAAAAGTGTAATATCAAACTACTACAGGGAGTTCAGCGTTCATGCTGCTTGGGCATAAGTGGTGCCATGTGTACTACTTCAACAAAGGCTCTGGAAACGTTGATAGATATTCCACCCGTTGAAACATTTTTAAGATATGAGGCGGCGCTTACAGCCGAACGGCTCTTTACTTTAGGCGAACTGGCCAAAAGCGGTTATAGGACACGTCATCAGTGTATACTGGACACATTGGAAGGTTATACACAATCATCGGACGTGCCTGATCGTATACCAGACACAGAATATGTCGGAAACTTTGAAACGCTGATCCCAGATAGAATGTCTTGGTCAAGCGGAACATTAGAGCAAATTCCAGTTAGAATCCGTTGTTACACGGATGGCTCTAAATTGAGGGACAAAGTGGGCTGGTGTTCTATATTGAAGACCCAGAAACAGAAATATACCACCGTTTACCAAATCATAACACAAGCTTCCAGGCAGAAGCTTCCAGGTACGAGCAATAACGGAATGCGAAAATTGGATTAGAATAAATATGGCGCCTACAGCTCTTAATATATTTACCGACAGTCAGAAGGCAATTAGGGCGATATCAGGTGATAGAACTAAATCTAAGACGTATTGGATTGTAAGAAAGCTTTAACTGAATACTCTCCCAGACGTAAGGTTTACATTATATGGGCACCAGCCCACTCGGGAGTAGTCGGCAACGAAAGGGCGAATGTAATAGCTTTAAAGGGAAGGTAGCGCGAGGCAGTTAACCTGACAAATGCAAAACCATTCGACGCAACAAAAGCTGAATTAAAAATATGGATGAGAGAATCCCATAAGGCCTCTTGGAATAATGAAACAGTGGGTAGAACCACAAAGATTTTATGGGGTGACCCTGATGAGAGCAAGACGAGAAATCTCCTCGAAATGAGCAAGTCTGAAGTTAGTATGATGGTACGTATTCTGAGTGGACACACAGGATTACGAGTACATTTATGCAAAATTGGACGTGCGGATTTAGACGAATGTAGAGCAAATGGAGAGGACAGTGAAACTCTGGAGCACTTTCTTTGCCACTGTCAGGCATTCGTCGAAGTTAGATCCAAGTATCTTGGAAGTGATGTTATTCCGGAAATAACAATCCTGACTAACACTGATTGGAAGAGTCTTAGGAATTACGTTCAGGAAACTGAGTTTCTGAACACTGAAAAATAGTTCATTCAGTGAACTTTTTTTATGATAAGGACCGCACAATAGGCCCGATAGTGGCCTAGGTGTATTTCTTCGGATTTAATGTAACATACATCCTCCTATCAATCTAACGTAACCTAAATTTGTCAGTGGTTCTTGAGTTTGGCGACGATGGTAACTCAGGTCGGGTTCTATTTCCATGGAGTTATGATAACAGACAGGCTTTTGGGTGGGTTGTCATCATTCGGTGTTGTTCATATCGTGTGGGTTGTGAGTAGTTGTTTGCTGTTGGAATGCTTTCCAGATCTTCTGCTAGGCATAAAAGCTCTTGTAGATTTCTGAATCTTGATTGTTTCGATAAATTCATTCCAACTTTTGGTCTTCAGTCATCTCCGCATGTCGCATTAAATTCTGGATGGATAGGACATAGTCTTTGAAATCTTCTCTTGATCGTTGGTATCTTCTTGGGATGTCATCTTCCAATTTTTCAAAGAATCTAGAAGGGAGGAAAATCGGATTTAAAGGATTCCCACGTATTCCCATGTTTATTATTATTTCGGAACCATATTAATGCTCTTTCCTTGCATGGTTCAATAAATGGATATTTTCCTCCATCATAACATATCCTCCACTTTCGGACTAAATCAATTATCATTAATTGTTTATATTTAATCACAACTCTGTGCGCGTTATTTTCATTAAAAGTATTATTCCCAGGATTACGATTTTGTACTGACATACTTGATTCCATTTTTAGTATGCTTGATTCTTCGTTTATTTGAATTTTGGGAGCTTTCGATGGTGACAGTGATAGGTTTGGAGAGTTACCTGAGGAATTTTCATACTTAGCCTGCAGTTCGTGTAACCGGTTTACTTCGTCAGGAGAGTGTGAGCTACCAATAAATTGTATTATCTGCCTTTTCATCTCGTCCACCCTGCCAGCTGGTTGAATTCCAAACTCATCCAAGTAGGATAACAGGTCATCTTTTCGTAATGCATACGCCCAGGAAGTTTTCCACATGATGTTATTGTTATTTCTTTTAAATGAAGCCACACGCAGAGAATAAACATATACACCTATAACAACACCATGTTTACTGTAACAACATATTGTTTTCAAAAACATGCAATTGTTATTTGAATTAGATTTTAAGAAGTAAACATTTTCATGTTCAAGGCAATTATAAATTTGAGTATGATTCACTGGAACATAATTATTTTTACAACAACTGAATAATGATAACAATGAAAACATATTATGTTATTTACAATCATTTATAACCATTATCAAATTACGATCCAATGTGATCAAAATTTCGTTTAAAAATATGTATCGAAATCAAAATAAATTTTACTGAATTAGTAAAATTACAGTTTCTAAAAAAAGTAAAAAATATATATAAATAAATACTTACAATACTTAAAAAATTCGCAAATTTCAATTTGCTTCACAAAAACATAACTACATTATTTTATACAAACTGAAATACTTATACATTTAATGTTATAAACCAAATGAGAATTATTTCAACTCATTTTATTATCGCGTAAAAAAACACACTCGAAAAAATAATCTGTATGAGTAAACGTGTGTTATTTGGTGTTGTATTCATTTGTTGATGTATCAGCAGACATAAACAATATAACATATAATGGTTATTTATAACAACATAACATATAATGCTTATATAACATAACATATAATGGTTATAAATGATTGTAAATAACATAATATGTTTTCATTGTTATCATTATTCAGTTGTTGTAAAAATAATTATGTTCCAGTGAATCATACGCAAATTTATAATTGCGATTCTAAGCCGATTGGTATACTTTATTTCAACTCATTTTATTATCGCGTAAAAAAACACACTCGAAAAAATAATCTGTATGAGTAAACGTGTGTGGCAAAAGTTATTTGGTGTTGTATTCATTTGTTGATGTATCAGCAGACATAAACAATATAACATATAATGGTTATTTATAACAACATAACATATAATGCTTATATAACATAACATATAATGGTTATAAATGATTGTAAATAACATAATATGTTTTCATTGTTATCATTATTCAGTTGTTGTAAAAATAATTATGTTCCAGCGAATCATACGCAAATTTATAATTGCCTTGAACATGAAAATGTTTACAGTAACTAAAATATTGTTAAAATCTAATTAAAATAACAATTACATGTTTTTGAAAACAATATATTGTTACAGTAAACATGGTGTAGTTATAGTAACCATGTCGAACCATGTTCATTCTCTGCGTGAATTTATTTCAATATTTCCATTTGTACAATACTAGTCCAGATTTTAAAAATAACTACTTAAAATCAGTAGATATATATCTCGAATTTATCGAAAAACAAGTAAGAAAGTATAGTCGGGCGTGGCCGACCATATGATACCCTACACCAGTTATGAATATTAAATGTGATTTATTTTTCATAATAAAGCATTTATCTTCAATATTCCCTTGTTCCGATACATTTAAGCAATTTATGGATGAAAAACTAATTTTCTGAAAGAGGCTTTATATGGGGGCTAGGGGCAAATATGGACCAAGCCCGATAAAATTTTGTGAATATATTTATATTTACATAATATTTTATTGTGCTGAATTTCATCGCGATATTTGTGTTTATAAGTTAATTTGGGACATTCAAGTAATTTTCTGAAGGGGACTTTGTATGGGAGCTAGGGTCAAATGGGGCCCGATCTTTATGAAATTTGGCAGGGTCATCAAGACTTCTATATAATTTAGTTGTGCCGTATTTTATCGATATATCTGTATATTTAACATAATTATGAGCTCAGAAGCCCTTTTCGGGGGGTTCTGTTCTATGGGGGCTAGGTGAAATAATGGACCGATTTTAACCATTTTCAATAGTCCTTGGGTCAAATAAAACGTGCGTGTCAAATTAATCGACTCAGAAAACGATTCTAAGCCGATTGGTATACTTTAAGGTGGGTCTAGGACGAATATTTTTGTATGTTACAAACATCAGCACAAATCCAATATACCCTCCCCACTAAAGTGGTGTAGGGTATAAAAATTTAAATACAATTGACTGTTACCCAAAGTTGATGTTAATCTCAACAATTAGAATCATAAATCACTAGAAAAAATCTAGTTCTAAAGAAGGTATACATATAAGTTCTCAAAAGCTTCTTTAGAACTGTTTCTGAGGATAGCAAAGTCGAACTAAAATTATTGATTAAATAACAAGTTCCAGAACCGTTCCATTACTCGTTCACTCGTTCGTTGCGTTGATGCGCAACATATACATTTTTAGTTGTGAATATTTTTGGAATTAAGTTTACAATTATAAGTATATTTTTAATCAAAATTTTAAAGAACGCGCAAAATTAAATCCTTTGTAAAGAATATTACAATTCCGAAAATTTTTGGAAATTCCGTACGTATGTATGTATTTTTTTTTTTTATTTTTTTTTTTTTGTTCAGTATATTCAGGTTCTGTGAAGCGAATTTCTCTTTAGTATGTATTTTGAAACAATAATTGTTGGTAACACATTTTTTGGGTACTATTGCTCTGAAAAAATATGCTAACTTAAGCTCATCAAATACGAACCCATTTTTCTAAAGATATCCACATAATTAATTAATTATAATTATAATTAATTCGAAGGAAAGACTACTTCCTTTTCTACTACAAGGAGTACTTATTTTTGTTCGTGATGTCCCAAAAGAAATCCTTTATTTTTCTGCTGATAATAAGTTGTTTTGTAAGTTGAGTTATTTATAGAACAATTTATAAAAAATAAAAAAATTAAAAGCAGACACAGACAGGGGTTGAACTTGGAACCTTCCAGCTGTCTTATTGTGCGTCAAATAATGATTTGCACATATAAATACTATTTTCTTTTCTGTTTGTCTAAAAATAGACATTTGCTAAAGCGTAATAAAAAAAGAAACAAATTGAAAAAAAGCAACTGTTTAATTTTTTGTTTGTGTGTTTTGATTTTACCTACAATGTAAGTCATTAAAAAAGTAGTTCGTAGTCGCCTAGTAAGCGAAGTTTTTCCTGGGATGTACAAAAATTTCAAAAATGTGCTAAAAAAAATGCAAAAAAAAATATTTGAAAAATGCTAAAAAAGGTGCTAGATTAAATTTTTGGGTGCTAAATGAGCTTAAAAAGTTCTAAATCTAGCACTAAAAGTGCTAAATTGGCAACATTGGCCCTGAGCCACGTTAATGGTCTGGGGAATTTTTAATTTAGTATGTTCCTACCACGACCAGGTCACGTTTTTTGGGACAAAAGCTATTGTAACTCTGTTTAACTTAAAGTAACAAGAATTATGTTTATAATATAAATTTAGAATAACGTTATTAGTTTTGTTTTGAGATACTAAGCGTGTTTGATTTATTAACCGTTCTGGAGTTAAGCCAACAATTTGGATTTTTTTCAAACTTCGAGCGACTCGTGTTAACGTCGTTTAATCGAGTTCTAATTTCGGCTATCTTAATATGAGGAAAGGGGAACCATTTTGTGGGGTTCAGACGAACGTCCTTAAAATTTGTTTAATAAAATTTAAAAAAACAAAATGAAAATAGAGTTTTGAAACTGCCGTGTTCAATTTTTATACCATAGCTCAGAACAGATTCACATTATCTTTTAGGACAAAAACTTATATTCGAGTAAATATAGATATATGTATGTATTTTATATAAGAAAATAGTTTTATTAGAATATTTTACAAAATAAGTCAAATTTTTTCCACATTTAATAATCTGGTTCTTTGAAATACGTTAATGGCACGGGGAATTTTAATAACTTTTACATTTTTCAACCAATTTTTACTTTTTATATCTTTTTGAAATAATAAATTTATGTATATTATGATTCTTTAAAAATAATATGTTAAAATATTTACCTAATAGCAACATTTATCACATAATATAAAAATATATTAAGTATGCTCCTACCGCGACCAGGTCACGTTTTTTTGGGGCAAAAGCTGTTGTAACTTTGTTTGACTTAAGTAACCAGAATTACATATGTATATAATATAAATTTTGAAGAACAAATTAGCTTGTTGTTTTGAGATACTAAGCTTGTTTCTATTATTTACCGTTCTGGAGTTATAGCTTCATATGTTAGCTTTTGGGTAAAACATTTGTATTTTTTTCAAACTTCGAGCGATGAGTGGCACGTGTAACGTCGTTTAATCGAGTTCAAATCTCAATATCTGGAAAAGGGAATCGGCGTTCAGACGAACAAGATTCCAACATCGCGGTTTTTATGGTCATTCTAATGATGTTGACAGAAATAAATATTTATAATTTTTATATGTTGAAATCAGTGTTTGGAAAAAAACACTAACGTACAGAATGTGTGTACTGTACAAAGTGATGTCAGAAGAAATCCCTAGGCTTATGAGAAAAAACTCCCTTTTTCCCTACACCCACTTTTTAGTTTTCCCACATTTTTCCCTATACTTCACTTCTTTAGATTTATCTTAAAAAAATTCAAAAATAACATAAAAAATTCAAAAATTATCTCTTTTTTTACAAAGAGTGTGTCGGTCTAATGTATATTACTAGAGCCCTGCATGAGTGACTCTATTTGTCACCCACTTTATATTTTGAATATTATTTACAAAGTGTGCGTACTTTTGATTTTAATAATTCAAATTTTGTTTACTCAATCATATATCATATATAATACTCTCAATTATTATATAAGCTAACAACATACAACACCCTAATGATTTATAAAATATTTCATATTGCAACTCAGCATAATGCGTATCCACGCGTGTTGCAATATGATACTTATTGCTGAACCATCATTTATTCTTCATTTATTATTTAGAATTAATCAATACTTTTGTAATAATTGATTGTTAAGCAATATTATAATAAAAACCAAAGCTACGTTTAAAACAGAATTGGATTAACTTAAATCAATCCAATTCTAGGTGTGAAGGCGTGAACTTGAAATCGCGGATTTTATTTCGAAAGTAATGTAATGTAATGTAAGTGAAAGTGCGGTCAGGTCACATGCTTAACTGGCGCCCGAGCAGGGACGATCCTTAAAAAAAGAAAGGATCGTCTTTTTTCCTTTTTTGGTTTGGTTCGGAAAGGACGAAGTCCTAAATAGTATTGAGTGAATAAAAAAGTGATAAAAGAAAAATAAATATTAATTGTGAAAAGACAAAAAATAGTATTTCAGAATATGTCCTAAAATTTTTCAATTAACAATTAGTTAATAAAAACGTGATGATAAAGTGGTAATAAAATTTTAATTTAATTTTAATTAAAATAGTCTAGTAATTATTTTTTTGTCCTAAAGGACTTGAAATATAAAATAACTAGTGTGTTCTGCGATTCCCAAGGGACCCTCCAGACATAAAATAAAGAATAGGAAAATACTGGGATTCCTACGGGACCCTCCAGTATTTGTAATATATCAAAATATGAGTGCAATAATGTTAGGAAGTGATAAATATGGATTTAAAAAATCCAGCGTGCTGCGATCCTGAACTCAGGCCCTCCAGTGCGTGAAAAAATTTAAATGTCACAAAATAAATATTTGAGTCCTCTGGAAAATATGCCACTTTTCTTCAAATACCCTTCTTTTAAATTTAGGAGATTACATAAGGCTAAAAAATACTCCATTAAACTTCCTTGCAAGTTGTAGTTAACATAAGAACCTAGGGGGGTGGTGCTAATTCTTTTTGTCTGGTAATATGGTAAAAGTTGGAAAAGTCCACAGGGTGAGATCATTCGTTCCTTAGTAACGCAGTATAAAGATGCTAATACTGTTGGAAAAAGGATGCATCCATGGTTATAAAATACAAATAAATTTATAAAAAAATAAATAGCAAGCACTAAAATATTATAGAAATCAGTTTCCTTAAAAATAAGATTATAAAAATCTAATAAGGAAAATCCCTAAAGGGATATAAAATAAAAAAAAATTAAAAGGGAAAATTAAATAGAAAATAAAAAAAAAAATGTTTTAAAGCAAAAATGAAAAAAAACCTATTCAAAAAAAATATATGTAATTCTGTACAAATATTAAGAAATTAATTAAATAAAAAATATTTATATAAAAGGAAGAAATGATAAGAATGAAAAATAAATTGGAAAAAAATATTTTTTTAATTTTATAAAAGGAAAAATTATAAAAAATTAGAGTGAAAATTGATGATTAATGAAAAAATGATACAAATGTAATGTACATAAATTTATAATAAAATAAGTGATTAAGTTAAATAAGTGTTTGCGAACCAAACCAAAGGATGAAAAAAGAAGAAAAAAATAATAAATAATAAAATATTACTAAAAAAAAAAAAACAAAAATATATTAAAGAAAAAATTATTCCAAATAACAGAAACATATCAATCATATCATATGTACGCCGTTATAAGAATCGCAACGTACGTTGTATAATACCACTAAAAAAATATATTTAAAATATTTTTATTAAAATTAAAAAGAAACACAAATTTCAAGGGTAAGTGCAAGGATATTTTTTTTTTCTTAATATTTTACATATTGCGTGCTAACTTCCCTGTGGAGACTTTGGAAAAATTTAAGAATTATTGTTGTTAAATTATGCTTGACTTGATTTATCCCAATATATAAACTTAAAAAAGACTTACAGAAAAAGGTTTAGGAAATGACTGGAGCTTTGAATGCTACTCTTGCCCAGCTTAGAACTCTGAAGCTAGGGTTAGAAGTATAGAAGGTCCAGTAATTCCTTCTCCTTCGAACCGAGTTAAGGAACTCTAACCCTTTGACGGCAAGCCTACGCAATACGTATCTTGGGTACATAGCGTGGAGTCTATACTAGCGGACTATAAAATTGTACGTGCGAAACCGATTTATAGGGCCATCCTGCAAAGCATAAGGTTAGAGGTAGCGCGGATATAGCGCTAGTCTCTTACAACGTATTTGACAATGACGGGGCAAGATCAGGGGTGCCTGTCCTTGCACTACGCGGACAAAAGGGACATAAGGACCCTTGAACATCAGTTAAATCAACTAAAGCAGGGTGTTTCAAAGGTCGACGAATTCTACGCGGCGGTAAATCATCAGTTTCTCTCATCATTATCAAGATTAAAACTGAGAACTACACAAAGGAACTGTCGACGTGTTAGTAGAAACATATCGAAATAGATCCTTAGATGATTTTATTAAGGGTCTAAACGATGAACTTTCTAAATTTCTTATAATTCAAAAACCCCGAACATTACCTGAGGCATATAGTGCATGCCTCGAGATGCAAAACCTTAATCATAGGAACACTAGCCTACATCCAATCAGTTAGAAATCTGGTAACAGTAACAACTAATGTGATGCCAGGAATAGGTATGAGACCCCAGCTACCTCCTAAGATATTCCACAATCACCCTACAAATAGGACACACAATAACTTTAGACCAAGGTATAATTTTCCTGGTGCCTCGACATTTCCACCAAGGCCACTGGGTCCAAAACCTGCAGAAAAGATGGAAGTGGATAGGTCACTACAATCTAGGAATGTAAATTATATGAATAGACCTTCAACTTCAAAAGAAACGCTAGATCTGAGAACATTGAAACCCATTTAAACAGCAAAGGCTGTTTAATACTTATTTAGAGCAAAATAATCCTTCTGACGAAAGTCCGATCAAGGATAATGACTCCGAAGGCAATGATGGCTACGAATACACTGAAGTAAATTTTATGGACGAAGCCTCCCTTCCAGCGAACCATACTTAGAGTTAATTATCAAAACAGGAGTGCCCACTAAAGTTTCTTGTAGACACAGGGGCAAACAAGAAAGTCATTTTCAGTCAAAACAGCAGCTGGAACTATAGAAATTAATAAAAAATGATACCCTTAAGGAGCTAGGAGCTATTATTAATAGATAAAATAATACGTTAACCATAAAGTCAGACATAGTCTACCTCTTAAGAAAAATTCACTCAGGAAATAAATTTTATGGATGAAAATATCCCTACGGGAATAAGAAAGGAACTTAAAAAATTGATGATAAAATTTACTCAGGAAATCAATTTTATGGATGAAAATATCCCTACGGGAATAAGAAAGGAACTTAAAAATTGATAGGAAAGTGTAGTAATTGGTCCACGAAAGCCGGAAATGGTCACAACGACAATTAAAGCAGAGATATGAAACATCTACAGACGATATATACGAAAAGCTATCCTTATCCTGTAAATATGCGTTCCATAGTCGAAGAACAAATTTCCGAATTATTAAATCAGAATATTATTGGAGCCTCTAATAGTCCTTACAATTCACCGTTTTGGGTCGTACCAAATAAACCCAAACCAAATGGTGAAATATGAATATCTGCGCCTGACATTCGGCCTAAAGAATGCTCCGTCTATCTTCCAAAGGATGATTCTCGATATCCTCAAAGAATATATCGGTAAAATTTGTTACGTTTATATCGATGACGTTATTGTTTTTGGACACGATTTCGAAGATCACTTGAAAAACTTGGAAATTCTATTCTAGCTTCAAACCTTAGGGTTAATCTTGAAAAAACTCAATTCTTTAAAATGGAAGTATCCAACCTGTATTAATGGAATGGAGATTCAGCAATTGAAATTCATCAGTTGCGTGGACAAATTTTCTAAATTTGCTAAACTTTTTTATGTTAAGAATCGATCTGCTGTCCATTTAAGGATGTACCTCGAATGATAGTCTCAAATAATGAAAGAGGATTATTCTAAACTGTATAAGATCCTTAAATATAGAGGTATATATTACGCCCGTACAAAGAAGTGAAGTAAATGGGCAAGTGCACACAGAGAAAAAACATGGTTGTGGTAACCATGTTCTAAGAGCAACATATTATGGTTAAAATTATGATTGTAGTCTTAACATATAATCGTTATTGTAACAAGTGTAAAATATCATATTTTTATAAAATACCGTTAAAATATTTCATCATAATAATTTTCTATTTATCATAATAATATTCTTATACATGATCATATTATGATCCAATGTGTTCAAACATTCGTTTTACAGTTTAAAAAAAGTAAAAAAAAAGTATATATATATATATATTTTTTTTTTTTTTTTTTTTTTTCATTTTAGTTATTATTTATTGAATCTTTCTTACATAGAAATTTACAATAAGTATTGAAATCTTAACCTAAACTATAACTAACGTCGTTATTGCCACTGCAATTTCAACAAAAGTTTTCGATAATTTGATTATCTGGCAAAATCCAATGTTTCCGTTCTTCTCAGTCGTCTGTGACCCTCAAATGACAGCAACTCCCTGGCAAGGGGATTTGGGTGATCCATTAGTTTCGACAGGTAGGTTAAACAAGAGAGTTTGATCTCCTCGCGTATTATGGGGACATTGAGATCCCTATGAATATTACTATTGCGAATGTACCACGGGGCACCTGTTATTGACCTTAACAGTGCTGACTGCTTTCTTTGTAATTTTTCAACATTTGATGAGGAGGCTGTTCCCCACAGTTGAATGCCGTATAGCCATATCGGTTTTATAACTGTTTTGTACAAAAGCACTTTGTACTCCAAGTCTAGAGCAGACCGTGGTCCAATTAGCCAGTACAATTGAGCTGACTTTAATTTTATTTGTGTAACCTTGGCTTCAATGTGGTGAGTCCATGTTAAGCGGCGATCAAGGTGGATACCAAGATATCTCACATGGCTTTGTACAGGAATTTTTATATTGTTTATCTGCACGGGAGGACAATCTTCCCTTCTTAAAGTAAATGTAACGTGAGTACATTTTGTAGCATTGACTTTTATTTTCCATTTGTCCAGCCATTTTTCCAATTCGCCGATGTGAAACTGGAGTTGTTCAGAAGCTATTGAAGGGTTTGCATGCATGCTTACAAAAGCGGTATCATCCGCAAATGTAGATGTGTGAGTCAGTGCGCTCGTTGGCATATCTGCAGTATATAAAATATATAGGAGCGGACCTAGAATACTCCCCTGGGGTACTCCAGCAGATATTTTCGACGTGAAGAGATCACATCTTTAGATCTGATTTGAAAAGATCTTTCATATATGTAATTTTTAAGCAGTTTGTGAACATTCGCAGGTAGTAATGTGATAATTTTGTGTATAAGTCCATCGTGCCAGACTTTATCAAAAGCTTGAGAAATATCTATGAATAATGCAGAGCAATATTGCTTGCTCTCGAAGGCCTTCCGAATAAGAGTTGTTATTCGATGTACCTGTTCGATAGTGCTGTGCTTCTTCTGAAACCAAACTGATGGCCAGGAATAATGCAATTATCGTTAAAGTGTACTAAAAGGCTTTCAAGCAATAACTTTTCAAAAAGTTTTGAGAATAAAGACAACAGGCTAATGGGACGGTATGATGTCACTTGAGTGACATCTTTCCCCGGTTTTGGTATCATAACAATCTCGGATACTTTCCATGAGTTAGGGAAGTATCCAATACGTAGCATCGAGTTAAAGATGAACAAAATAATTCTCAGTGCTGAATTGGGCAGGTTACTTATCATCGTGGTAGTAATTTTATCTATACCAGGTGATTTTCCTGCCTTTAGACCTTTGATTGTCATCTTCACGGTAGAGAACCGGAATTTTATTGGGTGTGGAACCACATTATTTATAATGTTAGCACTAATAGAAGAATCTGTATCATTTTGAGTAAACACATTCTCCAAGTGATTGGCGAATGCTTCAATTTTTTCTGACGTATTTCTTGCCCATTGACCATTCTGAAGGCGTATAGGTGACTCATATACAATAGGGCACTGCATATTTTTAACAGCTTTCCAGAGACTATATTCTGTTTTCTTAGTAGGGTCTAAGTTTTTGAGATAATTTCTCAGATTAGATTCCTTATTATCCTTTAAAGCGATGTGAAGTCTTCTTTGGCACTGATTAAGTTTAACCTTTATGTTTGGAGATCGTGATTGTTGCCATTGACGTCTGAGTGCTCTCTTTTCTTTAATAAGAGACTCAATGTTCCTAGGACATTTCGATTTTTTGAAGTCTCCCAAGGTGACTGGGGGTGTAGACACTTTGACAGCATCTTGTAAGATATCCGTAAATATATCGACAGCGAATTGTATTTCATGGTCATTCTTCAATGAAATGTTTTGTGGCAGGTGTGAGCTAACATACATTTTATACTTTAACCAGTTCGTTTTCTTGTTAGGGAAACAAGAACAATAGTTTTCCAATTTATTTGGGGTTTCTAATAACGTTAAAATTGTAGGCGAGTGGTCTGACGAGAGGTCCAATGAAGGGATCACTGAAATAAATTCTCGTTTTATATTTTTGATTACAGCAAAGTCAATTAGATCGGGAATCTTATTGAGGTCTGTAGGCCAATAGGTAGGTTGGCCACTAGATATGGCATCTAGTCTGTTGTACGATATTGCTTCTAGCAATTGTCTGCCTTTGGGAGTAATGAGGCGAGAGCCCCAAAATGTATGTTTTGCATTATAATCACCAGCTGCTATGAATCTTGGGCCAAGAGTTTTAAAGTATTCGAGAAACTGCTCTCGATTAACATTATACCTAGGAGGACAATATATTGAAGATATTGTAACTCGACTATCAGGTATATTTATAGAGGTGGCCTGGATATGGTCCTTTTTGTATTCTGGCATTGGGAAATGTCTAATATTTTTTCTCACTAAAATGGCTGTTCCATCACAGGCTCTGCCACTTGGATGTTTTGTATCGTAAGTGTAGTATCCATTAATTCTGAAACAATTCTTTAGGGTAAAGTGTGTTTCAGAGACGAGTAGTACGTCAATTTCCTGAAGTAGCAGGAATTGTTCTACTTCATTCTTGTGTTGGCTAAGGCCGTTAGCATTCCAAAATATTTTATATATATATATATATATATATATATAGACTTTGATATACGCTGGCTGTCAAAATCCATAATAAATATTTGACAGTTAGCATATACTTTATAGTTTGTAGTCATTTTGTTAGTATACTTTTATTTTGAATTGAATTATGTTCTCTGCTGCTTTACCAACACAAATAAAACTATGGTAGTCTATGGTAGTATGTGTATGAGCACCACTGATATATATAAATTTCAATTTGCTTCACAAAAACATAACTACATTATTTTATGCAAACTGAAATACTTATACATTTTATGTATAATTGCCTTGAACATGAAAAAGTTTACAGTAACTAAAATATTGTTAAAATCTAATTAAAATAACAATTATATGTTTTTGAAAACAATATATTGTTACAGTAAACATGGTATAGTTGCAGCAACCATTTTGAACCATGTTTTTTCTCTGCGTGTGGAAAGATTCCATTCCACTCTTATTGAAATTTACAGGTGTTTGTCAAAAGACTTCAGACACGAATACCGTAAATATAAATGGAACATGTCTTATACGAATTTTCAACGAAACAATTGTAATCAGAGGTAGGAACTTCACAAATAAGAGAATAAGAGCTCTTACAAGCTTCTTCCTTTGAACGTGTATGAGTTAACACACAAGGTTGACACTAATTTCTACACGAGCTCCATGAGAAGAACATAGGACAAATTCAAAACCTAATGCATCATGTAAATCTGTCACTTGGGTCAAACACAGCCATTTTCTTGTGCATTTTCGCAATGACAACAATCATGGTTGTAATCTGGAGGAAAATATTCGGTCGCATCACTATGCCAACGGTGAACTTTATGAATCATACTAAGCCTGTTGAGAATTGATCATCGGGACGCTGATATTTAAGGAGGGGAGAGTTAACACATATCATACACCACCCTAATGATTTATAAAATATTTCATATTGCAACTCAGCATAAGGCGTATCCGCGAGTGTTGCAATATGATACTTATTGTTGAGCAATCATTTATTATTTAGAATTAAGCAATACTTTTGTAATAATTGATTGTTAAACAATATTATAATAAAAACCAAAGCTACGTTAAACCAGAATTGGATTAACTTAAATCAATCCAATTCTAGGTGTGAAGACATGAACTTGAAATCGCGGGTTTTATTTCGAAAGTAATGTGAGTGAAAGTGCGGTCAGGCCCCATGGGCGGCCTGACCTTACATTTTTATCAGCAAGGGATTGCCCTTGTTTAACTTGTATGTGTACGTCTACATTCAAATCGAGTAAAGGCCCAAATAGACTAAACAAGCGGCTTGACAAACATACCAATATTTTACGTTTGTGCAAGCCTGCTGTGTAGTGTATGAGGGTGTTTCGTGTTTGTACAAATGCTTACTGTTTGTTTGTACAAAAATTAAAAAATGTTGATTTTTACACAAACATATTAAATTATTGTAAAACCATTTGAATGGTTTATATTTATTAATAAAAATTTTTCAAAAAATTTACATTTCTAAATCTGTATCTTTGAAAGCCCACAAAAACGTAAAAAATCGGTGTTTGTACGAGCAATGTTTGTGTAGTGTGTGTGCGAATGAAAAAAAAAATGTTTGATAAGCCGCTTGTGTAGTCTATTTGAGCTAGGGATGCCAAACGGGAATTACCGATTCCCGAAAATCCCGGGATTTGAAAGTACCGAAAACCGGGATTTTAAAAAATGTAATCCCGAAAAATTTCGGGATTTTAAAATCCCGAATTTTTATAAAGTACTAAATAAGAGAATTTAAAAAGTTTTTGGACTTAAGATGACTCTACTAACTTACAAGCTGAAATATCAAAAAAAAGTAAGAGTGCTATATTCGGCTATGACGAATATGCTTTTCTATAAACATCAGGGTGATATTACTCATCAAATTTACTGATAGGACCTTATATGAGAGGTAGGGTGAATCATTGACCGTTTTTATAAAATTTTTCATAATTTTTTTAGACCAATTTTGGTTCATACACTTTCCGGTAGGAAGATTTACGTTCCTATAAAAGTTTCTTAGCTTTTGGCGAGTAAGAAACTTACTTATCTCAAATTTCATCTCTACACTCGTACTTGTAAGCCAGTAATGAGCGTTAAAGTATTTATCTGGATGGGACCTTATGTAGGGGTAGGGTCAATTATGGACCGAAACACATAAAACTTAGAGAGTAGAGAGATTTTGACTCGCATGAAACATATGTGTATCGAATTTCATCGCTATACTCGTATTTTTAAGCCAGTAATGAGCGTTAAAGTCATTTTTTTAACGGGACCTTATATGGGGGTAGGGTCAATTATGAACCGACCCACATAAAATTTGGTAGAGAGGTTTTGGCTCGTCAGGGATTTACGAATATCAAATTTCATTGCTATACTAAATAGGCATAGATACTATCGGATATATAAAAATAACAAGTACGAAATTATAGGCGGGCGAGGCCGACCATATAACCCCATACACCAGTTATGAGAGTAAAATATAATTTAGTTTTCATAATAAAAGTATACCTCGCCTCCGATATATTCTAGCACTTTATTGTTAAAAAACTATTTTTCTGAAATATGCTTGGGGGAAGGACGCCATCATATGAGTCGATCCTCATAAAATTTGGAGGGCGAATTTACGGTTACATAAAATGTTTTATGCTGAATTTCATTGCGACAGTTCTCTTTTTAAGCGAATTGTGGACACTAATTCTTTTTTAAAGCTGTGTTTTGTATGGGGGCTCGGATCAAAAGCCCGATCATTTCAAATTTCATCAGCGTATTTTAGGAGAGTATAAAACAAAAGCACTACTCCGGAGAAACCCAATATACCATCCCTACTAAGGGTATAAAAAGGGCAATAAATAGGCATTGATACTATCGGATATCTATAATGGAAGTCAACCTGTCAATAAGATGGCGAGAAGATAATTCCCTTGGTTAGTGAACACGGGATATAAGGTGGAGGAGATATAGGTGCAGTACAGGTGCTCTATGTAGCCTCGTATGGATCCCCATTACACATACTATTTAAATATTATTTGGAAACCATTGTAAATTTGGATATCATGGGTATTATTTCAGGTTTTTTTTCTACTATTCAGTGCCTGGGATGGAAAGATTATTATTCTAAGTATGTACTTTGAATTAATTTGTTTTTCTTTTCACAAAATGCTTATTGGAAAGTAAACACCTACTAAGAGTATTCATATTGCAATATGAAATAAAACATTTTATTTTTGTCGGTAAATTATTAAGATTTTTTGATTTTTTTTTATATTTTTCGGGATTTAGAAATCCCGAAAATCCCGGGATCCCGATATCGGGATTCCGGGATTTATTAAAAAATCCCGAATCCCGGGATTTCTAAAAACCAGTCCCGATTGGCATCCCTAATTTGGGCCTTAAGTAAACAACTTACGTATGCTAAAAGAATACAAAATAAATGTTTTGAATCGAGTGAATAGAGTAGTAGTTAAAGATCGAAAAAGTACCAAAAAATACTCCACTTTAGATTTTCATTCACATAAGTCCCTGAATGCTTAGTTTTGAGTTTCTATCTATATATGGGAAATTCTCTTTTTAAATTAGATTTTGGGGTTCAAAAAAATTATGAAATTTTTTAATAGCACGTCAATTATATTTTGCGTGGACATTGTCTAAAATCTTACAATTATCTTCTCGTGAATTTTTAGCAAAAGCCGCCAAAGTTATAAAGGTTAAAGTTAATAGTTTAAAAAAATTCCCAAAATTACGTTTTTACCTGAAACACGAAATATATATATATATAAATATTATAAATATTCGTGGATAAATTCGCTTTTTAAGAGTTTTTTTCAACCTCTTCAAAAAATATTTTTTTTATAAAACTAAGTACACATTTTTTATAAACTATTTAACATGATGTATTAATATATTAATTTACAATCATTAACTAAAAAATTATGCATTTATGTGTGATAGATTAAAAATTATGAGGTTTTAATTTATTTATGCATATATTCGAATGCATTTTTTAAAAATTGCATTAAATCCAAAATGGTTGTATTTTTTCGAATGGCTTATAGATTTTGCTATAGACCTCATTAGTAGCAACCTAAAAGAATATAATTTTATTAATTTTAATTAGCGGGAAAGGTGCTCCATTAGTTTTTCTTAAAAGAAAAACACTGCGTTTTCTGCACACGAGAAACTTTGATGCTTCCATTTCTAAATTTAAATGAGTAAATAATATTAAAACCGTTAAAATGAAAACCTATAAAGTTTGGAAATAAATTTCATACACATGACCGAACTTTTTTTAATGCATTTGGTGCAAAATCTTTTTTCTAACGGCTTATCGATTTTGGTATAAGCATAATTGTCAGCTACCGATTAATGTTAAGTGTTACCAATTTTAAATAGCGGTTTAGGTGTGCTTCTTTGAATTATCTTGTAACTCAAGAAACACCGCGTTTTCGGCGAAAGAGAAATTTTGATGAAATTTCTTTTGCAGTTAACATATAGCCGCTTATCTACAATTAATTGCTTTTATCATTTTTAAATTTAAATGAATTATTAACGCAAAAAACCGTTAAAATTAAAATCTGTTCGGTTAATTTAAATTTTGTAAAGAATTTATATATTTGCATGAATGAACTTTTTTACACTTTTTTAATGCAAAAACGCAGTTTTTTTCAAACGACTTATCGATTTTCGTATTAGCATCATTGTCAGCAACCGGTTGATGTATAATGTCCCCAATTTCAATTAGCGGCTTAGGTGTGCTTCATCGATTTTTCTGGTGAAAGAAACCCCGCGTATTCAGTCCACGAAAGGCCTTGATTGAATTTTTTTTGATGCAAACCAATTCTTTCCATATAAAGATTGATTACTGATAAAATTCAGAATTTAAAATTTGTCTATATTGCGGAAATTCGCTAAAGTAAAAAATTAAAAATTGCAATTAAATAAAAGTTAAAAAATAAAGAAACTCTCAACTCAGTAAAAGTAATCCCAAAAAAAAACTAAAATATAATTTTTAAATTTAAAAGACAAACTGAAAAATAGTGAACAAATAAATAAAAATTAAAAAATAAAAAAACCCTCAACTAAAGGCCAATAGAAGAAATTGAGAATTCACCAAAGGAAACTATAACCAAGTGTGGAAGCTTAAGTCAACATCAATAGCTACGTGAAAAATGAAGCCTTGAACGTAGATTTCCCATCAGCTTTGCAACAATTAGACAACATGATAACTTCTATGTAAGAATTAGAGATAAGATAGAAAATAGTCTAAATATTCAAAACTTTCCCTTTAAATTAACTTTAAAATAAATCAGTAAATTACTTAAGTTTAATTGAAATTGAAAAATTTTTGGAAAAAGAAACATTCAATAAACATAATATTTTGGTATAAAATTTGGCGTGAGCGTAGCCAAGGAGTATTCGAGTTTAAGTTTTGAAGATGAACCCTGCAGATGCCCCAGGGAGGGCCCTGTGGCGGCTCAAAGTAGCGTACCTACGACATGTAATATTTTTAAACTCGTGCCATTTTTTGTTTTTCACCCAAATACAAAGATTTTTATATACATACTACTTATCTCTTATAATATCCGAGTTATAGGCATTTAAAAATTTAGTGATACAAAATTTACCATACCTTGGTCCGCCTTTTCTGAATACCGGGCGTAATTTTGGACCAAATGGACTCAATTTTTTCTTGTTAGTTAGACAATTTCCAATAATATACAAAAAATTTCAGATCAATATCATTTACAGATCCAAAAATATACGTTTTTTAATTTAAAAATTCAAAAAATTTTAGATTTTTGCCGTTTTTTGCCAAAAATGTGTCTTAACTCTACAAAAAAATTACCTTTCCATTGATATATAACATGCCTA